>NC_135179.1:12968546-13292046 GCF_041146795.1 Maylandia zebra | reverse complement strand
TATTTGATCTCTGGGATTCCCATCCCATCAACATCAGTCTTTGTGTTGGTGTCAAGCTTCTCCTAAACACAAAAAAAGGCATTAAATATTCTTATTTTTCTAACTTTTCTCTTTTAATAAACACAAAAAAACTCAAACAAATGACATTACAGTCTATATCTCTAAAGACTCAGAACACCACTGAAATGCCCAGTGTATTTCTCATATCCCCCCTCACCTTTGATGATCGAAAGCAGAAGGAGGTTGTATTGATGTCAGCTTTGTCCCGATCAACCAGCTGCAGACCTTTCTCCTCTGTGAGACCCAGGTATCTTCCAGTAGTAACGTGGCACAGTCTAAATGGCTGGCCCCAGCATGTATGCCTACCACTCCAACTGGAAAACATCAAGAGAGGAAACCAAGCACTCCACAACATTTAGTTATTCCTCATAACTGTCAAAATCCCTATTAGCATGCAGGGGACATGGGAAACTAAGTTCTGGGCCAATGACATCAAGTATGACTCTAGCAATTGTGCACACTCTTTCAGGCAAAAACAGAAATTCTGTGGCTGGTGGTGACCTGGTGCAATACGTACAACATTACCTGTCTTTAAACTGGTATTTTCTAGTAACAACATTAGAACTACAGAGCTCGAATAGAATAGCGCTTAAAAGCAACATATTTATTGATACTCAAAGTGAGCGGACGCCACATTCCCTGTACACTTACACAACTCGCAGAATCTCCAGCCTCCAGAGAGACCGGGCATGACCGGAGACTGATCCAAGCTCATAATGCATTATCCTAGATTAAGAAAACAGACATAGTCAGAGGAGTAAAGGACGTTTCTGCGAGCTGACTTGGGAGGAGACTGGTCTTTTCGACTAACCTTTGAAGCTCCTCTCCATGCTCTGTAGAGGGAACAGTCAGACATGCGTCACTATGGCTGTGGAGTAGCCGAAGTGTTTCACCCCCCTTCAGGTATCCTAGAGTCAGCAAGAAAAAAAAACATTTATTGCTTTGAAGTGGTTAGTAAAACATGCAACATTTCACAGAAGTAGCACAAAAGGTAATCTATATAACTGTAGTAAAAGCTCTAGCGACTGCTAACCTTAAGTTTGAATATTTGCAGCTTCTTTTTGACTGATCTTAAACAGAATTTTATAAAGAAACACAGACATCACATGTTATTTAAACCCCTTCACACTAACATGTGGTCAAAGAGGTGAAGTGGTGAGTAAAACAGGCCTTGGGCTGCAAAACAATATATAACCATTAGGGAGACAGCAGGAACATTAGCACAAGCAAAAACACACACAGATACACGCACACACCACATAAGTGACCTTACATCCAGGGAAGACATCAGTGGTGATAGAGTCATTTCCATGCTATAGATAAATTCCCCTCCAGTCATGTGAAGAATTCTCTCCAGGAAAGAGGAATCTTATAACCCAAGACTTGCCACAAAAGAGAAGACTTCAAAAGGGCAAAAACAGAGGGTTCACCACAAGGTGCAAAACAAGTCTCGAGATCAGAAAGGGAAAAAAAGATTTGCCACAAACACCCAAAAACATTTAGAGCAATGCTTGACCACCATTATTTGGATGAGTGATCAACCTGAAGTATGACGAGGGGAAAAGGGAATGTAAAAGCTGGAGAAGAAACATACAATATCCTCATTAAAATTCTGTGAAGCCAGTGTGATGCATGGGCAAAAAAAGGCACCAAGACCAACTAACAAACAAAAAGTGTCTAAAATATAGACTGTTTTTTCCTTTTTTTTAAATTAGCAAAAAACCTGAAAACAACAACAACACAGAAATCCAATTCTTCTGTCATTCCCATGGTTTCAGACTTGAGAAAGTATTAAAACTACACACTTGATTTATTATGGTTTTAATTTGTTGAATCTGCTCTCTGAAATTCTGAGCCTGTGTATGAAAATGGTTAATGTTAAAATTAAAGCTGAAAGTACATATTCATTTTATGTTATTTCAGTGTAACTGCTTTAAATTGAATACTTGTGGAAAACCTCTGGAATCCATCTAAACTGCATCAGCACTGAGCTAACTTTATATTTTGCACACAATTAATAATAGTTCAAAAGCCCATAGCATCTTTATGAACTAGCATTTGGTCCCCTCAATTTATTAAAATACAGCTTTGATGTATTATTTATTACCAACATATTAATATTATCTGCAGTGCAGAAACTGAAAGAGCTGTATTTATTGGGAGCAAAAGAATCAGGTGGATTATCTAAATTGAGAAAGGAGCTACTTTGCAACATGTTTAGAAAGCAAAAGGAAACAAAACTTGCCTTGAGCAACGGCGCGTCCAGAGCAGATGGGAGCAACACTCCAGAGGGTCTGCTGGAAGGCTGCATTAACAATCAGACTGTCACTCAAGCTTTTGTTGTCAGATGCAGTGCCGAAGGAAAGGTGCTGGGAAAAAACAAAATGGCATTAAATATATTCTCATCAACAATAAATACAACTTGTCTTTATTTTATATCTGAAGCCATTAAGCTACACAACATATTCGAGACATGAGAAAACTCTGAGGTTCACATGCTAACCAGCCTAACCTTCTGATTATGATTCCAACCTCTTGTCAGTCTTGTTGAGGGGCAGGTAGTTAACAAACACTAAATGCAGTCATGGCTGGAGCTCTTGGCAAGCGACCAATGGAGACTAGCCGGCCAACTAGGATTGTTTTTAGCATTAGTAATGGATCGCTGCTCCCTTGCCATCGCTCTTGTCACAATTATGCTTTCCCATACACTACTTACCATGTCCCCTGGCCCACCACCGATAGACCAAACCTGATCCCAGCGGATGAGATCACAGCATGGTGTCATTCCAAAAATATCTGTGCATAGCCATAAAATGGCTGTTAAACATAAAATATATAAAAAGTGCAACCCTTTTCTGCTACCTCACTGTCTACAAAATGAACTTTTAACCAGGTTAGTAGTGTGCTTGATATTTAACGTAGTGGAGGCTCACTCAGAGTATATTTTTGCCATTAAGGAAAACTTCAGTTTTGTTCTGACTCACCAAGTATCTCTCTGAAGACACATTCACAAGTATGAGGTCATCACCTACGCGCACCTTCTCACCCTCTGACCTCTGTCTGGATGCTGGGTGGACAGTCCACCAACACGCCTCCCCTGAACCACACACAGAATATAAACATAAAGGGAAACAAGCAGTTCACAGACAGCCGATTTAAAAAATATTCTAATTGTAAAACACAATATAGGGTGGGAGCATCGCAAATACCTTAACAAAGAAAGTATTTTAACTGATCGTTCAAATAAATACCTGCTTTGTCCTCTTGCAGGCCAACATCAAAAGCCAGCTTGTCAGTTGAAGACTGAGAGGAAGACAAGCAGCTGAGGTACTGGACGTGAAATAAACAACAGGTAAATAATTCAGTGAACATGCCAAAATATTCTTCACAAAAATAACATCAGTGTGGGAACATGAAGATTTTATTTTCTTTTTATTAAAAGTAAAACAAAAAAAAACATACCATTTGTATACACAAATTCTATTTAACCATCCAGATCCACAAATATGCTTCACTAAGTACCCCTATTCAACTGCTTACAAATAAAAAGATCTAATTAATCAATCACAACTTATCAACTCAAAGCATTTAGGAATGGAACATGGTCAGGATGACCTGCTGAAGTTCAAACTGAGCATCAGAATGGGGAGAAAAGCTGATTCAAGCGACTTTAAAAGTGACATGGCTCATTATGCCATACAGAAATCTCAGTATTTCAGAAATTGTTAATATTCGGAGATTTTCCTGAACAGTTATCTTTAGGGTTTATGGAGAATGGTCTGAAAACGAGTGAGCAGCATTTCTCTGGACAAAAATGCCAAAGATCAGAGGAGATCAGAAGCCAGACTGCTTCGAGCTGACAGGAAGGCAACAACGCCTCAAATAACCACTCCTTGCGACCAATGAATGCAGAAGAGCGTTTCAGAACGCACAATATTTTTCACCTTGAAGCAGATGAACAGCAGCAGAAGAACAAATCCAAGTGCTACTTCTGTCAGCTTAAACAGGAAACTGAAGACACAGTTTGCACAGGCTCACCAAAGTCAGACAACAGAAGACTGGAAATTGGAGATTTTTGCCTGGTCTCATAAGTGCAACATTCAAATAGTAGCACAAGAATTTGGCATAAAGAACATGAAAGCATGAATCAGTCCCGCCTGTATCAATAGTTGAGGCTGCTGTGGGGGTGTAATGGTGTGACATGTACTTTCTTGGAACATTTTGGGCCCCTTAGTGACATCTGAGCATCATTTACAAACCACAGCCTGCCTGACTGTTCTTACTGACCATGTCCATCCCATTAGGACGACAGTGTACCCATCTTCTGACAGCTGCTTCCAGCAGGATAATGCTCCATGTCACAAAGCTCAGATCATCTCAAACTGCTTTCTTGAACATGAGAATGAGTCCAGTGTACTCAAAAGGCCTCCAACGCCACAAGAACACAATCCAAAAGAACACCTTAGGATGTGGTGGAACAGGAAATTCCCATTATGGCTGTGCAGCAGCTGTGTGATGCTATCATGTAAACATGCCATCTATCCATGCCATGAAGAATTAACCCTGTAAAGCTTGAACCATGAATTAATTGTCAGAAGATGATATATTTTTTAAACTACAGAGTTTAATGAACCTTGAAATTAAAACAAAAAAATACGTTTTATAATTTTTGCTATATCTAGCATTTTGTGTCAGATGTATTATTGTGTAATTTATTCAGTTTTTTATATGCATACATATATGCTGACTCACCATGCCACTGTATGAGTGTAGAAACAATACCGCCTGCCCATAAAGAAGGGTGCGATGGCTACCTCCAGCTCCCACCTGTATGTGATTAAAATACACAAAGATCAATTTAAACTTCAGAAAACAGTTAAACAGGAAAAGAGATAAACAAAACATCCTTCCGATGTGTGAACAGTTTGTTTACAAGTTATTTAATTTACGATAACTCTAATGTAAACGATAACTCTAATGTAAAGCTGTTCTAGCTTAACCGTGTTGCTTAGATCAGTGTTTCAAGACTGTGCTATCCATATAAATAAATACAAAACAAATCTCCCTGAAATAATGTCACAGACAAAATCCTTACGCACTCACACTGTGGTTAATAATATCACAAAAATATAAAAACATATACTGACTTTATCATAATATTTCCATTTATACCTCAAAAATAGACATATGTATTGCAAACTGACAATGACAGAAAATCATATGTTTACGGAACAATAAGGAGTGCTGAGTGAGAACATTGACTTTATATAAAGGTTATGGGAGAAATAATAGAGAAGACCTCTGCAGCCAGGTTTTCACTGTGGGCCAACATCTCCTGCAGGGCTCGCACAGAAAGACACTGGGCCAGGACAAAGCCACACACAGACAAGTCTGGTGGAACATTCTGGTAAAGAAAGAAAAGACATTTGAGTTTTTGAGGTAATTTCATGCCTGGCTGTTCCCTTCACAGGCCAACAGTGCAATTAGTGCCAAAGACCATGGCAAATTGGCAATGGGCAGTCCAAACTGGGAAGGAAGGCATGTAAAAATGCTCGAGTTACAAAAACCAATAAGGAACTAAAATTTTAGATACTTAAAAATAAACACAATGTACTGTCCATGTGCAGTGAAATATTTGGAAATTTCAGTCATCTCTCTCTTTGTATGACTGGCAAACTGAGTTGTCTGACAGTAAGGGAGGACTGTGCAGTCACACAGGTAGAGCTCCTTACCTTACAGTTAGAGGTGGGCTCAAGCCGGCAAAGTCTGCTGCCAAATCCTTCAGCAGCAAGACATAGCTTCACATGTTCCTCCTGGGAGGTGAAGGTACTCTGCAAAACCACCTCATCTCCCTGTGCAGAACACACATACACACAGATGACAGGTTTCAAGTTAGAGAAGCCCACAGAGCGCATTCACATATTGAGATCCACCAGATTTCACCATGAAAGCTTTTGTTGGATAGGATCAGCTAAAGACCTCCATCACACCAAAACGCCTCTGAAATTTTATCTTGTGGATTAATTAAAAAGAAAGTCAGTGAAGCAGTTTTGGCTTCAGAGAAAAAAATCTTCATCCTCTCATATCATGTAATTCAGTTCTCTCAGAGGAGGAAACGTGTTTGGCCACAATGACCGAACATAGAAATTCAGTCCCATTTTGCTTTTTAAATGTTAAAACAACTTTAAACTATGAAATGTGTGAATTTTTAGGTATAGCATCAAAACTGCCCCATTGTGCAGTCCCATTGTAAACACATAAGGAAATCTCAGTCGCTGTCAACATTACCTTATCTGCATTTAAATACCACGTCGGCCAAATTAAGTTTCTCTGTTTATTTGAGGAACTGTTAGGAACGACAGCAGGCAACAGGCCAGTCGCCAATAAAACCAGCACCTCTCTGTACCCAGGCTGCAAACATCCATATTGGGAAGATACTGCACAGTCTGACCCCTGATTTACCCTTCTTTCCACTCTTCATATCTGCAGTACTCTGCAATCAGTCAAACACACTGTCCAATGCAGAGGTACATTAGAGCATTAGAGCAGGACTTGGAGTCTTTTTTAAGGGACACTTAAATTTCAGATCTAACAGGCTTTCACTTCGAGTGTTTTCGAATTGAAAATGCTGCAGTTTTGTTTGTCTTCTTAAGGTTTCTTGTATTATTTATAATAGTGGAATTGGGACCTCTTTGCATATAAAAAATGACTACATTTTTATAACAAATATAACATTGTTGCCATTTCACAAATGTCATATATTTAATCACTGGGTCTATTACAGTGTGTTTTCCCTGTCATCTACTAACTAAATGATAACGAGGAAAGCTCCATCAGGATCCGGGTAGCTTAATACCACGGCTGAACAACTTTGCGGGGGGAAATCCTGCATTTAATATAATAAAGTATGATATCGTAGATGGATCTCGCAAAATGACTTCTCTCCAGTCTATGTGTTGGGCTCAGGATGATGAACATCGCTGGCTTTGTGTGAATGTGTATGTGTCTCAGCCACTCCAGACGCCCTCCACGTGACATGCCCTTATCAGAGGGCAAAGATTACAAGCTGTGAGAGGACAACTTACAGCTGCAGAGCAATAATAGCATCTTGCAGTGAAGATGAGAGAAGCCATTTTTGGCCTCCCTTTGCTGTCACTGTTGTTGCTAAACTATTATCACATTAACATTTTATTATTTATATTTATTCTTGAATAAAATGTAGCAATTTTAATTAAAATGGGATATGATAATCTTTTAACTGATTGGGATATGCATCACTGTTGACACCTGACCTTAAATAAACTATATCAGCTAATCAGTTACTACAGCAATAGACTAAAATCATGTGAGTTGGTTTCTGTTTTTTAATAAGGCTATTAGTCAGCTAGCCCAAAACAGGTGAAATGCTGTTACTATGACGTGTGTATGGAGGCATCTGCGCACAAAATAGTGTCATGGTTACATGATTGCATAATTGCTGCTGACAGAAACCTACATATAACTTTAATTAAACAAATAAATTAATAAAAAAAAACACTAATAATGTTTCAAACAAAGCTAAATAGGCTACCCTAAGTGCTACCTTTAGTACAGCTACTTACTAATTATTAAACCTCCGGTGATAGCCAATGAAGACCTCTGTTTGACTAAATATTGGCCTGTATGTTTAATTTGTAAGCTGTCTGACTCACCGTCCGTAGAAACTGGAATTCATCGTCGCCTTCTCCACTGTCAGTCATTATTTAAACCTTTATGGCCACATTAAAGAGTGAATGAGCCAGAAGAGGACAGGGACTGGAGAAGCTGGAACATGAAGGTACACGGCCCTGAGTGTGTGGGCGGGGTCTGCAGTTCAACTCCGGCCATCATCATGCCATTTTAGGAAGGAAAAGTTGAAGCTGTTAAAGAAGAAACTCTAAATATAAAAAAAGGAGGATAAAAAGTCTTGAAAAGGCAATTTTCAAAGACATTACAAAGGTACTGGGTATTACACCTAACCTTGTTATCATTGCATTGGCTGTAGCTTCGCCGTACCAACAAGTGGTGATTTCGATATTCAAAGACCACCTGTTCCGAAAAAAGCGAAACCTACTTACAAGGTTTTTCGCATGGTGTGGAAAAACATAGGACGATGAAGACCAGCTACCAGAAACTGACAATATCTCCCAGACACTTTTGAACGAATTTAAAGATATTATATTTCCAAGAAAACAAAATGAATATTTAGAGCAATCCATCAGGATTGACTCTAAATATTTCTTTAAAATTATTTGGACAGTTTAAGTGTATTAGTTGACATCAAAGTGCCTCTTTAAATTGGCTAACAACAAATGATTCAAACAAGCTAATTTATTTCACATCCAATGAGTCACTTTAAAAATCCCACAACCGGTCGAGGCAGATGGCCGTCCCTCACTGAGCCTGGTTCTGCCGGAGGTTTCTTGCGTTTAAAAGAAAGTTTTTCCTCCCCACTGTCGCTGAGTGCTTGCTCAGAGGGACTTGTCAGATTATTGGGGTTTTATTTTTTTTTGCCAACTAATACACAACTCAGGGCTCGCAAAATCTCTAGCCCGACGTCCAGGGCTGTAGTGATGGGTCGTTCGCGAACGAAATGGCTCTTAGAGCCGGGTCTTTGACGTGAACGACGCGAGCCGGCTCCTTATCGCAAGCCGTCACTTGGTTTTTTTTTTTCTTTCTTTCTTTCTCTCAGCCTCTCTCTCGCACTTTTTTTCTGCTTCACTCAGCAAGCGAGCCTTGTGCTTTACGCTGGGCAGAGGGGGAGGGGCGGTAATTACACTCAGTAGCACAGGAACAGATCCAGAGGGGGAGAGAGAGAAAGAGAGCCAGGGACAACAACGTCACATTAGAAAGGTATAGTAATTAGTGATGGTAAATTTGATTCTTTTTACTGAATCGAGTGTTAATGAGTCACTCACCAAAGTGAATCGGGTGTTTTGAGTCATTTGATCAGTCAGTTGACCAGAGAGTGCAAAAATTTTACATTTTCACTCAAACTTAATTTGTTTCCCTTTTCATGTAAATCCCACTGCTAAGATGAATGATTAAAAAACAAACAAAAAAAACAACTATTTTATAGAGAACAAAGAGCAAAAACATTTCTAAAATTAAGCAATTTCTCATCAAAATTGCTTAATAAACATTTATTTTGTTTATTTGTATTTTATTAGTATTTTCCTTAAGTGTGTCAAATATATATTTTCTCATCTAAATGTCCACTGCGCTGTGAGCCAGGGGGCAGTAATGCGCCTTAACATTGGTTGCCAACCAAGAAGAAGAAGCTGTGAGCCAGGAGGGAGGGGGCGAGTGAGTGATTCGTTCGCTCGCTCTATGATTCAGCACAGGAGGGAGGGGGGTTAGTGAGTCCTGAGTGATTCGTTCGCTCGCTCTTTGATTCAGCACAGGAGGGAGGGGGTGAGTGAGTCCTGAGTGATTCGTTCGCTCGCTCTTTGATTCAGCACAGGAGGGAGGGGGTTAGTGAGTCCTGAGTGATTCGTTCGCTCTTTGATTCAGCACAGGAGGGAGGGGGTGAGCGAGTCCTGAGTGATTCGCTTATGCTTACGATTCAGCACAGGAAGGGAGGGGGTGAGTAGCTCAAATGTGCTGTTAGCATGTTAGCAGCGCGATGCTACTGTGAACCGAGGAGCTATTTTCTTGATGTTAGCTTCTACTCAGGGGTTTTTCTTCCAGTTCAGAGCAGAAATGCTTTTGTTACGAAACTGGCTGTTGTTTTTCCCCCCACAATTTTAATTACAAGCTAGATATATTTCTACTAATGGAATTAGTTTGCTAACAGCAACAGGGATGAGTCAGTTGGGCTTGTGAATCATGATTCAAGAGTCAGTAAAGTGATTCTCGAGTATTGAATGATTCGTTCACGAATCGAACATCACTAATAGTAATCATCCACAACTATTTTCGGTTGCAGATGATAAAGGATTCATTAAGTTTATTCATGCAGGCCCATATGACAGATAATGTGCATGTTTCTTTTTGTTTTCATATTTTAATTTATATTTAATTGTGTTGTGGTTTGCAGTGTTTTGTATGGGCAGAAATCTGTGCCATCAGAAACTGAATTTGAATAAGTTCAATTTGAATTTGAATTGCTCAGATTGAATCTGAATTGTAACTTGAATAAATGCTTTTGAAAACTGAATTTGAATTAGTCTAATTTGAAATTGAATTTATGGTTTGAAAATGATCATCACTAAATTGAAATTGAATTTTATATTTTGAAAATGAATTGATTTGCTTTGAAACTGCATTTTATCCTTTAAAAATTCAGCTCTCGAATAATTTCAGTTTCACTTCTCACCATTCAGTTTCAGTTCTACAATTCAATTTCAGTTCCAAAATTCAGTTTTTTGGAACTTACATCCGGTTCCGGTTCAAGCACAGATTAATAGAACTACGTTTTACTAGCGGACCGAAAGTGTTACTGACGGGAATCTACAGCGTCTTGAGCTGAATTAAGACTTCAGAAGTCATTCGTCATGTCGAATGACCAGCGGATAAACTCTCAGGTTGGTAATAAATGTATTACATGTATAAGAACAAGCGTCATGTTAACAAAAGATAGCCGTACAGTAACTGTTATGCTTATTGTAGCTGTTAGCTAAAAACGGTAATTTAGCGTAGTTTGCCCTGAATTCAGCTTTGACAAACAAATATGATCGACTGTTTCTAGTAGAATTCCAAAGTTGTCATCTTGTACCCTCTCAGAATGCTTGCAGAGACCCCTACAGTAGGGAAACATGCAAAACGGTGGCCAAACCTTTGTATTTTAGCTTTATTTATGCCTTACACAGCATCCCAACTCTTTAGCTAACTTAATAACTTTAGCTAAAGTGAATAGTTAGTCTAATTCATTAGTGCAGCATTACTGGATCACCTCTGTTTGAAGTGATATGATATGTGACTATCACTGTGTTTAACTACCATAATAATTTTTAGGGTACTGAGTGCATGCTTAATTAGATTTTTTTTTTTTTTTTTTTTTAAAAACACACTGCTCCATTACTATGTTTGACAGGCTGAAGTTGTCGGGTCACCTCCTAAATCGACCATCTTTTACAGGTGTTTTGTGCCAGAAATGGAGTGTCCACTGAAGACTGAAGATACTGAATCTCTACGCCTTGCCATTGATCCCTCTTGTGCCTTCATATAGACAAGAGACATTAACTTAACCACTCTCATATGCTCTGTACCTACATCACCTTCCCTGACAGTCGTAGCTTGGCTTATCTGAGGGTGAAATTATAAGAATGTGTTATTTTGCAAAGTGCTCTCTAGGGTGCCAAAATAAAATATGCCATTGAGGTCATTTCTTTTGAATTAATCCCTTCTTCTGAAATATAAGAACCTCTGCTGGTTTTAATGGCACTTTGGATTTCTTTACTTTCTGTTCCACTTCCAAACCCAAATAGATGCTGACAAGCTGACACAGTGACATGGAAGAGGGAAAGACGTTGGAAAGGACTACTACAAATAAACCTAATGCCTAACAATGAAAAGTGTAAAATAAGAACAATAATAATAATAATAAAGATAAAAGATGAAGTAACACGTTTTTAGTATTTTATTTATAACAAATGATCATCCAGCTGTCTGTGACATGTGATGACAAACACCATAATGGAAGGCCTTAGTCATCACATGCTTAAACTCATCATATATTTTTGCATATGCTGAACAGGCAGTCAGACATGCTGTAACTGTGGGGTAGAAAACAGCATGAACACCATACGGCAGGTGTCTCAAACTCCAGTCCTCGAGGGCATGGAAAAGTTGCATGACACTTTGACCCTTGAGGACTGGAGTTTGAGACCCCTGTCATATGGAATATGACAGGTGTGGTTGAACTGCATGAAGACTCTGAAGTTTGTCTTCTCTTCTGGCAGGACAGGAATGTGGCCTTGTCCTGTGAGCCACTGTAAGGATGTACTTGGAGTAGAACTGGACTGTCACCGGCCTCAGGCTCTTCACCCTTTTCAAAGACAAAGCAGTCATTTAGATAAAATATTAGATATTGTTTACCTGTAAATGCACAAAGTAAATTTAGAAATGTAATTATTGTCAAGAGTGAACAAGCACTGATAGTGTAATCTACAGCTGTGGCCAAACGTTTAGAGAATGAGAAGTGTTGTTTGCTTATTTACAAAGTTTGCTGTTTCAGTGATAGTTGTATATCACATTATATCACTTCAAACAGAGGTGATCCAGTAATGCTGCACTAATGAATTAGACTAACTATTCACTTTAGCTAAAGTTATTAAGTTAGCTAAAGAGTTGGGATGCTGTGTAAGGCATAAATAAAGCTAAAATACAAAGGTTTGGCCACCGTTTTGCATGTTTCCCTACTGTAGGGGTCTCTGCAAGCATTCTGAGAGGGTACAAGATGACAACTTTGGAATTCTACTAGAAACAGTCGATCATATTTGTTTGTCAAAGCTGAATTCAGGGCAAACTACGCTAAATTACCGTTTTTAGCTAACAGCTACAATAAGCATAACAGTTACTGTACGGCTATCTTTTGTTAACATGACGCTTGTTCTTATACATGTAATACATTTATTACCAACCTGAGAGTTTATCCGCTGGTCATTCGACATGACGAATGACTTCTGAAGTCTTAATTCAGCTCAAGACGCTGTAGATTCCCGTCAGTAACACTTTCGGTCCGCTAGTAAAACGTAGTTCTATTAATCTGTGCTTGAACCGGAACCGGATGTAAGTTCCAAAAAACTGAATTTTGGAACTGAAATTGAATTGTAGAACTGAAACTGAATGGTGAGAAGTGAAACTGAAATTATTCGAGAGCTGAATTTTTAAAGGATAAAATGCAGTTTCAAAGCAAATCAATTCATTTTCAAAATATAAAATTCAATTTCAATTTAGTGATGATCATTTTCAAACCATAAATTCAATTTCAAATTAGACTAATTCAAATTCAGTTTTCAAAAGCATTTATTCAAGTTACAATTCAGATTCAATCTGAGCAATTCAAATTCAAATTGAACTTATTCAAATTCAGTTTCTGATGGCACAGATTTCTGCCCATACAAAACACTGCAAACCACAACACAATTAAATATAAATTAAAATATGAAAACAAAAAGAAACATGCACATTATCTGTCATATGGGCCTGCATGAATAAACTTAATGAATCCTTTATCATCTGCAACCGAAAATAGTTGTGGATGATTACTATACCTTTCTAATGTGACATTGTTGTCCCTGGCTCTCTTTCTCTCTCTCCCCCTCTGGATCTGTTCCTGTGCTACTGAGTGTAATTACCGCCCCTCTGCCCAGCGTAAAGCACAAGGCTCGCTTGCTAAGTGAAGCAGAAAAAAAGTGCGAGAGAGAGGCTGAGAGAAAGAAAAAAAACCCCCACGTAACGGCTCGCGATAAGGAGCCGGCTCGCGTCGTTCACGTCAAAGACCCGGCTCTAAGAGCCATTTCGTTCACGAACGACCCATCACTAGTGTCTTGGGTCCATTCCTTGTGCGAACCTTTGTTTCATGGCAACTATACTTTATTTTGGATGCAAATACTGTGTACTTTTTGGAAAGCAAAATTAGAATGACTTGAGATTGACATGGTAACATTGTGAGGTTGTATACTGTTGATCTAAAGTGAAATTATCCTGTGGAAAGAGCAATTTTCATTTTTAGAGCATTTTGAATTCGCTCCAAGAGTAAGTCATATATGGGCAAATTGAAAAGGCTTTTATTTTGAAAAGCAAAATCAGACTGACTTGAAATTGACATGGTATCACTGTGGGGCTGTATACTGTTGATCTAAAGTGAAATTATCCTGTGGAAACAGCAATTTTCATTTTTAGAGCATTGTGAAATCTTTAAAAGAGTAGGTCGTATTTGTTAGGATGCCTGGGTCGTTGACCCAGGGTTTTTGAGTTTACGATATTATTTATACTGTCTAGTTTTTGGTTTCTTTGAGTTCTGTCTTATGGCTTATGTCTCTGTCTTCTTTAGTTGCTCTGTCTCCCCTATCACCTGCATCCCCTTGTCTAGTTCGCGTCTATGTGTATCTTAAGTTCCTATATCCCCGTGTTCAGTCAGTGTTTGTGTCTGCCCTGTTCCCACGTCTCTGTTCCCTCTGTAGTGCCTGCATGTGAGTCTGTGTCTTTGTTCAGTCTGTGTTATGTGTTTCCTGTTTTACTTTGAAGGTCTCTGTCTTTTCTCAGTGTGTTCAGTTTACGCTTCTTTGGTCTCGTCAGTTCTGATTTGTCCCAGCTGTGTTTCCCTCCTGTTACTCATTCCCTGATTGCTCCCTCTGTGTATTTAAGCCCTGTGTTTCTCTGTGTCCGTGTCGCGATCTACCGTTTTCTTAGCTGTGTGTTCTGTCATTTCTCTAGTTTAAGTTTGTTTTGAGTTTTTTTTAGTTTTGTTATATTTTGAGTATTAAATTAAAGCTTTTTTTGAGTTCACGTCTGTCTCCGGAGTCTGCACCTTGGGTCCTATTCCTGCCTGCACACAGCCACACCTAACAGTATTTTGGCAATTTGAAAAGTCTTTTATTTTGGAAGGCAAAATCAGACTGATTTGATATTGATATGGTATCACTGTGGGGTTGGATACTGTTGATCTAAAGTGGAATTAGCCTGTGGAAACAGCAAAATTCTATTTAAGAGCATTTTGAAATTGTTCCAAGAGTAAGTCAGATATGGGCAATTTTAAAATACTTTTATTTTTGAAAGCATAATCAGAATGACTTGATATTGATATAGTATCACTGTGGGTCTGTATACTGTTGATCTAAAGTGGAATTACCCTGTGGAAACAGGAATTTTCCATTTTAGAGCATTTTGAAATCACAGAAAGTTAGGTAAATTGTGGACAATTTGAAAGGGCTTTTATTTTTGAAAGCAAAATCAGAATGACTTGATATTGATATGGTCCACTCGGGACTCTTCCTTTCCTTTCATCCTCAGAAAATTCCTAATAAAAATAAAACAAGTTTTTAAAATGTAGCCAGCATTTTGCTCTAAATAAAAAGAAAAAAACCCCCACAAACCAAACAACCCAAAACAGAAAATTAATGAATGATGAATACCTCCAGTTACGCATAACTTTCCTTTCATAACAACCTTCATTTCCAAGAGGGTCTAACAGCAGTACAGATTGTGAGGAGATTTTGACAACCTAAAATAAAAATTGTATTTAGTAGAATATGTGTATTACACTCACTTAAGTAAACATAATCAATTGTAGGCATTTTCAAAATAAGAATATGCTGCTAAAAAGAACAGTAAAACAAAAAAGAGAAAAAACACATGAGGTGTGAACATGTACCACAAGGATCCAGTGTGCACCAGAGTTCAGTGGGCACAACCAAATGTCCTCAGCCGGAAACAACATCTGTGGAATATTTTTAAGTTTATAAAGGTTTAGATTTATTTACATAACATACACTATATAACCAATATAACATCTACATTACCTTGCTGACACATTTAAACTTCCCAGAAAACAGAGAGGTTGCAACAACGCAAGACAACTGATACACGGTTTCTGAAAAATGCAAGATTTTTATTTTTTTTTAAAGATTACAAAATTGTATAAAATACCTTTGTGAAATAACCGGCATACGTTCTTACTTGCCTTTTGTTTCCTAATAAGGCAGTGCAGGTATGCATCAATGACCTGTTTGGATTAAAAGAAGATTATTTTTACAGACCACCACTAGGACCAAAAATGATTACTTCACTTACCTCATCAGAAAGCCACCCACTGTCCTCCAGTGTGCGAAAAGAAGAGTCATACAATTTGTATGGCCCAACAACTGCCTCCACACGCCCGGTGTCTTTTGCAGCCCAAAGCCACTTCACTAAAAAACAAAATATGATAAGTTTCTTTAGTAATAACAGTCGCCATTTGAAAATCACGGTCAATGGCCAACGGGCCACAACCAGACAAGGGCCAACGGGCCACAACCAGACAAGGGCCAACAAAATAAACATGCCAGAGGGGAGTAGCTTTATGTAAATCAGAAATTAGCCAAAATTGGACCAACAGGTCAAAATTAGCAAGAGGGAAGAAAAAAAATAAAACATTCTATCCATTTGACTAGCCAAACTGGCAACAATTGACCAACCGGTCAGGATGAAATTTTTAGCTATGCCACCTTTTTCTTGCGTGCTGGGTTTCTGGGGGGTCACTGGTACAAGCTCTTCTGATTTTACCTGAGCTATTTTTGGTGCAAACTGAATGACAAAGGATCTGTTATTTTGCAGCGCTTCATGATGATGCTGAGGACTGCAAGGCCACATCTCAGAAGATGGGCTACTCTCAACAGGTTCAGTTGGAGTTGAGACTTGGACAGGGTGGCTTCTTCTATAGGGTTTAATGTGGTCAATACTGTATAGACTTTTTAAAGTATTTCCCTCAGCGTTTTTCAGTCTAACACATTTTCCACTGAAGTCATCAATTGTGTAGGGACCTGAAAAATCCGGTTCAAGTCTTCCTCCTTTTCGCCCACGTTTCCTCATATTTAGAAGCAGAATTTGATCCCCTACATTGTACACAACATTTTTGTACTTTTTCAGGGCCCGCTTGGCGTATGCAACCTTTTGCTTGTCTTGTGACTTCGCAATGTTTTCTTGTGCAGTTTCTTTAACTGCATGTTGTGCTTCACTTTCAGACTGTACATAGTCACTGTACCTTTTGTCATCTGGCAGAATGATGTTGGAAATCTAAAATTTTGTAGATATTAGCAATTAAAACAAGATATCATATTCATAAAGACATTACTGGGTTTTTTTCTCAAATGGTTTCAATTCTTAGTTCTAACATAGAAAGAATTTGACAAACATTCACCGGCACTTAAGTTAAGCAGGCACTTCTGATGGAAATACTGCCTCTCTTCCATACATCAGAAAAAAAAGGTGTGTACTTTGTTGTGGTGTGTACTTTTGACCGGAGTGAAAACAGGGTGGGATCTAGATACAGATCCCAGTTATTCTGCTGGTCATTCACCAGTTTTCGGAGGGCTCTAAATGCAGGCATAGAAATATGTAAAGACAGTAAGTAAGACAGAAAGTTTAATTAGTAGTAAAAAAAATTAATAAATTATTAAGTAACAGTTAAGTTTGAATAACATAAGTAATGTTATTAAAAACTGATAGATAAAAATTAGGCATGTCAAAAATTATGTTGTCATTGGTCTTTTCATCTAGACCATTGGTCTGTGGATGGTATGCTGCTGTGACACTTCTTTCAATTTGCAATAACTTGCAAAGATCAGAGTTGAGCTTCAACAGATAAGGACAAGGTTATACTTCTTATACAAGCACACAAGAAAAAATCTTTGACCCCAGTGAAGTAAAGTTAAAAAATGTAACTGAAAATTATTTAACACTTACTTCATTCACAAACTCTCTGCCTTGGTCTGACAAAATCCTTTTGGGGCAGCCTCCAAAACACGTAACAACACGTACAAACTCCAAAACACGTAAAAACATGTACAAACTCCAAAACACGTACAAACTCCAAAACACGTAAAAACATGTACAAACTCCAAAACACGTACAAACTCCAAAACACGTAAAAAGACGTACAAACTCCAAAACACGTACGAACTCCAAAACACGTAAAAACTCAGAAGCACATAAAAACTCAAAACACGTACAAAAGACAACAGAAGTGCTCCAGGATGCTAGGGGCAGTGTTGAACTTTTGTTACCGAGTGGCTACACAAGCCAGCAAGTACCAACGACCGGATTTGGTGTGTGGTAATAACAGGTAAATGAACTTTTTTTTTTTAATTATTTGAATATATATGAGTGCCTGTGTATAAATACACAAAGAATACACATATGCTTTCAATTGTGTAATTTAAGTGATCTAGTAGCTCTGCTTTGGAAGTTCAGTTCATGCTAGAAATGTGTCTTGGAGTTTGTACGTGTTTTGTCTCTAGGGACCACCGCATATATTTATATATAAACATATATAAATAAAACCACCTTTTTTTTACGTTAGTAATTCCTTTTGTGCATAATTTTATAATATTGTTAATAATAAATTAATTAAAGCAACAAAACAACCCGAAGAGCCGGTTCGGAGCCGAAAGAGCCGGCTCTTTTTAGTGAGCCGAACCGAAAGAGCCGGATCTCTAAAAAGAGCCGGAAATCCCATCACTACAAAGTGCAAGGGTTTTAGCAACAAAAGAGAGCATTTAGAGTAAGAGTACTCATTATGGAGAATGGCCCTTTTCAGAATCATATCCATTTTATTATTGGGCCATAATTGCTAAGTCATTACTGTGTATATCACTTCAGTGTTGTTCAGCTGGAGTTTAATTATATACTTCTGAGTCGCTTTATTCTTTTAATACAGCATACATAATACATAATAGTGGATCTGCATTTCAAAATAGTTAAAGCTTTTTGAATAAAAGCTCCAGCAAAGTACAAAGTGTTTGGATGCTTTTATGACCTTCGAAAGTTTAAGGTGGCAGAAGGTGTAAGACAAACCACAAACCTCAAACTGAACCTACTGAACAAGCTGTGCCTCAGCCATAACTAATTTGTTCACGATCAGCAAGTTTACAAAATTTAAGCAAGTATGGAAAAACAAAACGAACAGAAGGAAGCACAGATATATCTGACTTTCCAAAGGCAAAATATAACACGCACAAAAAGTCTGCTAGCTACAACTTTAAAAAGACAATACTTAGACTCCTTAGCTGGCAGCAAAACAGGAGAATTAAACAGGCAGAGAATGCCTGCCAAGCTTCCACTATCTTTTTTTTTTTTTTTTTTTGCCTGTCCCGTTTGGCTCTTTTGCCATCAGAATTGTTGTCTAAAGGCAAAGAAAGATGCCCAACGGATTTACTTTACCAAATTGACCATCCCAGCCTTGCCGTAATGGTCCATTTTATTCACCTTTTATTGTTTATTTAATTTTCACTTACTGAATACGGGACAGACTTGACTGGGGGAAAGAAGGGGAGAAAGAAAGAGGGAAAGAGAAACAGCTGAGAAGAGGGACGGGGGAGAAGGGCAAAAAACAAAAACCGACAGAATGAGCAGAAAAAAAAAAAGAAATAAAAAATGCATATATCAATCACCTGGATCACCTGCTGAGAAAGAAAAAAGAAAACAAGCAGAAGAGAACAAGAGTAATAGAATAAACAGCATCACAATGATATATGGGAATATGACAGTAAATACTAAATATTAAACATTATTGTGCAGCACATAAGATCAACAGAACAGTGTGCTTTGAGGTAGGAGCCAAAAAGGGTGTAGTTTGTGGGTGTGATCACCCGTGTGTACACCTGTGAGCATGGACGCGCTTGTTTTTTTTAAAAGGTTCCTTCATGTAATGATCTGCTAGAGGGTGTGGGGGGGCCACACCCCCGTCCTCCACAGCTTCCACTATCTTACATGCAGGTTGGCTCAAACACAGCAGAACAGGACAGGTCCCACAGGTTTGCCACATTTCAGGTTGTGCTGAACAACACTAACCCCTGTAACCACCATCACAAAGCCTAGAGGCCAGACAGCAAGGAGCATTTGGTGCTGGGGCTATACACTTTCACTAATGAGCAGAATGTTGGTCATCTGAACCACTCAGGTGTGGCAGACCTGGAACACAAGGAGAGAGAGAAAGACAGTACTCTTGCACCACAAGGCCAAAGAGTCACTGGAAGTAGAAAGTAGCACAGCATAGAAACACCTAAATAAAGCACCAGCATGTATACATGTTTGCCATCATATTCCATCACAGGTGAAACTCACACTTTCATCTAATGGCAATAAACATTGCAGTATTAGCAGTACTCCAGTCCAGTGGTATTGGAGAAGAATATTGGAGTCGTACTCTTCTACTTATCCAATTCAGGATCGTGAGTGGGCGGCTGGAGGCTAGTCCAGCTACCATAGGGCAAGAGGCAGGGTACACCCTGGACAGGCTGCCTGCCTGTTGCAGGGCTAACATAGAGAAACAGACAACCATTCACAGGTACATTTACTCCTATGGGCAATTTAGAATCACAAGTTAACCTAACCCAAATAACTGCATGTCTTTGGACTGTTGGAGGCCAAATACCTGGAAGGAACCCACTCAGACACGGACAGGAACACATGCAGATCTTATTCCTGTGAAGCAGCAGTGCTAACCACCCTCCACAGTGCTGCCCTATTAATATTACTATTATTATTACATCTTTGGTGGAAACTTTACTGTAAGTATAGTATAGTTATTTTACTACTACTTTGGTCTTGTGTGGTTTTGCTAATAGTCTTCCATGTTTTCTGGAGGGGGTTTTTTTGGAAATTGGGTGCTTTGTCAACACATAATTTATTCTGATTTCTTTCATTGATAAATGCTAAAAAGTAAACACAGTGTATATGGACATAAAATTGTATTTGTGCCCCAATAAGTTGATTGCCAATGACAAGTTTAGGTTTTAAGAATTGCACTAAGGCTTTTTCCTTCTTTCTTTTGATTTTTTGCCTGATGCACAGTGTTTTTGGGCATGTCCTAACTAATATATTATTGCACGTATTTCCCGTTTTCCTATCAAAATATCAATAAATGATGGGTGGCTCTAGACCTGTCCACGGTACTGTATGCAAGTATAAATATTTCTGGATATTTTCAGTAGGGGCACATTTCCTGAGAGGACCCACTAGGTTACATTAAAAAGTCAAAAGTTTTTGTTAAGACTATCATGCACAAACACATTAATTCATCCCAGCTGACCTTTCTTCTATAGCACTTTTGCACCAAAATTCAACTTGCACAGAAGACACTGAATAAAGAATGTAGCAGGTTGGTCACCCTGACATTTGCTGACTATATTCATGCTTGTCAAAGAGAGAAACCTTTTGAATTTTCACATTCACTGCCTAGCTCTGCACTGATATCATGAAATAAAGTCTATATTTTTAGCACTGTGAGGAGGAAGTGCTAAAAAGAATAAGATAAAAACAACAACAACACAAAAACAAAAGACGAGTAACTAATATATTTCTTTCCAGTCAGCAATTTCATTTTACACTTTTGAAGTGATGACATTGCCGAATCACTTTTCTAAAACAATTTTGCTATTATATTTGTTTTGTTATTACTCTCCGGTCTTGCTGAAGTACTTCTCAGCTTGCAAGGCTGTATTTGAAATATCTGCACAGCTAAAACAACCCATTCAACTAAACTCACCAGTATCAATCTCTGTGTTTGCATATAATCAAGCACCATTCTGTAAATATGAACCACTAATATTAGTTGTAATCTCATACAGATATTTACTTTTGGACCTTGCATTAAAAATAACCTTAATCAGTACAGTCTTAATGGTGCAGTGTCAGGGAGTCCTGTGTAAGCTTTCATATATATGTGGATTATGGAATCATGGATCATGAAAGACATTGTTTAAATAACAATTTCTCCACTGGATAATAAATGCTTGACTTAGCCATAAATAGTTTAATGAATCCACCAACTCAAAGAACAAACCGCACCTATTGAATTAATCAACAACAAAGACTGCAAATTTCTTCTATCTACACTGCCTGAAAATTTGTATTTTATCATTTATGTTTTTTAAATGTTTACCAAGTACAAAATGTCAGTACAGTTAGTTTCTGTACATTTTGTCAAATTATTGCTAATACTGTATTTTCGCACACAAGTAGTTATCAATGAACTCATTTACCAAAAGTAAACACATGTAGTAAACAAACAATATATATGATGTTGATATTTCAAAAGTTTATGTGATATTGTGTAACTGTTGTCTTCAGGAAAAGTCAACATCATTGTCTCTCTATGTGAATTGCATTTGAAAATCATTATCTTCCATTTTAGTCTTGATTTGATTAGATATCAAATTGGTTTTGAAGTCTGTACACCATATGGAACCACCATATTGGCCTGTATCCAGGGCCCAATCAAATTAACCAGAGCAACATGCTGCCACTCAGTTTTTCATTGACATGCTGCCGTGTCATCGCCTCCTGGAGGGCACCATCTCTAAGGAAACAGCTTTTTCATCTAGAAAACACACACACACACACACACACACACACACACACACACACACACACACACTTAGTCATTATTTCTAATGAGATTGTAAAAGTTGAAGGAGAGAAGTTATATTAACTCTTCTGGTAGAGAAAGACCTCTGTAGCTCACATCATCTCCAGCTAGAAGCCAAGTCATTACCTTCTTCAAATAGAAGCTTCTCTATTAAATTTACTCTGTTGTGCATGCCCTCTGTAAACACATCTGTGGAATAATATTTCACATTTGTCCCCTTTAATGTGGAAGTCTAAATGGACTGACGTAGCTCTAGAGTAGGTTTCAAGTGGCCCTTAGAGGTACTGCAGGTTTTGGTCTTTCTGCTTTGGATTCATATTGAGCCCCAAAGGTTGCCCCTTGGGACACAACTGTAAAATATATGATGGGGTACCACCTATATGCTTTATAATTAATTATGTAAACTAGAACTTTTATCACCCAGAACATCATTCTTTGGTTCAGAACTGCAGGCCTTAGTTTCACTTAAGGTCAGTGTTCATGATTCGAAAAAAAGAAAGACACTGGGGAGAAATGACATGCATGGGAGAATTACAAGGAGAAAACCACTGCTGACCAATCTGAACACAAAGACATTACTGAAATTTCAACAAACAAACAAACAAAAAAAAAAACATGATCCCCCAGACTTGGGAAAAATATTCTGTGGACTGACGAGGCAAAAGTTTAAATTTTTGGAAGGTTTGAATCCTGCTACATCTGGCATAAAACCGACAACATTTTATTAAAAAAAACAATTATAGTTCATGTCCTGAAGGTCAAGCTCACTTAGGTTATTCAACAGGAAAATGGTATGAAACACCTCTGAATGAAAAAAAAAAAAATCAATAAAAAGATTAAAGTTTTGGAGTGACCTCATCAGAGTTCAGACTTAAATCAGATTGAGATACTTGGCATAACCTTGAAAAAGGCCATTCATGTTCACAAACCTATAATGTGGCTGTCCATCCATTCCATTCTCATCCGCTTATCCTTATTAGGTTCACGGGAGGGTTGGAGCCTATCCCAGCTGTCTTAGGGCAAGAGGCAGCGTACACCCTGGACAGGTCACCGACAACCATTCACACTCACATTTAGGCAATTTAGAGTTACCAATTAACCTATCCCCATTTACTGAATTTCTTTGGAATGTGGAAGGAAACCAGAATACCCGCAGAGAACCCACACAAACACAGGGAGAACATGCAACTACACACAGAACACCAGGAACACTGTACTACACACCAGGCCTGGTAGTGGAACTGAACTCAGGACCTTCTTGCTTCAGGACCTGGCCATTGACCAAAGAAGGTCAATAGCCAGGTAGGTTTAAATAGCTTTCTTTCCACCCATAATAAATGCCTTAGGGTTTAGGAGGTACATACACAAATAAAATTGAATTTTCTCCCTAACTCCAAGTTTGAGTGGGATGTGGTCAGAGGCAGCCTCCTGTCCCTGTCCTTTGGACTTAATCCTTGGCCCTTTTCCCAGGTCCTCTCACATTTGCAGGTCTATAATGGCTAGCTTGGATCAAAGGAACAGACTTTTGGGCTTTGAGCCAGTCCCTTCATGGACAGGACACCTACATTTCTCATTTATCTTGTCCACCCTTCTAGGTGGGGCGTGGATCCAGTTTTTTCTTCTCCTCAGTGAGCTGTTTCACTGATAGATGTTTAATATCACCACACAAACATTTCTCTTTTTTTTAAAATTGCTTTTGGATGCAATTATAATTCTGCAAGGAGCATTATCACCCTCTTGTGGGGATTTAACTTAACCCAGCATAGTCACAGATGTTCTGGCAGCAGCAACACTGAGCTTGTCCAACTGAAAAGGAAAAAAAAAGTAATGCACAATTTTTTCAGTTGTGCCAAAGAGCAGTCTCATCGTTTCAGTGCCACTGTCAAAACCTCTTCATATGGCAGAATGGTGGTTAAAAGTATGATTCAAGCATATCCTACAAAGCAGGTTTTAGCAGACTGAGCTGCTTTTATACCCAGTTTCTCTGTTCTTATGCTGATCACGGATCATAAAAGTAGTTGTGATAAAGAGTGTCCTAAACAAATATCTAACCTTAATTTCTAAAATGAGTTCTGAAATTGAAAGCAACTAACCAATAATTTAAGTTACCCCTATTTCTTCAGTGAATTAAACAAGAACCAAACTTCAACTCCAAAAAAGCCATTTTTCAAAACTGAAAAGTGGAGCTACTTTTACTTTTCTGACATTTACTGTAACATAACTATATAAGTTCACCTTGGAAGTAGTTAAAGTCATTCACAATTAACTTGTACCTTTCAAAAACTTTACTCATATCCACCATTATTTTTTTTTATGTTTTCAGAGATGTTACTTGAAAGCTGCTTCTGTTAGTATTAAAATATCAGATCAGAAAATGTTTTTTTCAATTAAAAAGGAAAGTTTTGCCTCTTCAGAAAAAGGCTCAAGACAACAGTGGCTACTTATTCTTTTTCAGGCCAATAAAATCTGTCACTTCATACTATCCTCTGAGTCCATGCAGCTAGTTTATCAGCTAGGCTAGTGCTATAGGTAATCTATAAAAGGGCAGCTGAGAGATGAGAACCGTAAGCTGTACTAGTTTCAACAAAGACTGAGACAACGCTTGCCAACTTTCATGTTTCTGGCACGTGACACTACTCTACTCCTCCTGCTACCCAAATCTGTCCAAACAAGGTGAAGCTTTGTGGCCCCCTAAAGGCAATTTATCTGCTCAAGTACTGCAGATACAAGTTAGGCTTCATCGAATAGCCTAATCCTGATCTGATAAATAGAGGAGCTGAAGTTGTGTTGCTTCCAGCTGTTTGAGTTTAAGACCTGTAGCTATGTAGATGACATGCACTGAAGAGCATATCTAATAGCTGAGCTAGCTACTTCATTTACTAGGGGAGCTTTCCATCATGAGTTTGTGTATTGACTGGTCAGTGCAAACTAAGATATGCATTTTGGGTTTTATGACTCATTATTCAGAACCTCAAAAATAGCAAGAATCCCAGAAAGGGAAAAAAAAGTAAGTAATACATATTAGTACATATTCTTAGAAAGACGCATAAATAGTATATCTATACAGTGTTTTGATCTCAAACTGTCACAGTCAAGTGTTCATGCAGTATTTTATTTCTTCTGTTTCATGCCAGGCAAACATGACTATGCCAAAATTTACAGAAACTGGGAATTGAATTACAGAGATCCTAGAACGCTTCAATTATTTGAAGAACCAAAAGTACTTTTACAGTCTTGTGACCACTGGGAACCTGGGTTTGAGCAATGCAGATGTATCTTAGTGGACACCGTACCATAAAGGTGCTAACCAGTCAACAGGTAGTGCAGGTCTGAGGTAGTATTGCGAAACAGTTCCAGGTAAAGCAAAAGGATAGGCATGTAACACTGGTGGAAAATAATCTTCCGTTTCCCTCTCTGAATTTCCATGCTCATAGGTGGCTACATACTTACTCAACGCACCAGACTGGAAGGAAGTTGTAGAGCCCAGCCCATGGGTTCCCCTTTCTGAGTTACTATAATCAAGATTCCCTTCATCATGACCAAGTTGACCCGTTTCAAGCTGAGCTGGAGAAAAGCCAAAATCAGGCCTCAGGTGAGATGTTCCAGACAACAAGGTAGGTGTAGAGTCTTCCACAGGACCAAAACCAGAAGGTTCACCAAGCCCACCTGGAGTTGCCCTGAAGTTGGGTGGCAAGGTTTGAACTCTAGAGGTTCCCAACCTTACTGGGTCATGCATGAATGACACAGCAGGGTCATTTGGATCAGCAGGAACAGGTGGGGCACCTGGGAGGGAATCATAATGGAGGAGAGGCTGTGCCTCTATGTTATAGAACCCACCATCATTGGGATTAGGCAGGCCCCAATCTAGAGAAAAATATCTACAGTAAGTTTAAACCAAGGAACCATGTGATATATATATATATTTTTTTTTAAAATAAGCATCTATAAGATTTATAATCTCATTAAGGTGTATTCCTACCTTTAGCAGGAAAGCCATGCACGTTCCAGCTCAAGAGTGCAATGAATGGTAACTGACTGTAGGGGGGAGAAGGGTCATAAGCACTAAAACATGAACATTTGTGAATAAGTGCATATAATTATTTACCCACACGCTACCTTACAAGAACCCAAGAACCCATTTTGCTTGTCAGCTGCATAAATAGCCTCATCTGAGTGCTGGTTAAATATGAAATGGCAAACCCTCCTTGGCCAATTCCAGAATGAGGAGGTAACAACACACAGCTGCCCATCATTGACTGCTGACTGAAAATCATAGCAGGCCAATTAACCATACCATTAACCTTTCAGATGGCATATATACTCGAGTGGTAGGGATGAACTGCTAACCATGTAGCAGAAGAAAAATGGAATTGAGGAGGAAGAGTAAATGTCATGAAAGACCAAGTCCCTCCATTGGATGTATTTGCATATTGACTTCATATTGACTTCAAATTGACGTACTACTTCTTCGCTTGCAGCACAACCCATACAAATTTAGGAATATCTATATCTAATTAATCCGCATCCACTAAAATTTACAGTTTGAGATTCTTGTGCAGGGACTTGTTTACATGTGGATTATGGTCTTTCCCCCCATCTGGTGACAAGCATAAAAAGAAACACATTCACCATTTGAAATAAATGGCTGCATTATAAAGTTTATTTAATGAATCCATTATCTTGGAGCACAAAGTGTAACTTACTGAACAGAGTCATACTGGAGCCAGCTGTTTTCTCTTTAAGGTGTTTTTACTACCTGAAGTTTTAGATCAATACAACAAATCCATGTCTCTGCCAAAAATAAGAACATCACCTATAGAGATCAGAGGTGTCAGAGTCAGAGCTCACAAGTTACACCAGAAATATTTCTCTTTTGAAAGGAAAAGCTTGCACCTGAAATCATATTGACTGGACTGGATGTATGTTCTGGCATGTTTTAGCTCAGTCTGTGTAGAGTATTCAATGATGATGCTTTTTTAATTATTTAGAGCATCAAATAAAGACAACTTTACCAGCCTATTTTTTTATTATATTAGTCTCAAATCACTGTCATCACCATATTTTTAAATACCACTCAATTTTAAAATTTCATGTTCAAACAGTATGGAACATGAGTATAATATTCTTGTCCCACATTTTACAGTAATTTCCTCAAATGCAATTTAAAGATAAATATGACATTGAGATCCTTTGGGGTTTTTTCAGCTTACCATGGAAAACTACTACTAATTGAAATTAATGGGAAGCTTCTGGACAAATAAAGGATTTCGATAAACACCACAGCCACAAAGTCTAGTATTGTTAGGCCATTTTTTCCATGATGGCACCACCTGTTGTATTATAGTTGATATTTATTATATGTGCAGTTCTTGAAATTTACTGTCCATTTTTCCAGACACATGTAAGCATTAGAGTTTGTCACTACCCAACAAATGTTTGATCTTACCATTAGTGAATACTGCACATTTAGTCTACAGTGTTTTCAGCTTTCAAAGCACTGAGCAAACATTTACTTTTGCCTTCGTGTGGTTTTCGATTTGTCTTCTGTTGGTACTGCATATTTTTGGCCTTTTGGGGAACACACTGTTTATTGATGGATGGCAGTAGGTCTGAAATTGCTTTTGCAAACTGTAATTCACTTGAAGCATGTCAAAATGCCTTATCAGAAGATTTTATTCCCAAAACAAGTGTACTGTGGGGAAAAATAAAACAATACACAACATTGCTTGCCAAAAATGACTATTTTCTTTACAGAAAAATTACTGAAACACCACGATCCTTTTGGTGTATGACTAACTAATCTCCTTTATTTCCTGTATCTTCCAGTTTTACCTAAATTCCACGATCCTGAACCAAATCATCATACCACACAAGCAAAAAAAAAATCAAATTGAATTGCTTCTAATTTCAATTTTTTCATCATTATTTCTATGTTTTGGGAAGCATCTTCTGCCAGACAGCACAAGATGAGTACTAAAGAAACAGAACAATGCTCAGCATGAGTAATGTGTCAGAAAACTAATCAATAAAGACTTTCATTCCATTTGGTATATTTGATCCAACTTGCATTATAGATTCCTTAACTTCACCATGAGATGGAGGGGAGGGAGGGAGGGTGGGAAAGCAGAGGAGAGGTTAATGGATGGTGGATGAAAGGTTTTCTGGTCAGGTTAAAGATCGCTCTCTCCATAGAGGGCAGTGGAGAAGGCAGTGTAGTCCAGTGCCCCGGGTGGTGCTCCATGACCAGCGTAGGGTGGCATCCTCATGATGCAATACTCTGCTTGTTCAGGGGGAAGTTCTCTCCTGAGCTCCTCTACAAGTATATAAGGCTGTGGACGTGGAAAGGTAATTGCATTTCAGATTCTTACTCCCATTTTCTGTTTTAATTTGTTTCTCATCTACAAAAAAGTACATCGTAAATCAGTATGACGTGGCAAATCCCTGGAAATAATGACAGGAATAGCTTATGCTAAAAATATCTGCCCATATGCCAGTAAGCCCCATACACACCTTATCAGCAGCGAGGATCCGGAAGGATGCCACAACCTGCTCGGCAGTGTCTGTATCAGCAGTCTCTCTGGTCATAAAGTCGATGAAAGACTGGAAGGAAACGATTCCCGTAGCATTGGAGTCTACCAGCATCATTATGCGAGCAAACTCCACCTCTCCCTGAAATAGGCGTGAATGAAGACCCATAATGACTGCATGTATGTGTGACTGTATGTGTGAAAATCAAACAATTGCAGAATTTACTAATAACACAGCTGCATCCAAATAACAGTGAAGCGCCTTACCAAGTCATATCCCATGGAGATGAGGCAGGCTCTGAAGTCATCTGTTTCCATTGCTCCATTCTTCTTCTACAAACCAGACACCAAATTTCAGAAAGTGTTGTCAGAGAAATACAGAAAAGACTGAATACCAAACGTCATAAGCATTCAATATACCCTCAACATGAATTTTATGAGACAGGCTGCTCTGCTATAAAATAAGTTACAAAGAGGAAAACAGCTGTATATTTCAGTTTCCTCATCTTTTGGCTTTTTTTGATAAAAGTTGAAGATTTCATGATAAAAAAGCTTAAAGGCTAATATGGCACATGCACGTGCATTCACACTGAAACTGGGCGCATGGAAGTTGGAAACACAGATCCAAAGCATTCTTATCAATCACAAAAAGCTGCAGCATTGTCAGTTTTGTAATGAGATTGGAATTTGTTGGGTGTATTATCCAAGCTGTTACTCCATCATGGTGAGGGGAACCAGTATGTGGCTGTACAGATGTGACTTGAATACGTTTGAGACATGCTTGAGTAAGTCATCTATCATTGAAGTTTTACTATATAAAAATAATCTTAACCAAATATATATAGAGAGAGAAATACTTAGATATTTTAATACTTTCACAGCAAGATACCAGTAAAAATGTTTAATCTTCACCTTTAGTCCTGACCAACCTTCATATTAAATATAGGGGTGAGTGCAGAAGATTGCACTTTGAACTGGATGGGATTTAGCAAGTATCAGAGACAGTATTTAAAACATGGATGTAGCTTCTAGATCTGAAAAGTAAAGCCAATGAAGTTTAAACCTGCTTTCTTTTTCATGCAGGTTTACAGCCAGACTTTATGGGCACAACTGCTAGCTTCAAGTAAATAACTAAAACATAATTTGTAAATTATGGTCCCCATTAGAGTGAGGAAGGAAGATAAAACGGTATGCTCATTGGTTCATCAATCACAAGTCATTAGCTAATGAGCATGCAGTGTTGCTCAGCTTCATAGAGAGATCCAATCCTCGCTCACCACATAACGTTACAAAATACTGAGACGGCAGTGCCAAAAACACCCAGCTTTACAGAGAGACTGCACTGACCAACATGTAAAGCTGCTGTCGCTACATCCGTGTTTTATACAGTTTATGGATGTCACAAATACCACATAAGAGTTAACACCTGGGTTTTGATGCTCATAAGCTCAAGACACATCTCTCAAAACTGGGCTACCCCCTGCTCTTCTTCTGAGCTACTGAGATTGCTTTACATCGGCCACTGGAATAGGCAGAAAATGGCTCTAGTGAAGTGAAATGGCAAAACGCTGTACCCTGTCAAAGTGGTTGAAAGACGATCTGAACTCATTCATCTGCTGCTGACTGATGCCCTTAGCATCCCGGGTCAGGATCTGGGTCTCAATCTCATTGATAGTTCGGGCGATGGTTGTGAGGAGCAGCTCCCACCCAACACGGATGTGCTGTGTTGACAGACCAGAAATGTTAAAAGACTCTGGAAATCCAAGTTTATGTTGACAAACCTACTTTAAGAATCAATGTATTTTTCTATGTATATGTAGCTATAAAACTCAATTTCCAGTACCTCCATGGTGTAGTTGGTGTGTTTGTTATCAAACACAAGTGACTCCTGGATTAGCTGGTGGTCTCCCTCTAACTTGTCAATATTGGGTTTATAAGCAACTATGACATGCTCGATTTGCTTCAGCTGGGTCATCTGGTCCTCCAAGGTGCCTCCTATCTCCAGGGAGCAGCGCCCTATTTCCTGTTAGGACGGTACATGCCACGAGGTTAGCTCGTAAGCTCGTTTGATCATAAGATGGGGCTCTAAGAGCCCCATCTTATGATCAAAACTGGTCATGAAGAGGGTTTGCTTACTGAATCTGCAAAGAGCCAATTACATGTGACTGACAGTAATTTTACTCTGTATAAGAACTATGAGGTGAGTATATACATGTGTGTATAAATATATCCTGAGTAAATTTACTTTGTATTATTCAGATATCATCATCATCAGGAATGAAACTGCTATTCTACTTGTCTAAGTACAATGAATTAGAAAATAATCCTCTTCCATTTCAGACTTTATTTGATTAATGTAGAATTTGCTTATTAAGCCTGTATACTGAACCTCCATCCTGGTCTGTATCCAGGGCCCAATCAAATTAGCCTGGGCAGCAAACTGCCGTCTCAGCCTTTCGTTGGCATGCTGGCGTGCCATCTCCTCCTGGAGGGCACTATCTCTCTGAGGAACCAGCTTTTTCACCTAGAAAACATGCACAGATACACAGAACAGATACATTATTGCTGGTTGTATAAATTACATTTTTATTAAGAGATAGTGATTTGGATTGCAAACTTACTAAGCGATTGCTGACTCCTCTGTCATAAAATATCAGTATTAGTAAACAATGATAGTGTTCTCTTATGTCCACTATCTCTATGACTACCCTTTAATATACTCTCTGAGTCTATAAATCAGTTTGAAAACTGTAGCTACCTTTTCCCACTTGTTGAGAAGCTCTTCAGTTGTGATAGTGCTGTAAGAGTTGATAAAGCTGGCCTTGATCCCATAGCTCTGTGAAATTTTCTGCACCTCATTGTGGATTCCCAAGATGGCCTGTCTCTCTGAATCTGCCTCGGGAAGAGTAGCTTTGAACTGCTCATGAGCTGCGATTAGACTCTGGAAGGGGAAGCAGGAGAGGAAAGTGTTGAAATTTTATGGAAATGTCAATTTTGTCCCAAGAGATAACATTATGTGCTGTTTTTTTTAGGGTGTGACAAATAGAAACATTGCGCACTATATAGCATTTTTGTTTTTTCAACACAACATTATATATTATGAAACCCAATCACGAGGAATCCATTAAATGGGCTTATATGAAAAACTGTAAAATTACACTGTGATCACATTATAAGCACTTAATGCCAAAGGCTGCTCTCCTCAGAATATAGTAAACTTACCTGAACCTCTTCAATAGTATGCACTATAAACATGTCCTGCAGATCCTCCATCGCTCCTTCCATCCAATTGTTGAAAGGAGCAGACCTCTTAGCAAATTCTAGGAACAACTGATCAATGGTTTCCAGCAGTTTCTCTGTGCGCTGAGAGGATTACAAAACATAACAGACATGTTTTATAAATGTTGAAATCCTAAAATTGTCACAATATCTAATCACAGCTCAGCGTTACGCTTTAGCATGACTTAAACACCCTCTCACCTGTTTTGAGAATGATGGCAGTGTGCATAACTTTCTTTGACTTGTTAACCCCAGCTCCCAAGTCTGGCTTGGTTGTTCCTGACAGAGTCCCTCCCCTCAATGGGAGATAGTTGGAAGTAGAAGATGGAGATAAACAGCCCCCTGTTCCTGTCATTCAGACTTAATCCTTGGCCCTTTTCCCAGGCCCTCACACATTTGTGGGTCTGGAATGGCCAGTATGGCTCAGAGGAAGTGGCTAGTGGGCTTTTAGCCAGTTGCTTTCTGGATATGACATCTACATCCATATCTCTTTTATCCCCTCTACCCTTCTATTTTACCTTTCTATGCGGGGCAGGGATTTTAGAGGGGATCCAGTTATCTGTCCCCTTCAATCACTTGTCTCTTCAACACTCACATCAGTGACAGACATCTAAAATGCTTTGACTAAAATTTTAATTGAGCTGGCGTTTGATGGTAGTTCAATGCGTAGAACATTAGCACACTCTTGTGGGGACTTAATATATACAAAGAACTTGAGAACTTTTAAGATCTCTACAGCTATAATGGATTAATACCTAAAGCCTTTGCCATAAATCCCCTTCAGTCATACACTCACAAGTGAAATTTTGTTCTTACCTCCAGTGCCTCTCTCCTCTTCTGAGTCAGCGTTCCCAGCTTGTCCCATAAGTCACAGATGCTTTGGCAGCGCTGGTTAACAGCAGCAACATCATGGTAGTCCAACTCACTAGGAAAAGAAAAATAAACCTGTTGTGCCATTTTTACTTCTGGAAAACAGAGCCCCATCCACCCACCAGCACTGGTTAGAGTTGTGGTATACAGAATATATAGTATGATATAGAGATATGTAAATCCTACTGCATGAGAAAACTGTATTAAGTTGAGGTAAAACAACAAAGAAAAGAAAATTTGAGAGCAAATAGCTATAATAAATAATAATGAGGACTGCAAGATGACTTTAAATTAAAGTTTAACACATGAAAAAACAGAACATATTCAGCTCAGTCTTGGAAGAAAAAAGGGCTCTTGGCTTTGAACTTCAGAGCGTTTAAAACTGCTTGAATTAGTATTCAGGTTTAGGCACTCATTTACAGAAAATGCACCACCAAAATCATCACAGTGTTGAGACTCTGTCACTGCTTTCCCTGGATGAGCATCTGAAGCTGCACTTTTAGGTGAAAGTATAAGTGACCTCAAAGGAAAACAGTGAACAGGGTTCATGTAGCATTTTATTGAGATGTCATTCAATGGAAAAGGTCAAAATACACCATACGGTAAACTACAGGAATAAGAGTTGCCTTAACCCCAGACCGCTTCAAGCTATTTGAAAAAAACAAAAATTAAAAATGCTTTTTGTCTTTGGTAGAGTCTTGTGTGCAGTGGAGGTCCACTGGTAACCTGTGTCCCAGTGGGGGTGGCTGAAGATGGCTGGGAGATGGTATCTCTCACGGCAGACATTATTCTGATGAACTCTGCTAGCCTCGTGTTCAGCATGTAAATGTGGCACTGTGTAATGAAGAAGCTGACGAATCACAAAGAGGTAGTGCGGCTTTGCGCCAAATGGTGTCTCATGGTATTGTGAAGCTTCCCCAGCTGAGGCATAATGGTTGGCATGTGGATATACATATGGAGGCACTGGCAGAAAGCCTTGGTCTTTGTTTCTCTGTCTTCACCTAGATGGTCATAGATAGCTGCATAGCAACTCAACTCACCAGGTTGGTAAAAGGTTCAAAAGAGAGATGTAGTGCAAAATCAAGCTCACAGGTTTCCCACCCTTACTGTGTTCAAAATTTCCTTCATCACCTGCATGAAATAGAGGTGAAGGAAAGCATATAACTGGGCTAGGTTGAGTTGCTCCAGAGACTGAGTAGGTTCCAGTAAATCATTACACAGAATTAGCTTCAGGTATAGAATTTACTTCTGAACTCGCTGGATTATGCAAAAATGAGACAGCCGTATCATTTGTGTCAGTAGGTGGAGGAGAGAGTGAGCCAAAGAGAAGGACAGCATGCACCTCTGTGTTAGAGACCACATCCTTAACAGGATCAGTCTCTTTCCAGCCTAGGAGGAAATAATATTTAAGGTATGTGTTCACATAATAACTTTGAAAATATGACTGCATCCCAGCGCATTATGATCTCAGTGAAGTTTTAGTCTTACTTTTAACAGAAAACCAGCATTTTGGTCAATAATAATAATGTATACTTTATTAATCCCATAGGAAATTGCTTAGTCCTCTGCATTTAACCCATTCACTCAGTGAAGCACCGGGCACCTACCAAAGGGTATCTCAGTGTAGCCGTTCGGTGGATTTGAATCCCTGATTGGGGGGGATCATGGTGCAAACACTCTACCTACTGAGCTATCCCTCAATAACTGATTCCTTCTCTTTTTTCCTCAGTGTTTTCAAATATAAAACAACAAACGCTCTGTATTCACATCTATCATTGTGCACTGATTGAAAAAAATCTCAGAAGTCCCATGAGCCACACCTTTCTCATTTCTGAGTACTTAAAATCTTAACTAAGAATACCTCTAATAGCTACCTAACCTCTGCCTTGGCATCTAGTGGTTCTTAAGTGGTTAACAGTTAATTCACATGCATTTGAGATGCATGAACCATAGCTTATTTTCTGTGTGAGAGGACAGCAGTGACCTCTATTGCTTGTCACCCATAATTTAACCCAGTAATCACCGGTGGGTTGTACTGGGTCTAAAGCCAAAAAACAATGCATGTGCATTTGTGCATGAAGTGTGCATGAAAGAAAAAACAAGATTAATTTCATTGACTTTACTATTATTTCTCCTGTCCTGGATTTCGGTGATACGTGACTGCATACATCTGCTGTTGGGAGTGCATACTTTAGTTCCTGTGCAATGGCAGCAATCTGCTCCACTCTGTCCTGGTGGGCTGCCAAGTCACTCTCAAAGGCCTCGTGTTTTCGAAGCAGTGCTCTGATTTCTGTCAGTGTGGCTGTTTCGTAGTCCTTCTGGGAAAGGAACAGCTCTTTACCTGAATGTCACATATGAAAAAGGAATATTGAGATAATAATAAGGTTCTACTAAAAACAGTCCTTATCTGGTCATTACAGATGCAGAAATTAACCTTCAATAACATTTCATTATGAGGAAATCTAAACAGTAAAATGCACTCTATATAAAGTGCTTGGCCAAGATAAACACGTGGACCTATAGACACATCAACAGCAATCAAAAAGGTAAATACACAAACTACAACTGACCGCTGGCCCAGTTCTCATGATTAGTTGCTTTTTGGCGAAACTTTTCTGCAAGGTGGTCCACCCTCTCAAGCCTACGGATCTCTGTAAGAAGCCATTCCTCGTACCCTTTCTCTGCCTGCTCCAGACCCTGCCATGCACTGGCTATATCCTGTCAACACAATGCAATCTTTAGTGTCTGAACCACAACAGAACTGATCGCAAGACTCAATCATGAATGAATGAATATGAAGTTGTGACTTACAGATACCATCTTCCCCTCAGAGGGCATAAAGGCAGGCCGGTTGCTGATGCGCAACTTGGTCTGAAGGGTGTTGAAGTTAATTTCCAGCTGGCACTTCTCCTGCACTTTCGGGGGCTTGTGCTGGCGTCTGTAGTCCCTGAAGTCCTCCAGCTTCCGTTGCATCTCTGCCATGGTCTTCTCTGGGGTCCGATTCTCCAGCCAGGGAGTGGTGCGGCGGATCCACTCCAGCAGCTGGAAAACACAAGGACAACATGGGAATAAGTGGAGTGGCAAGAGAGTGGTGATAAATAATTGATTTTTCCAGCAGATGGATCTCAGTTTGTAACATCAGTGAGATATTTGAGTAGAGAGAGAAAATTTTGTTTTTGAACTTTTAATTTGAACAGCCCATAATAAACAGAGGACAAACAAAAATGTACTAATACTGTACCTTAATCACTGTTATCCAAAAAGCACATCACTTTGAAAAATCTTTCATGACACAAAGTGCCATCATTATATTTAAACTTTACCTCACTGGCCAGTCTCTCATATTCTTCCATCAGTTTCTCATTCTCTTGGTTTACTCCAAGCACCTTACAGATCCTGTTGGCAGCAGTCTCCGCCTGAGAGCACGGGGACAATAATAATGTAATTAGATCAGAGAACTAAGATGGCAAGGATTTTTAATCAGTGTGCTGTGTCTAAATCAAACTGAGTATATATATATTTTTTATTTTTTTGATATTCTCAGAATAACATGGTGCTATTGAAAAAAAGACAGACAAAACTACCTGCTCAGCTCCAGCAAAAGCATGGTAAAAGCAGGACACATAGGTCATGATGGCTCTCTCATCGGGCTTGGGGGTGTTGATGATATCTGTGGCATGAAGAGGGATGAAAAGTCAAGGTGGCAGAAAGAATTTAAAGGAAACTACAGCTACATTGGATAATAGAAGGAGATATTTTTTATGGTTTTCACTTCCGTTCAGACATAACAAAAATGCAGTTAGATATGAAGATAATTATATGTGACAGAAATCTATGTGGTTGATATTTGGACCCCTGTGAAGGAGATTCATCCAAAACAATAGATATACATTGTTAGCACCCATTACCATAAACAGGACACAAAAAACTCATATTTTTCCACTACATAAAATATTACCCTCTGCATCCAGCATTTTTGGAATGTCCAGGTGTTTTTCTGCTATGTCAAAAGCCAGGTTCAAGTTCCCCAGAGGATCATCCTAAATAAGAACACAGAACATCACTGTACACCAGTGCCACACTTACAACACCACTGAAATCCATGCAATCAAGGCACAAAACATGTGATGGTCATATAATCTACATGCACATTTACTAGCCCTCAACTAGATCCTTGCAAAACCTTAGAAATTACATCTCTTAGTTTCCAAAGAACTTTAATACCAGTTTAATTCTTTATTTGTTGATTAGATCACATTCACAGGAAAGGTCAGTTATGTCTCAAATAAATACCATTTATTTATCTCCATCTGCCCTTTATTATGAATATGATTGATTTTTTTTCTTTGTTTGATTAAGGAATTGCTGTTTTAGTCTGTTGCATAAGAGATGATGAAAGGGGAAGCATTTAATAATCTATAACCAGCAGATGTTTATTACTCTCTATACCTCTTCTTATTTTTTAATGGAATTGTTTTAAAGAAATGCATTCCTCCTTTTTCATACTAGTTACTGTGACAGGAAAATACAAGTGTTTGACAGGACAGGAGTTGTGCCTTGAGCCAAAAGCTGACAGTGAACCCCTCTGCTGCTGATGGGGCTGTCACTAAGAGTGCAAAGGGGTAAAGGAATCATACTATCATGCTGCTGTCCCTATCACTGTACCGCTGTTCCTCAAAGGTAGAGGGTAGGGGTGGTGCACAACATGACAGGGGCAGCTGCTCACATATCCGGTACAAGAAAGATAGATAGATGGATTGGGTGGTAAACTGATGGCATAGAGGAATGGAAATAAGAATACCTCGAGCCTTCTGTGTGTGTGTCTGTGTATGTGTCCCTGACAAGAGCTGTCTCAACAGGCTTAACAAACTCGCTCACCTGGAGCCAGATTCAAAGGTTGCCTGATGCACAATGCAACTGTCTCCAAGCAGCATGAGCAGAACTGAAGTTCAGGTGTGACTGAGTGTGTGAACATGGATCTCAAAGACACAAAAAGTGTGAATAAAAGGCTGTAGCAAGAAATAGTGTACTGAAGTATATTACTAGCCAGCATGGTTTGTTTACATTGTCCATTTGAATCATTGTATATACTTTCATTATTTTCTAATAAAAGTATCACCGTCCTTGCGGCGATTAATAAGTATCACTGTGATGTTATGAGTGTAATGCGTATAGATGTCTTCCTGACTTTTATGTGCACCGGTGGCCTCTAAATGGGGAATACGACGTGACAGCATGGACAATGGCAGAGGTAAAGCTAAGCCTGCGCTCTGCAGGGACTAAGCTCATGTTTCTGTGACTATTCAGGGTTGACTCCAAGTCAGGCCAGTCAGCTGTGTGTAGAAAAGTGAGTGCCTCTGATCACAAAATGAATGAAAAGTCACTCTTCATATCCTTCCAAGGTGGTTCCCCTGCTATATATTTACAGTAACAGGGAACATATGGCCCGAGCAAACTAAATGTTCTGATGTGAGGTCAGCTATGCTGGCTGTGATTTTTTTAAGGCTTAAAAAGGGAAGAAAAACATCTTTTTATGAACTCACACCTGGCAGTTAAAGCATGACACCTCAAATAGTCCTATAGCAGCCTTGCCCTTTCCATCTGGCTAACACAGCACCTTCTTCCAGGAGAGAAAAGTTTACTTGTGTATTATCGCTACTTGGCGAACAAGGGAGGGCTGTGAGCTGTGCTCTCTAGCCCTCTGCAAACACGCAGCAAATAAGCAGCTCACCGAGGCCCTCACCTGAATCCTGGACATCTGCTAAACCAGAACATTTAACTGAGACATACATTTTTGACCTAAAATGCTTCACACTGATACTCTAGTCATTAAGTAGGTTTCAAATGCAGAGAAAAGTCAAGACTCTTCAGAGTGTAGAGGCCATATATTTCCACCATGTGGTAACCCCTTGTTAACAAGGGAGCCTTTTAAATCTAATCTGGTAATGGGCGCAGCGGGTTGCACAAAAACACAGCAATAAAATTGAAATAAAAGTTGCAGTTTTCATGCTAATTATGATGAAATTGTGTGCTAGGTAAACTGATTTGCTTAAGCATAATGAAGCATGAGGCGATACTAAATGAGTGCACTCACAATAGAGAGAAACACATTCATAAATTAAAGCCGGATTATAACCATTAGCCAAATAACACATTAATAACACAACACAGCGGACTTCCTACAAACACCTTACATCACATTAAATCACTAACATGTAGATCTTGTCCTTTGAAATGCCACATATTTCTAAGAATATCCAAAAGAGACACAACACAACACCCCAGGATCGTTAAAACACAAATTAGTTTGTCAAACAGATGACCACTGCAAGCGAGTTATTAGCAGAGTAAAGAGATCAATTGTGTAATCTTCTAGTAGTAGATAAAGACTTCTTTTCCACAAAGCGGACAAAACTGTGCTTCTTATGTTTGTGGAAATCAAAGTGTTATTGTGCAAGCTTGAAACACAGCAAGCGAAACCACACAACACCTTGTTGAGCTTAGAGTAGTCGAGGAGGTCGGGTCTGTGTCTGTGAATCAGGGCGCAGAAGGCCAGGCCATCCTTCCAGCTTCACCAGTCAATACAGAGAATAAACATGTCAGGTCATAAAGATGAAATTTCTCGAGTCCAGCTCCGATATTCACCATTAAAGCGGTGGTAACATTTCCCTGATGCTACCCTCTATCCTCCTTTTTATATTTTGTATTACTAAAGTCATCTACAGAAGAACTTAGTATTGATATCATGCTATTAGATGAACCTATTGACCTAACAACCACTACATTATGTTATAATAGATTATAGACACCTGGTTTACAAGATCTAAATTCAGTGGTCACAATACAGTGTGTCATACTCACCTGACATGGAAGTTTTGGACATTAACATTCCTGTAGGGGGCAGTCTTTCTTTGACACCACAGTAGAAGCCCTTCCTTGGCAGATGTTTCTGAGGAGAACATGTATTTGCCATTTAAACGTGTGGTCAGCTTTCTCATTTGGCACATACTACACAAGCATTCTGTGCACTGATATATCATACAACTTGTTTTTGTGACAAGTGAACTCCATAACAATGTTTTCATTTCGTTTGCAGGGTTTTTTGTGCAAATATATATATTATTACCCACCAAAGTAAAGTCAACAGAATTATGATGGAATTTTTAGCATTTTTTAAGTGATGTTTAATTTACTCGAACATAAAATGCACTTTTATTTATAAACTGGCCAAAAACAAGCAGGAAGGATGCTGGTTTTTATTTAATAAAGTAATCCAGTCTGTTGTGTCTATCTATATGTGTGGATTAATTGTGCTTATTTGCACAGTCAGATGCGAAAATGCCCATTTTACAGGAAAGGTCTTGGTATGTTGTCACGTAGCTTGAAGCACCTATATGTTCCTGGACTGTGTGTGCTAACCTCACCTTCCACAGATATGTCCTGAATGGCAAAGCGGAGGATTATAGTCCAAATCATTCCAAGAGTCATCTTTACATTCCCATCCACAATCTCTGAAACAAAAAAGTGTTATATTTAGTCTCCAGCAGATTATTTCACAAGGTAAAAATTCCTGGTTCCAACTCTTGCATCCCTAAATGGTTACATTATATTCATACACAGGACGTGCACAGGTACCTTCGGCTCCTATTGAAACCAGTTTGACTCCTTTACTTGTGATGAAGTCCAAAGCTTTGTTAACATTTGCGATCTTATGAAACCGCATCTTCCCTCTATCTGGCTTGGGTAGCCTCTCTCCTGCAAACACAATATGGTGTGCATATAACCTCAGCTAATAAGACACAGAAAGAAAGCTGACTGAAACACTAAAAAAAGGCAAGAAAATGAAAACTCTCTTTAGTGCTCCAACCTGAGATAACTTCCAGCAGCAGCATGAGTTTGAGTCCATTCCTGAAGTCCTCCTCAATGTTTTCAATTTGAACACCAGCTTTCCTCAGGTGGGAGTTACACCAAGCTGTGAAGGTCTAACAGAAAAAGGATTCCCAGCTCAATAAAAATTGGATTTGACTCAAAAACGAAAAGAAATTTACAGCAGTCAGTTAAGTTTTCTTCACTTTTGGGGGCATTTTTGTTTAACTGGCAGTTATACTCACTTCTAAAAATTTATATCACTTTTTTAGTGGATTAAACTACAAGCTATTCCTCTTTACAGTAAACCTAAACAAACTGGGATCTTCACTTAGGACTATAACCAAGTCGATTGTCCATTAGTTAAACATTAGTGTTAAGTTTCAACATTTCCTACAATGGTTCCATAGCTAACACCTATCAGAACAAATGTACTCCATGTTTGGTACTCAAATACTGTAAATCAAGTTAAGACAGGCTCATTGTCTTTCGCCTATTTTTATAAAGCCTCTATCAATAGCTAGCAGCAGAGTTCATGGACGCTGAGCACTGTAAGGATGAAAGCTGGGAGCCGACCACAGAGCACATTCCAGCTGATATAAGGTGATAAATTTAGACTGCTCTGCCGTGCCTCATGATAAAAGACGGGGAAGAAGAACGTCAACATGAGTGAAAATGTCACGTGGACGAGGGACAAGTTTTCCCCTCACGTCACTTTCTGTCACTATTTTGCCACTTCGAATATGACACGTTGATATGTTACAGCTGCATGGAGATAGCTCTATCACAGTACACGTGTGCCGTTCTTCCAGAGCACAGGCATTGCCGATGAAGTGTGGAGACAAGCCAGGAGTGAATGAATGATGGGCACATTAAAAATTCTCATTTAGAATAATTTGAAAGATATGCCACAAGGATGAGTAATGGATCTGGATGTTGTAAATATTACCCTCTGCCACACAGAAAATATAAACATTTCAACAGCTCACTATCATTAGATAGAAATCAAGTTTCAATTTGGGCTGCCCAACTATGGCAAAAGAAAAAAAATCATTATTTATGTTGGTCAGTACTGATATCATGATCATTTAAACTCGGTTATTCGTAGACCTTGGAAAATTAAACTTTAAAAAACAATTGTCTTTTAAGTGACTGAATTTCCTTGAACTTTAATTACAATTCAGCACTCTAAATAAAGAAATAAATGCAAATTGAAATATATCTGCCACAGTCTGGCAGAGAATGAGTTCAGGCTTTTATGGAGGGGCAGAAATGAAGGACAAGCATGTTTTGAAAGGCAATGTGGGAGCAGTATTGCAAAATGATGCGCCACAATAACAGTTTCATCTTGTTTTTTCTTCCCCAATAATTATTGGTAGACAAAATTGTACTAAATATTTACACTTTTGCCCATCCCTAGTTTCTATGTTTAGATGTATGAATCATTGAACTAATCAACTACATGATAAAAATTGTACATAAACAACGAGCTGTAGTGTGATATTTGCGTATGCTACACTTCCTGATAACATGTTTCAATTTTACCTTTCATCTCCATTAACAGGAGTAGAGAATGAAAGCATTTACTGATTTTATTAAAAATAAATAGTTTTCAGTGAAAAGATAAACTGGGTTGACTTTTGCACTTTTTCCTTTGAGTTTCATTTCCTTTTAAGAAAAATTGTGATTTTAGCCCATGAGAGGAAAAGATCACAGCTGATGTCTATCTAAAAAGAAGCACAGAAGAACATTTTAAATGAGCTAATTTTACATTTTTGTGACTTTACTTGCATACTTTCTAGATTTATATGTGAATAAATAAATACTCTAGAGTGACATGGGGAAAATATTTTAGGATTTTCCAGCACTGATCCACGGACAACCTTGTACCCAGGAGGACTGCATATGCATGCCCAGCCAGCCACTCAGCTTCTCGCCCCGCAGGTGCCGGAGCAAAATCAGAATATTACAGGCATTAGAGTAAAGGCCATCCCCATTCCACACTGAGTGAGTCCCTCGGGTGTGTGTGTGTGACAATGAGCCGCTGCCTTCCTTGTAAAAAAAAACTTTGTCTGCTGGTCCTCCAAATCTGGCTCTGCCACTAGTCGCAGAACCCTACTTTCCAAGCATCCCCGCCCTCTACTGCCCGGTGACGATTAAAGCTAAAAATATTTATGAATCACATCCAGTGAGGACCGACCCTGTCACTGAAGTGACGGATGCCTTTGGGGGCTCACTAGGTCAGAGGCTGGCAGGCTGAGACCTGGAGGATGGAAAATAAAAGCGAACTGGATGCTTAACATTTTGGAAAGACCTAGCCACATCAGCGGATCATGGATGACTATTTTCACTTGGTTTAACTTAGATGAAGGATATTCACTATGTATCAGTCACATTTCATCACTTTCGCTCAATGAAACCGAGCACCCTGGCTGTGCCTACTCTGCTCTGTCATCAATCTCCTTGATGAACTCATATGAATTAGGCAATAGATTTAAAAAGGGCTCCATATAAGCAATAATATATAGCAACCACAACTAGAATTAAAATAAGCTAATTGCACCATGGTATAGGAGATAATATTTTGGAAAAAATGACAATAGATATCAGTAATAGAGCAATTTTGTTCCATTTTCAACAAATAGAAGCTGCAGCACAGTGTGGGTGCTAATATTGAGCGTCAAACTGGGGCACAAAGGAACAGAAAAAACTCAAACCACCCTCCAATGACCACTTATCAACTCAAAATTAGATAAAGAGTGGAAAAAATAGCTGTGTATATGGACTGTGGTGTTGCTGCCTGGTGTTGCCAAAAATACAGTTTTATCATCCCTGCGCAGGCCACAGGAGGTTACGAAGGGCATGGAGGAGCTGATGGACTCCAGTTGTGCAAAGAGCTGCAGTATAAGGTCCCAGCCAATTTTTAAAGCCCTAAAACCAACTGACGGTGTTGGGGGCCGAGGCTATATCGAGTCGAGTTGGTGCTGGTACAATTTTTCTACGTGGTTTCTATAAACAAAAGAATTCCGCACCAAGGACACTGGATTAACCCTACTAATGCCTTTTGGTCCCGAGGTTAAAATTAGATGGAGCGTCCATTCTAATCCCAAGAGCGTCATCATGTGTTAGAAGCATCTGTTGACAGCTCGCATTCCTCGCGTATCAGTGGAGAGGCAGCAGTCTGGAGAGCCGCTGGAAGGTACAGCTATTGTTAGCTGGTACCCACCACCGCATCCGTCCCTCACGCCTCACGCACTGGACCCTATCTGCGTCAGGTCTGCGGCACTTAGCGAGGACCACACCGGAGGTTAACCAATGCCACCTTTAAAAATAAAACTAAACGTTACGTTTACCAGAGGTGGGTGAAGTAACCCCAACGGCCACTGACTTCTTAAGGCAAAATTCAAGCTGTGTAGTTGTGGTTGTATAACTTGTGTACCTCTATAACTTTCTCCCGACCTCACTGAACTATATTTTGGGTAATGTCTATCAGTGATACGAATAACAGCTACCCTATCCCAACATCCAAGAACAAAATGTCCAGTAAAGAGATCAAAATACTTCAGCAGCGTGACTTGTCGCGATGAACCCGCTGAACTGATTTTATTTTGACAAGGTTAACCGGAAGTTTATCTCCCCGACTCGGCGTGCTTAACGTCTCTCAAGACTTTTTTTTTTACTGTTAGCCCAAAGTTATGAACTGTACTACTGTGTACATATGTAAAATATATATTTTTACATAGAAATATTAAAAAATTACCATAACATCTAAAGTTACACAATTCTGAGTAAGAAAAGACCAAGCTGTTTAATTTCTCTCTAAAATAATATTAGCTAACGCTCGATAGTTTTAGACTTTTTTCAGAAACAGACGATTTTTTACGTACTTTCCTCTGTTGTTGTTCCCAGGCAGGGTCTAGTAACATGTCCCTGTCCCACTCTTCCTCCTGGATCATATACTCATCCTCGTAGCCGTTATCATAGTGCACCGTGGTCTCCACCTGGGTCATCATTTTGCCGATATTTTCTTTCTTTTTCTTTACGTCGAAACTCAAATGTTTTCCTTCAGACTATAGATTTAGGTCTAACTGCCGAGCACAGAAAAAAAAAGTTCCTCTTTTCACAGAGCTGCTCCTTCGTTTGTCTCACTCTCTCACGCTTGCCCTTGTCCTCCCGACCTGACAGACGTCTGGCCCTGGTTGCCACAGATGAACAACAGACGGTATCATTAGATCGGTCACGTGATGCCTTCACCCCCCCCCCCCCCCCCCCCCAAAAAAAAAAATCCCATCACACACTGCAGAAGGACAGTTGATCATCTTATTTATTGTAACGTAGTTTATTGTAGAAAAGAAAAATGCATTGTTTTTTTCCATTTAAAGCATAAACAACATAAACTTGTTTTTAGGACATATAAATAAAATGCCTCTTTCTTAAAAAAAACCCAACACATTATATACACTGAAAGTATTGGTCACACTCTTCCAAACCTACTCTAAAGAATCACTATTTGACTCCGTTATGGGAAAATGTAGTGCTTGTTTTCCCCCCTCACATAACACTAACACAATGAGGATTAAATCCAGGAAAAACACATAAATATAAAATTAATGTTATGCAGTATCGGGGTGTATGCACCTCTCTGTAAGTGTACCCATGCATGTGTGCACACTACATTTTGCAACAATGAGTGATAAACAGTGGCATTTAGGCAGATCAGCAACATGTGATAATGTACTGCATAGACTGCAAGAAACTAAAACCACTTCTGGATCTTTACACAGCTTACAGGAAATAAAGTGTTTATTTTTCCACCAAAAAAACCCCCACAATCCTAGATTATGGTCATAATTTTCAATTCTTTGGAGTGTTTCCCAGGGAAAGCTCAGCCTGAACATAAACTGACTTGTCAGAAAAGACAAACATCTCTGATGCAGTTTAGTATTTTCTAAGGTTCATTCAGAGTGCAAACAAAGGGGCTCAAGTGTTTCTCAAAACCATCCAACAAAACCTTATGAACATGTCACCTTGGCACCTTAATGCCAATACAGTCCAGGAGTTTGACATTAACCAAAACAGTCTTTGAAACTGACTAACAAGTGGAGAGCGAGAGGAAAGAAAAAACACAAGTCAGTGTTTATAGAAAGGAGGTGAGCCATTTAGACTCTTTGTATCCATGTGTATCCATCATCACGCTGTGATCTGCAGCACAGTTCTTTAGTCCTGGGTGTTTCACAAGGAGGGGAAGAGAGGGCCACGAAGGTGATGAGGACAATCATTCAGATTCACTTAGGCCACAAGGTCGCCTCCACTCCTGGCCTCTTTCATGAATCCACTTGTTTGATACTGATGAGGGAAAGAAAAATACACAGATAGATTAATCATAAGCCCAGTCTTACACACACACACACTCACACATTTAAATATGTAAAACATCTGTAAAATCACAATTATTTTGGCCAGTGTAGTAACATTATTAATCAAGCAGTGATTGACACTAAAATGTCTTTTTCAGACTTTTTAAATGGCATTGTCTTAATTGTTAAATATAATTTTAATGTTTAAAAGTGTAAATAGAGTTGAGGGAGGTGGAGGACACAGGCTCAACAGAAGTTGGGCCTTGTGTTGGTGTCTCAAAATCATCCAAAATCCCCAAGTCCTCAAATCAAGCACTATTCTTTTATACAATGCTTACTCAGGTAGACGGCTTTATAGCCAACAAGAACAATCAAACTCACCCCACTTGTTGCCCACCAACACTGGACAAGCTGCATGTCGAGTGCTGTAGTCTCCCTCCCCGCTGGCAAACAAATTGTACCAGAACACTGCAGTACCCTGGAAAACAAACAGGCACCAATGGTTAAGTAGTTCTGCACATCATCTCAGAGAGCCAAGACTTGGTTTCCTAAAGTACTTGCAACAGATTTCTCAGAAGTGAAATGATAAATAAAGCAAAATTTAAATACATGTGTTCTCTTGCTATACTGGGATTGTTAAAATGGCAGTTAAAAACATTATAAGAGCATGGGGGCACATGAAAGAATCCTTTTATGAACAAATTGGCAGTTATTTCCGCTAAATGAGCTTATATTGGATGAAAACGCTCCTTTACCATTAATAAAATGTGTTTTGGAGAGAAAAAGTGCTTGAATAAGTATATTTTTCTCTTTTATTATGTACGGTGTGTACTTTATTATGGACATCTGTGACCTTTTTTACAAAATCCTTCAGTTTGTTACATAATAGGATTAGCTGGAAAACCAATATTAATGGACATTTATAAGAGGAGTAATATCAACATTTACCTTTTGAGGCCAAACTGCTGCACCAACATCTGGGAATACTGTGGCTCCACCTGCTGCTACGTCACTCATCTACAACAGAGACAGAAGAAAAATCCAGCAGTGTAATTTAAACAACTTATATGAGATCCTTAGTTTCATATAAAATGAAGTTGAAGATAGAATAGTTCTTGTGTGTAGTATGCAGATTTAATTAACTTTTGTAAAGTAAACACTGTTAATGTGTTTAATCTTATGTTCAATGTATTATTTATGCGGAAGTAGCTGTTAAATTAGCTGCTACAGTATGTGGTTTCTCTGGATAACAGATCAATAACAGATCATTATTTATTTTGCTTCCCAGTGTGTCTAAGTTGGTGTGATCAGCCAAGACTTAAGTTTCCATTTGTTTCCTGCATGCTGAGTCAATTTCTGCTCAGTTATGTTTGGTTTTGTTTAAGCAGTTAGTTCATTTTATTAGTCCGTTTTTTAATTTCTGAGTCTGATTTGAGTTCAGATTATTTGACCTCTTTTGCTGAGGTTCCTAGAACTTATTTCAAATATAATTTTTGTTAATAGTTTTGTGCATTTTTTGAGTAAAATAAAATCCTCCTGTTTCCAAATTTACCCGTGTTCCTCATGACTAACAAGCATGGCCCCTCACTCATGTAAATGCTTTGTGACACTGTTTCAAGGTGAGGAGTCACATGACTTTACGATTAAGTAATAATACTGAACGTACTGTATTTGAATTGAGAATTTAGATGCTATTGTTTCTCTTATCACATCAGCAGAGTAAATTTTGTCCTATCACAGCAAAGACACTAAAGCCCATAGTCACAGATGACAGCTAGCCCCCGATACTATGCTAGCCCTTTGCTAGCACTATGTGCAGTGACAGGGTTCATTCTAAATTTGTATACTGAAACTTAATACGATAGTTTTCTCAGTATTATCAAATATGCAGACTTATAAGTCAACAATGTCTACTTTAATTATAACAATGACTGTGTCACTGACTGCTAAATTAATTTCAGTACCAGCATAGGCAATTAGTATAGTAAAAATCAAACTTCAATAAATAAAAGAAGGTTAATGCTGGTCCAAAGGGGTGATCACTCACATAGAAAAGACACGTTGCAATACGATTCCCAGTTCCCAGCTCTTTAAAGGCATCTGGCTCATCTTTCTGTACGGAGATAACCAATACCATGTTAAACATCCTACCACATTAATGCAGCAGTACATTAACTGTGGCAAACAGAAAAAGAACGTACCCTTCCAAAGTCAAAGTGAGGTTCGTATTGACCTCCAACACCATAATTTGCAACCTGCAGACAAATACATGTAAAAAAAATCAGTTTCTAACAGAGGAAACAGGGAAACTTGTTTGCTTCATTTGGTGGTCATGTACAGTTTTTTGTTGGTTTTGAAATAACTTTTTTACCTGTAACTCTTCTGCAGTGTCCATTTCAAGCCCGGTGACACCTTCAATTCTGTTATTGATCATTTCAATCATTGGATCATCATATTCAGTGAGCCAAGCACTAGAATATAGAAGGGAACACAGAGAAACTGAGAATGAAACAGCATGGGAAACATATTTCAGTAAGGCACACATTTTATCCACTAGATGCTTCTGTAAAAAGTGTCTGAGAGGCATGCTACGCAGGAAACTTGGAATCAAAAGCCAACAAAAACCAACGTGAGTTTGTAAATGGCAATATTAGGATACAGAAGCAAAGTAGAGTTGCAGAGGGAATGGAAAATGGGAACAATATCCAGCTTTACAATATCTAATGAATATCTTTGAAGATATTTCTATAGTGTGGTTTAGGACTAGATAAAATATTTTTTTCTGGCCATAATATCCACTAAAAACAAAATAAAAATGTCCATCCTCTTAACACGAACTTGCAGTTGCCATTATGTGAGAGACAATTCCAACACACTCTAATGTGGGTTGAGGAAAACAAGTTTTTTAAAGACGTTACAAAGGCAGTGAGATGATTCTTCGCCCATATAGCTTCTTCATCATGTTTTTAAGAATGCCTGCAGATCAGCATTAACACGTGTGTCTGTGTGTGTCATCTTTTTTCATTCAGTTTGTACTGATAGGTCATATTTTATAAATGGATATTGAATGAAGCATGAGCCAGTGGATTATTTCCTTAAGTCTCTTGCAGTCGTTTAAATGGAGTTCAAACTGTTCTGATTTCTTCCATCTGTCTGTTACCTCAAGTTCACTCAAGTTAGAAAGACGTGCCGGCTGTCATGCATGCATACAAAACTTTAAAAGAAACACCACACCCTGACACCCACACACATTAATTACCAACTGCAGTAAAACCAAAGAAAGCATGGGGTTTTGGTGGGCTGCTAACGTGCTATTTTTAGGATGGGATTTAAATTTGAATTTAAAACAGTGAGCAAGGCATCTATAAAAATTGAACGGTCATTTATCTGCACTACATAGGCCTTTGATGTTTCACAATGTCTCTTTTTTAAAACAGATCTTGTACAAAATATAGAACTACAGAAAAATGGCCTTGTATTGGAAAGTGATTTCCAAACAATGCTATGGGACATAAAAATCCAGCTCAGGTCCAAAACTCAGGTAGCCTGGTATAGATATGAAGTCAAATGAGCAGGGGAAGGGAGAGAGTCCTTCCAAGTGATCTTTGACCCCTTACCTCACAGGGATTTTCCTTGAATGGGGTTCAGTCACCACAGCTCCCGTTAACTACAGCATTTCCAACAGCAGGACACGTAGAAGCAGGAAGAGCAGTATCAAAGAAGGAAGGAAAATGGACTGCGGAAGCACACATGCACAAGGACGGACAAAACATAATAAGGAGGAAAAGAGGGAAAGAAAAGGCAGCTCACAAAAGAAATAATGTTAGTATCAACTAGTAAAAGAGTAATATCTTTCCCCTCTGCTACCTTCATGTGTTACCTCCGTGGAGCAGACACTTGAGCAGAAACAGACCCATAAAAAGGTCCTCAAAAAAGAGTTGGATAATCCAACTCGTCCACAAATAGCTACATATTCAGTCGCGTTAGTAATTTAGCATTTCCCTTTCATTTAGGATTATTTGGGGGGAAAAAGCTACAGATGTTTCTTTATTTTTAGAAAACGTATTTTCAGCAGGAGAGAGTGCTTCAGCTCAAGAGCCTTTAGGATGGCCTTTATGAGGGGCAGAAACATGCAGCTGTGATCAGACGGGAGTACAGAAGAAGACGTGAGCTCAGTTATTAAAGGGGAAAATAAGATTTTCTCCTCCTCATCATCATGCTCTGTCTTACCTTTTACTGATCCTGTAAGAAGCTGTCTCCAGCACTCCTGTGATGGGGTTGGAGATGGTTGCCCTGCGTAGCTGTGAAGCACACACAGATAAACACATAAAGATATTAAAGTATGTGTTGCTAATAACAGCTTTGACCTCCCATCCTTTGCCATCCCAAACCACCTATGAAATCCTAAAATCTGAACTGCTTACTCGTGGTTTTGCCAGCTGCTTGATTCTCTCAATTTCTGCATCAGAGATGATGTCAAGGTAGCGAACAATGTAGGGGCGGTCCCACTCATCCTGCTGTTTGACGGGCGCCAGCAGTAAACTGGGGTTACGATTGTTATCGTAGTAACGACAGAACAACCTGCTCTGCCTACGAGGCGTCTGATTTAGAGAAAAGAAAAGAGCACACAAAAAGTTAAAACTGAGCTGCAGTATGCAAGTTATAAATTGCTTTCAGCTCTTCCTCACCATTTTGATACCCTCTCCACGGCAAAGCATCTCATATTTCTCCCTTTCTGGGATCAGAGAGAAAGCCTTTTTGGACTTCTTCTGCTTCTTCTTCTTTTCAGCTGTTTCTCTTTTCTCGCGCTCCTTCTGTTTTGGAGCTTCTTCCTCTGCAGCCTTTTTTTGCTTCTCCAACTGAAACTCAAAGTACTTCAGGTTGCTCTTGCCACGCGGGTGCTCTGGGTCTATGTGTGAAAAACCAGGAGAAAACATCAGTGGTGATTACAAGCAGCAATGCAAACTAAAACAACATCGCTTCTAACATGACAAATATACGCCATCAGTCAGTAATGATGACTTCAACTCAGATGGAGGACTACTGTCAAAAGCTGCAGTCTGAGACATTGCAATCCATTGGGACAATGTCCTTCGGGTGCTTTGGCACCCTTTTAGCAGGACATGGCCCAGGAAGCAACATAACTTTCAAAATAACAGCAAGGGGACTGTTTACTACTGCTAAACTGATAGCCGACAGTGTCACTTTCTTGGACAGAAGAAAACAGCAGTACAAATGGTTTGTACCTTTGAATTGGTGCACTGATTGGCAAAGAGGTGTGATGGAGACAGCAGCTCGGGTAAGGAAGCTATTTCGCACTCTATTGGTTTTGAGCTTTGATTGTTTTAAATCCTTCTACTAGTTCATAACGTACTCAGTGATTTGCCCCCCCCCCACACACACAAGTACATCTCTCACTTGCTGGGTGTCTATAACCCAATAAGACCTCTCAAGTCATCAGGTGCAGATCTTTTAACTGTCCCCAGAATTCGATCTAAGTGTGCTGAGGGTGCTTTCAGTTTCTGTTGCTCTGTTCTTTGGAACAAGCTTCCTATTCATCTGAGGTCAATTACAATCATGTCTACATTCAAAAACAAACTTAACTTAACATAAAACCTTTATTTTTCTCACACACTTACACTTAATAACACTTTTGTGTACGTGCTTGTCTGTGTGTATGTTACCATGCACGTTATTCCTTTGTACAGTTTAGTTTTTTTGTTTTTACAAGCCTTAAGGCATTGCAGACTTACATGGGTTTTTAATGTTTTTATATTTTATGTTAAGCACACTGAGTTTATGTGTAAAATATAATATAAATATATAAATATAATATAATAAAAATATCAATAAAATTGACATTAACACTGCTTTGGAAAGTCTGGCAGTGGTTTAAACTGTACCTGGACACACTGAAATCCTCTCTTATCCCTGGTTAATCCGTAACGTCAATAAATAAAAGGGGACAAGTGACAAAGTCTCTAAAAAAAAGCAATACCCGGTCATTTTTAAAAAATAGATTTCACCGCTCTGTGAATTGTGCTATACAGATAACTGTTTTGCTGGTACAAACAGCAGCGTTTTGAGACAAGACCCCACAGATTTGTTACAGCACAGATGTTATGCCCCAACATAGCAACTGCCTGAACTGTTTATGTCTGTCTGGCTCGGAAATGTTGACCTGTGCCTCACCTCTGTTTAGTCTGTCCTTCAGTCTAAACCTTGCTTAAAATACCCAACAATAATTTATTTTGTTTGGCCAAATTAAAGCAAGTTCCACACTATTACAGTCTTACTTCTTAATTCTTTAGAATATGAAGAGACTCACCCAGTTCAACCAACCTCTTTGTATACTCCATTGCACGCTCCATCTCCCCCTGCTGGTAAATGGCGTAGCTGAGGTAGTCGATCACTGTCACCTTATCTAAAGTGGACTCCTCTCCCTCATCGAGCTGTTTCAGGGCCTGGGCCATCCACAGCTCTGTGTGGTAGTAATCGGCATCGGAGTAGGCAATTTTCCCCAGCTCAAAACAGTCCTCTGCTGTCATGTGGCTCTTGTATTTCACTCCTAGTTAGGAGTACACACAGGAGGGGGGGAAAAGAAATCAGAAAACAATCAAACCCTTCCCCCAAAAAACTCACATAGTCTGACATTTATTGTGACTTTCGTGGCAGTCACTTTGTCTTTATATCTGTACATTGAATCCTTAATGAACAAATAGGCCCATGGGCATGTGAACTCATGCCATTTATGTGTGACATGCAACTGTTCGGAGGATTTTACCAGGTAAGTTTCCCGTAGAGATTGTGTTGGCATCAAGTCTGTAAGTGTCTTGTAACCGGATGAGAGCTTTGGCAGCTCCGGTCTGGTCCTCGTCATTTGGGAAGTGCTGTCTCTGGATGGTCAGGTTGGAAATAAATCCTGAGAAAAATGGCACGATAAAGTATTCTATGTGTGGGCACATTAATCACTCAAAGTGACATTTAACACTTTCTCTTAAAATTTCATGAGGTGAACAGTTAGATGGGAGTTTCATCCATCCACATACACCTAAAACAAACAAGTCAATGTTTTAGTGTACTTCTGTGTTGCACTTTTTCTGCAAGTTTTTACCACTCATTTATAAAACCAAATATTACAGTGTTATTATTTGAACCTGGGCTTTACTGTTCATACCTCCAGTGGTGTCACGGAGCACAAGACTCTCCAGGTCCCCCCACTCTGTGTTCAACCTCTTCACCAGTTTGAAGGCATTCACAGGGTGTCCCAGAAAGCCTTCAGGGTCCTGCGTGGCAGTAACTGTCAAGGAATCCAATTTTTCAGCCCACCTATCACAAAAAAGGTAATATGGATTAAAGTGTGTTGATTACACTTGTAAGCAAGCTACCTATTATTACGGCTGTCATATATAATATTTATGGAGTTTTAGGAAAGCAACTTCAGAAATTAAACATGGAGCTAACCACAATGTTTATAGACACTTGCAAATTATTTTTTTAAATGAAGTTGATAGCTGTATATATTATCAATTATCAAGCTATATTATCAGTCATTATCAATCAATATTATCATCCAAATCCAATAAGCAACAATAAACCCAATAAACAATAAACCTGTCAGAATTAAATCCTCGTTTACTGCTGACTCAGCTCTGTAATGTGTCCTAAAGCATCACGGATCACAGGTCCTAACTTCATCCAGTGAATGAGGGCCAGGTTAGGGTTGATCTTTTCATACAGGAGTGTGGCTTCTCCACACAGCAGCTGTACCAGTTGCAACACCAACTAACTGTGCAGGTAACATTAATTCAGAGACCCACTCCTCCATATCAAAGTTTTCTAACTGTGCGATGTGAGTCAGCTGCCCCGGTACATAACTGTAGTTAAGAAAGTTGAAATAAGAAGCTGCATATCTCATCTTTGTAGGGGATTCTGATGGAAATGATCAGACATGTGGTTAACACAGTTGGAATGTTTCTGCACTCCGTATCCTTTTTATTTCTCTCTATTTTAGCTAGCGATTGCGGTGCTTGGTTGACTCTGGCACTGGGATAAAAATAATTCAGCAGATGCAAGGACATGACGACGAGAAGGGAGAAATGCCCCCAGCAGCAAATCACACCCAGGAGTTGACAAACTCACCGTTTGATCTGCTCTAGTTTGCTCTCCTCTGCTCTGATGTAGTCCTTCAAAGAGGTGACGAGATCTTTTTCTGTGTACAACAGATCTGTCATCTGGCCTGAAAGAAACAAACACATATTAATTGCAAACACTGAAATGATAAACTATACTAATCTTATAAAATTAGTACAAGCTTTAAAATTTCTTGGCCTTGTGTCTGTGTAGTAACATAACACAAGTCTTTTACCTGTAGAAGTGAAGAAGTCAGCGTGGGCTGAGAGCGACTGCAGGCAGCTCAGCAGCAATAAACAGTAACACGGCAGCTCCATTCTGATAAAGAGTGAGAGAAGAGCATTAAATTAATAAAACATGCAGATTAAAAGAGTCAGTGAATGACCTACCTATTTTGAAGACATTTTAATTTCTATGACAAGGTATCACCATAATCCAATTTATTCTAGTCATATAATTAAAGAGCTAAACCAGACACACTACTAAAATATGTCTGGTTTAGCTTTGAGGCTGGCAGTTAGGCCTGGGACAGGCAGCACTGTGATCTTTTGTTTCTTGCAGCCACAAATTACAGGAGAATGCATGACTCCATTGTGCATTCTCACATGCACTTCTTTATACTTCAAATAGTATAAAGAAGTACCACGCAAATTTTACTGTGGTGCTAATTTTTTTTCTTACCCACATAACAGAAATTCAGAGCAAATGTGCAAGAATTTTACTTTTAAATATTCTGGGATGTCCACAACATGCCACATGCCATGATTGACATCAAATTAGATCACTTATTTATCTCAAGAATGTACTAAAAAATTCCAAACTACTAAGACTGTAAATATACCCAAACCGAACCATGTTGGCCAGTGGCACATCATATTTTGGCTTTTTGTTTTTCAAAAGAAAAATAGCAAGAGAGCAGACTTGGACAAAAGTTTTGGAAAGAAATTAAGCCAAAAGAATCAAGACCAAAAATCCCCCACATTATAAAACGCCTGCTGCTTGACCAAGTGAGATGGTTTGTTATAAATATAGTGTAAACACAAATACACACACACACACACCCATAAGCGCACAGGCAAAATGAAGATCATGAAGCGTACATAAACTATTCAGTGTAAGCCAGCAGCAGGCTGAGGCAGGTTCGACTCTGCCACAAGGGCAAGTCTTGAATGAGAATAAAAAATAGAGTGACTTCATATGAGATTTCAATTTAGGTCAGCAGAAGGAAGCAGAGAGGGTGGAAAAAAAAACCTGAAGCAAGACACAACTTACCATTATCCTCTACTGCTACCAAGCTACTTCTGCAACTGCATAATGTGTGCTGCCACTTAAAAGCCATAAACAGCCTCTTACACTTTCTGATTTCCAAGATAAAAGTTTTGAAGAATGCAATTATTGTACCCAGGAAGGGTAATTACTACAATTTTCTTTCACACTCAGTTAAGTGTGATGCAAAAATGATAGCTGTATATTGAACATTTCTAATTTCAAACCAAGTGTTCTGGTCATGCCACACATGGAAGTGAAAGGAGGTGATTGTGTTAATAAGCATGTTGGTACATCCCATATTTAAAAAAAAACTAAGAATAAAAACAAAGTCTTACTGACCTAGAAACCAGTTCATGTGTAATCTAAAAGGCAACTCCTTTTGGTTGGACCACAGGGTTCGCGTTTCCTCAAAAGTATCCACCCTTAAAAATTCCTTGGATGGATATAAATCCATAAAGTCATGTGATAAAGCAATTTGCTAGTTTACTTGCCTTTATCCTGTCATGTCACTTGTACCACTTCCTGCTTTCCTAATCAACTTTCAGCTATAGGGCTGTAAACGTTGTACCAGGCAGCAGCAACAGCCACAATGAGAGTGAAATAAGTGTTAAAAAAGTGTTAAAAGAAAGAGCTCGAAATCCTTAGACATCTAGAATTGGATGTTGGTGCATATTTAGTACCTTAAAAACAAAAACAAAAAAACCCAAAAACCTCTAAAACTTATTTACCTGTTATGATGAGAATATAACTAATCCATAGTATACATAAGGAATATTTAAGATAAATACAGGGGGGGGACGTAATGAAACGAACAACACCCAGACAAAAAAAGCACAATTTTAATAGCCTAACTGGCTTCGCAATACGTTATACCAAGTTTAAACCTGCTCCTGACAAAAACAATTTTATTTTTGAGAGTCTGCCCTGAGAAACTTCCTTCATCGCACAAAATGTCTCCAAGTTTTCCAGCTATGGAGTCAGATAGCACAGGACGTGCATGGAAGAGGACTGCCACGTCTTCGCCACTCCCTCCTGTGTGAAGACTGCACACTGCCCGATGGAGAGTCTGATATTACCTGCAAAACTCAGTCAATGAAAGCTGCAGACTGAACTGCAGCAGGAAGGCTTTTACTTCTTGGTTGGTGTTTTTTGGGGAGTTACATATAAACAAAGTTTGTAGCTCGATATGACATTTTATCTCCTTGTCACTATGAAATATGACAGACTAAATGTGAAAAATGTTTGCCATTAACAAATAAAATGTATAGAGGCTGTTAAATGAGGCATAAAGCAATATGACGGCAGAAGCATCCCACGCTGCATTGCGCTGGAATGCCGGAAAACTAAAGCTAGCTAAAGTTTCACAGGGAAAAGCCAGGTTACGTTTTCTTTTCTTGCTATTTTCTAGTTTAACTAACTGGTTCAGGTCATCTCATTGCCTCCTGCTTAGTTTAGTAGTATAATCTTTGTTTTGACCCACAACACAGAAACCTAAAACTTGGCTTACTTTTGTTCTACTTTTCATTGCCGCTAGCTCAAAGCTCGCACAGCAAACAACGGTTGCTGTTGGTAACAGCGACAAACACTGTGAAAAGACGTAATCTGTAAACTGGTGACTATCTGAAATGTAAACACATTTTCTAGATAAGCCTACATTTCTTATCTCACTCAAGGGGTCGATAGTCACCTAATCGAGAGCATCCTGTAGCAGAAGCCGTCGGGGTCTCTCCCTGAAGCCCACACCGATTCAGTGAAGTTAACGGTCTGAAGTTGGAGACTCGGTCCGGTGGCTCTTCCTGTCTGTGATGATTCGGTGTACTATTGGCTATCTGGTGGTTCGGGCTGTATTTCTAAAAGGATGGGGCTCGATGCTACGTGCAGACTCACATGCATACACTCTCTGCTTCTGAAAACTTAGGGGGCTGTCGTTTGTAAATTGTTAGGGGAGGTGCCTGTAATAGTGTTGACCCGTACCGACACGACCGAAGATGAGTATTTTGGTGTTTAATGTGGAAATCGTTCCAGTGAGGTCACATGCCACGTGTTAAAAGACTGCCGATAGATATTTTCTTTCTCCTCTTTCTCTAAAACCTATGTGCTCAACTTTGCATGTATGCATCTGCACTCCGGGCCCATCATCTCCATTCAACAGATGTTTTGTGTAGTTTTGTAACGTTTACATTGAACGAACAGACATTTTTCATCATCTTCCTCCCACATTCCAGAAAAATTATTCTTACTAGCTTCACAAAAAGAAAAAAAAAAGGTGTGGGATGGTAGGGAGTGAATTCCTTCTGCATTCAGCTGAATTCAACAGGGTGGAGCTACGTGTGTGTGTGTGTGTGTGCGCGCAGAGGGGCAAATTGTTAACTGCATTATGTCTCAACTGAAATGCCCAGTGTAAACACTACAGACTGTATATGTCTGTGATAAACACTGGCTATTTGCAAGCCTTTGTCATCTTAGATATCCACATGAGCAACGCTGCAAAACAGGTAGTATCTCAGTATCAGCACATCATTACATCACTGAGTGAAACTGAAGATAATAAACCTTTCTTATGTAAAGTTAAATAAAATTTCCTTATTAATGTACATGTTCTATCAACTGTCACCAAGCAAAATGTCATAAGTGTTATACTGAGGCTTACAGAGGTTACAAATTCAACATCTGTATAATCTGAAATATGACAGCTTAGAGTGAGGACTTGGATAGTGAACCGAGATCGAGTGTTTTCCCTGCAGCTTCTCAGTCTCCACTTAAGAAGAAAAAAAAGTATACTGCTTTCCGTTCCCATTTTCCCCGCAGTCATCAACAGATGTCGTCCAAGTCGGTAAGTCTGCTCCCAAACAGCTGCTCCTCATAAGTCAGTATCTGACGCAGGAAGTTCACATTGGGGGCTGTGCATTCCCTTTTTTCTTTGAAACTGCAGTGGACCAGGCTCAGACTTAAGTGCAGTGTTAATGAAGCTGGATGTCAGTGGCAGTGCCTCCACCAGGTTCTAGTAGCATAGTGATTAAAATAGCATTAGGACTGTCGGCAGTGGTGTTGACTACATGTGTGATATCTAGATTCTTGATAATTCGATCCTCCAGGATCGCAGTGGGGGCTTGGCTTTCAGGTTCATGCAGAGGAAAGGGTAACGGGCATGTAAAGCTGAGAATTCTCCCAGCATGATGACAAGGTCCATTTCTAAAGCACTGAGCTGTAAAAAAATCAGGATTGGAGGTCTGGGGAGTCGGCCCTGACCTTTACACCACCCACTGAAATATGCAGTGAGAAACCTTGAGACAAAAATGCAGATTCAGCTAGATACAGTCAGCATAATTCAAAGAGACAAGCAAGTTTACCTCATCATAAATATATGGCTTTCTTGGTAATTCAATAAGGCTGTAGCTCAAAACAATGGTATCAAAATAAACCTATTCACACTAATTTTACAAACATGCTGATGCCTAGCAAATACAGTCTTGACATTCCCATCTAGAATGCCATACTGCTACAATAAGCAAAAGTATATATGTGCATGTGTGACCTGGGCTACATCATTCTCCGCATACAGTAGTATTGTGGAATATTTCTGCAGCTCTATGCAGCTGATTAAACAGCCCAGCTCAAGGTGCATCACTATCACAGCATCCTCTTCATCACCAAATGGCTCCTTATACCTAATACTCATATTTATTCATAATAAAGACATAATTATTATGTATTACTTTATTCCATGTTAATCTTTAAGATTAGCATGTTTATCTTTAAAATGAAAATTCTCTTAATTAACTGTTGCACTCCATCAGTCAAGGATAAGACTATAGTAGGGGTCATGCAAAGCGGGCTGGTCACCCACTGCATTCAGAAGATTGTAAAGTTGCTCACTCAACACAAACTGTTCCTGGAAGAGCAGGAGCCAGCACGGTCTCTGGCTCACACACTGAAATAGAAAGACTACAGTGTCTACATGCAGAGAGAACTGGCAATAAATATACCTGTTTTACTTTTGTTCCAGATAGGTGTGATGGAGGAATGGTTACTGTCTGTACAGTTACCCTCTCTGTTGGAGATTCAATTCACAGCGCTAATTCACAACAATAATACAAAGAAAACAATCATAAGAAATCCCACAAGAAAGCACTTTGGTGACTATGGAAAGGAGAAAAAAAAAAATCCTTTTTGGAAGATGGGGTGGCTATCTGCCATGGCCATGACTGGTTAGGGGTGAGGGGAGGAAGACAGGACTAATGACATGCTGTGGAAGAGAGTGTCAGGGATTAGTTATAATTAATAATTAAATGAGGGGAGGTGTATGAACACATATGTGAACAAACCAAAAATGTGACTAAGGAAGAAACACTCAATGCATTATGGGAATCCCCAAGCAGCCTAGTCCAAACGCAGCACGACTAATGGAGGATTCAGGGTCACCTGATCCAACACTGTTTAATGATTTCTTTGAAGTCTTGTTTTTTTTTTCAGGGTGGAAAGATTTTACAGCATACATCTTTATTTAAGAATAGAGAGACTTAAAAAAAAATTAAGTCCTCAAATTGAAATTTATTTTTGATTTTCTAATCCAGATGGGCTCAAAAGTATATATACAACCTCAAACATATACATACTCCCCCACTAATATTTGGTTAAAGTACCTTAGGAGGTTACACTTTTTTATAAAGACCTTAAAGATATTATACCCTGGAAAAAGAACAGCTCAAACACAGACACAACAGCATTTACCCGGACGGTCCTACAACTATTTCCTTTAAGTTATTTGGCAAATGCATGAGCTGTTCCCTCTAGCCCTTAACTAGAAGAACATCCTACACACGCACGCACGCACGCACGCACGCACACACACACACACACACACACACACACACACACACACACACACACACACACACACACACACAAATAAACATCAGCAAATTTCTCTCAAAAAGCCCAACAAGAGCTGCTACAAATCCTCTCTCAACGGTGCTTCAGGCTTGCCCTTAATTCAGCTGGTGGTCTTGGAAACACAGTAACATAGTAATATATGAATCTCCTCCCTCTTCACTTTCACCTCAGCCACTGCCTCTCCACCTCTCACCCTTTGTCCTGTATTGAAGATACATCAAGCTCTTTTATGTTTATTATTTCATTTAAAGTTTTCCCTGATGGCTTCTTTTTTCCCACATGCAGTGTATTGTACCCGTTTGCAGAGCAATGATTATTATAAGAACTACAGCTAGAACACAAACTTTAACTGAAAGAGACCATTTTCTGTCATGTGTCAATACCACAGTCTGTCAGCTGTGGTACTGCAGCATTTTTGTTTCCATTACTATGTATAAGAGGATTAGTAAGGAGGAAGTGAGGGTTTGCTTTGCGAGTGCTGGTAGAGAAGTACAGACAAAGTCAGACGGAGGTGCACTGTGTCTTTGTGGATCATAATATGGTGATGAGAGAAACTTGGTTGCTGAATGAGGAAGTCAGGAGTGTCAGAGAAATACGTAGTATGCATAAGGACAGAGAGAAAGTGGTGAGGTGTGCAGCAGGAGCGATGGATGGGTTCACGGTGGAGGTGGAATCACACCAGGGATCTGCTCTGAGCCCCCTTGTTTGTGGTGGTGGTGATGGACGGACTGACAGATGAGGTCCTCCACGAGTCTCCGTGGACTCTTCGTAGATGTCATTGGGATATGTAGTAAGAGTAGAGAATAGACAGAAGAGAACCAGGACAGTTGGAAGAAAGAAAAGAGGAAATGAAGGAATGTGTATGAATGAGAGAAAACATGTGTGACAGCTGCGAGGAGTAGAGTAGACTTATAGTCAAGACCGCCTAAACCAAGACCGGTCTTGAGACCACTTTTAGGAGACCAGCATGGCGTGGGTGAAGACAAGTATTAGAGACAGAATGATGGCAGCAAGCGTAAAAGAGAAGGTTCAGATGGTAGTGAGGCCTGCTATCATGTATAGTTTGGTGAAGGTGACAATAAGACAGGAGGCTGATCTGGAGGTGACAGAGCTGAAGATGTTTGCATGGTGTGACCAGGACAGATAAGGAAACGAGTACATGAGAGGCACAGCTCACTTTGAGCACTTTAGAGCCAAAGTTAGAGAGGGAAGGTTGGGATGCTGGGCATGTGAAGAGGAGGGATAATGGATATGTTTTATGTAATGTTTTCATTTCAAAAGTAACAAATTACCCAGCTATTATATTACTTTAATGAAAGAAACAGTGGACTGAGAAAAGGTGGTGTGTTTGACTTCCCCCTGGTGTACTCTTGAGTCATTTAGCACCAACAGGATGACTTTGCTGAAAGTCATTGAAGAATATGTGAGCAGTTTTCACACATTTAAACCATAAAACATTTATGGTTTAAGACATATTAGTGTTTATAGCAATACAGTTATAAGAACCCCAGAGCGCACAGTGCAGCAGGTAGACTCTGAGAAGCAGGCTACAGAGCGGCATCCTCCCAGTTTAATGAATCTGTTTATTCAAATTCACCCTTGCACAGGCGGTCATGTGGTCGTTAGCCAACGAAAAGCCGGAGAGGAATGTCACAAACAGTTGCCAAAGCAGGAGGTGCAAAGGGTACTACTTCACCTCAAGCAAACTGCATAAATGAAGTTACAAGTCTATATTTATTTAAATACCAAAATAAAAGGCGGACGGGATACGTGTCCGTTACGAGGATGAATTATTATTATTGATATAATCGCATTATTACTGGCTGTTGTAGGAATGAATGGAAGTGACAGCAACACAGACGGAATGGCTGGTTTGGAGGTTGAAGATGAACTATGACTTTATGACGACAACAAAATGGTGAGTAGATGTCGTTTCTCGCTTTTTTTCCTCCCCCGAAAAGAAAATGAGTTGCGCTCCTTTTAAATTTGTTTTGCTATAGTTTGTCTATACGTCTTTCTTTTCTTTTTAAGTTTTAAAGCAGCACTTTTTATGATCGGGCTTCAGTTCTGCTGATAGGCTGTTAAAGCTAAACGCGCCTACTAGTCCTCTGAGGTCTTATTACATTTAATACATATTTATTCTGCGCTTTATGTTATCATTTATTTGACTTTTACTATTATGCCGTATATTTACAGACTCATAATTGACATGAGTTTTATTGAAAAAGAATATTCTGGTCTAAAAGGGACGCACTGTTAACAAGGAAACTACAATAGCAGACACCGATTTTCGGACATGCCACACGGAACATAAACAACTGAAAAGGAACAACAAAACAATCAGACAGTGTATGTAATTGTGATGTGATTGTCCCGACTACAATACATGTTTAGAACACTGTTTGAGATCATCCGTAAATAGCAAAGTTAGGTTGTTGTGAGAGGAAATAACGTTTGCTCTCACTACATGGACTTCAGGTGGGAAATCCTGCAATAAAATACAAAAATAAATAAATTTAAAAAACACACATCTTTTGGATAAAAGATAATGCTGTTTTTGTTGTTGTTGTTGCTGTTTTTTTTTTTTTTTTAAATTTAATCTAATATATTGGATCTTGGGAACCATATAAAAGAGTCAGGAGTTGCATTTAAAATGCAAACTTGCATTGCAAACGAAAGGTTATATATCCTCCAATGTAAGTTTTTTTAAAACATTAAACTCAGAACAAAAAGAAAAAAAAACATTTTATAAGTTCATTGTTATCAGTGTGACTTTATGGTTTATGTCTCTTGTGCACAGTTCAGGGAGATGGAGGACGAGATATGCCTCGGCTGTAAGGTGTCTTTCAGCGCATCATGCGCTGAAGCCCCTGGTTGCCAGTCTGGTCCTGCTGGTTGTGGTGATATATGGTCTGGGCGACAAACTCAGAAACTTTGTGGCTTCCATTTTTATCCCTCAGTATCGCTACCCGTATCCTGTGGCCCTCAGCTTTGCCCAGGTTGGTGTCTGCAACTTTTGGATTTTCTTCTTTTGGACACAACCAAACTCTGATTAGAAAGGATAAGGTCAAAAATACCTTTTTACAAATTAGTATAAATAGTAATTTATATAAGTGAGAAAAAAGGTCATGTGAGGCCACTCAAATGCTTTTTAGTTTACACAAAGCTCTGTTTCTTGACCGCAGGGTATTTGCTTTTGCTTCAATTACAGGTGCATTTATAATAGCTTTGCCAACATCAAGGCAAATAATGAAGTTACATATTGCAAAAGAAAAACGTAGGAAGTTATAACAAACATTCAAATGGTCTTTCAAAATGTAAGCTTAATCATTGGATTGTTGTTAATCATTTGTGCCGTCAGCTGTGGTGGTCAGTGAAATTCTATCAGTAATTGCTGTTTGTGCTAGTTTAAAGGTGAAAGCAGACGTAGAGGGAAGTGACAGAAGGACGTTATTGCTGATAACACGTGTGCAGGATAGATGTTTAACCAAATTATTGCCCAATGAACTCAGATGCAAGTGTGACGCTGTACAAAGGTGGAATTAACTTTTGGGTGTCCAGCTTTGACCTCAACTGCTGATATATAGGAGAGGTGCTATACTGACTAAATGGTCAGTATAGCACAGTATAGTATGGTCCACAAGCTAACATTGCCCGTAACAACTGAAAATGAGTCACAGGACCGGTTGAGTTTAGTCCACGTCTTATCCATATGACCCGCTTTATATGCATTTTGTTTATGAGGTCCTTCAGAAGAATAGTAAATGTGTAGGTATGTTGCAGCATATTTATCATAAATTCAAGAATGCAGAAATCAGGATGTGTTAGTGAAAAGTCAACAGCATATGCTCACACTTCATTAGGTACACCTTGCTAGTACCAGGCTAGACTACCCTTTGCATTCCAGACTTCATTGTTTGTTGGACGGATTCAACAAGGTGCTGGAAACAGTCCTCTGAGATTTTGTTTCATATTGACATGATCACATCGCACATCAATCCTGTTTCACCACATCCTAAAGCTGCTCCGTTGTACTGAGCTCTTATTAACCACCAGCTGAACTAATGAAGTGCCCCCGAGTGTAAAATATTATTGTGCAAAGAATGGCTAATTGTAATGTATTACCCACCCAATAAACTACAGCTGCTTGAGCATGAAATGACATAAGCATTTATTTCACTATTAGTTCATAATGTAATAGTGTTTAATATCTCTACAGTTAACTCATTTACTTGCTAACATGTTCGATAGAAATCCATCACAATATTTACAGGCTCTAAAGTGGCAACATTGAAATGATTAAGTGTGCTGTCAAAAACAGAAATGATGATGATGTTGTACAATATTAATTAAAATATTGATTTTTTTTATTACTTTTTCATTGTTTGACTTTTGCTTAAAATATTATTATTATTTTTTTAAGTAGATGTGAACTCTGTTCCCTTTTGTCAGGACTAGTTCGAAATTATGACCCAAATTGACCCTGCAGGCAATTGCTGATGAAGAGGCACTCACTCAGTCTCAGCTGTAAACGTTACTACCTTTCACACATTCCGGTTTGTGTTAACATGCCTTAGCCACATGAATTGAAGTAAATGTTCAAGTTCAAGTTCAAAATTTATTCGCCACATGCAGTGGCAGGTTACCCTGCAGTGGAATGAACCCGCCCCCCGACCTTACACATACAACACAGACATCACATGGGGATACAAGTCAGAGAACGGTTGCATTACAGAAAAAACACTGAAATGACTGTCATGATATTGATATGGTAACGGTAAAGAGAGTAATTGATGGTATTGTAAAACCACTACAATATATTTTTAATTTGTCTTTCCAGGAAGGGGTTTTTCCACAAAAAATGAAAGTTGCAAAAGTTATTCCTATTTATAAATCAGGTGAAAAGCATTGTTTTACAAATTATAGACCAGTGTCGGTACTCTCCCAGTTTTCTAAGATACTGGAAAAACTATTTCTAAAAAGATTTGATAGCTTTGTGGATAAATATGATTTGTTGGCAAATTGCCAGTATGGGTTTAGAAATAATAGATCAACAGTTTTGGCATTGATGGATTTAATGGAAGAAATAACAGAATGTATGGATAACAAGAAGTATGCACTTGGAGTCTTTCTAGATCTAAAAAAAAGCATTTGATACTGTTGACCACGAAATTCTAAAAATCAAACTGGAAAAATATGGGTTCAGGGGTGTGGTACTGGATTGAATAAACAGCTATGTGATGAATCGACAGCAATATGTACAAATAAATGAGTTTAAATCTAAAATGATGGATATTGAATGTGGTGTACCTCAAGGATCGGTATTAGGTTCGAAAATGTTTATTATGTATATAAATGATATTTGTAAAGTATCGAAGATACTAAAGTTTGTAATTTTTGCAGATGATACCAATATACTTTGTTCAGGTGCGGAATTTCAACAGGTTTTGGAGGTGATCACACAGGAGTTAAAGATATTAAAGAAGTGGTTTGATAGAAACAAATTGTCCTTAAATTTAAATAAAACAAAATTTATGTTATTCGGAAACTATAAGAAAAACATTAACATTGAAATTTGTGTCGATAATATATATCTAGAAAGGGTTAATGCCATAAAATTTCTTGGTGTGATCATTGATCAAAAGGCCTGTTGGAAATCACACATCACTTATGTGAGGGGAAAGTTAGCACGGGGCATTGCTGTCTTGGGGAAAGTAAAACAGTTTCTGGATAGGAAAACATTGTATATGTTATATTGTGCTTTGCTATTACCATACATGAGTTATTGTGTAGAGGTTTGGGGAAATACATATAAAAGTAATATTCAGACTATAATCATAATGCAGAAAAGGGCCATTAGACTAATAAATCAGGAGGGGTATAGGGCTCACACAAATGCACTCTTTATTAGGACGCAAGCTATAAAATTCCAGGATCTGGTGACGTTTAAAACAGTGCAAATAATATATAAGGTAAGGAAAGGGATGCTCCCAATCGAAATAAGTAAATGGTTCTTAGAAAGAGAAGGGAGGTATAATTTTAGAGGGAAGTGGAATTTAAAATTACAAAGAGTAAGAACAACATTGAAAAGGAGTTAAATTCTGGAATGAGTTAAAAGAAGAAATAAAGGTCAGTAGTGATATAAACCAGTTTAAAATAAAACTCAAAAAAGAAATATTAAATAAGTATAAGAATGAAGAAAATGCAATTAACCTAAGACAGCAGTCAAACTCATGTTTATTTTCTTCTGCAAATTAGCAAATCTAAATATAGTTTTAGTTGAACATGTGAAAATATTTTTTTGAGATGTTATGTTCTAAGCTGAAGGCATTGTATACGTTTTTGTTGTTCAAATTTAGATGATGAGGATGTAAACCTGAGGGGGTAGGGCTAAATAAGTATATACTTCTGCCTACTCCTTTTCAAACAACTGTATGGAATGATTTTATGAAATGTTGGTGAATGTATATGTTTGAAATAAAAAAGAACTGAACTGAACTGAACTGAAACGTACACTACAATGGGAAAGGTACAAGAGGAAAAAAAGAGACCTCTACTCATGCCGGGCTACAGGAGGACAGCATGAGAACAGGAAACAAAAAAAAACTCCTCTGCACAGAAAAGCACATAAATGTCCACAGTACAACATTATAGAGCACGTGACCAGCAACAGGGTTGGGTAGGGGATAAGGAGTAATCCCAGGCAACACAGCAGACATCCTGCCACTGCGCCGACTCTCCAGCGCGGGCCCAGACCCGCCTCGTGTTCCCAGGAGGCAACAAGCATTGAAGGCATTGGAAGGGGAAGGGAAATGTGTGAGTGCTTACCAGTGTAAGTGTATGTGTGTGCGTGTCCATAGTTCAGCTGAGACAGTGTCCTTCGCCCTATCAGGCTAAGTAAACAGTCTGCTAGCCAATCCAGGTGGCCTTGCATGGGATGGGAAGAATAGTCATCACACAGTCGTTATCAGGGAGTTTTTGTTCGGTTCCAGCCCCAGCTGGCGCTGTGGTGTCCGCATGTTGATGTTGTCAATTTTCTTTTTATGCGAGCAGCTAAGAAGAGAAGAATTTCAAGCTGTTCTTAACACTCCGACACTGGTCTCTCAATCTCCCGTTGGAGAGCCGCAAGCCTCCCCATGATGGTATCAAACTTCTGTTCCATGGTGTTATCATTCTTTTGATTCTGAGACCCCACAACTGCAGTGAGCCGTTCTGCAATGTGATCCAGCTCAAGGGTCTCATTTTGAGCAGGCCTCTCTTTGATGTATCCCAACATACGCTCAATGGTGTTGTTTTGAGTCTTCACGGCAGCTGTAAGCGTCTCCAAGGTGTTAACCACACTGCGTTCGTTGTGAGAGGTCGCGCCTCGTCCCGTCGCTTCGATTCCAGCGGGCAGCTTTGGGGGGGTTTGAACAGCCGGTTCCGCTCTCTTATTTCTCCGATAAGTCAGGGCCAAGCCAGCTCCAATCAGCAAGAACCCTGTTATCATGGTTCCGAATAGGTAGATATCTTCAGCGTCCTCGATCGACAGTCCCGCCAGGCACATGACCCTCCAGTTCCTATCATTAAAAATGAGTGATTCACATAACCACATGTGGGCTTTTTTAAAGTTAGATAATTGTTTATTTTTTTATATTCTGTCTTTTCAGGTTCTGGTGTCTCTCTTATTCTTAAATCTCCTGCATGCCCTGGATCTGGTGCATCTAAGGAGTTATTCAAGGTCCCTGGGTGAGAGGATGCTGCCGTCTGCTATCTGTAGCAGCATTCAAGCAGTGCTGACCATGTGGGCCAGAGCCAGCAGCTCATCTTCCAACCTCTTCGTCCTCATGGTGCTTCTGCTGCCCCTGGTGACTGTGGCCTTTAGTTTTGCCTTGAAGCTGGCATCCCCACCAGCAAGCCACATCACTGCTCTGACTTTCATCATCAGTGGGACCTCTGTGATCATCACAGGTAAAAGTTTGGATATCAGATGAGGGTTTCACATATTAGAGTAAATGAATCTCTAATTAGTTTTCTCTTTCTGTCTGTCTGCAGCATCTGAGGGTCTCTTAAGTATTGTGCCTCTGGAGTATATATATGGACCTCTGGCTTTAATCCTGCACAGCCTGTCTCTGACTTGGCTTGCTAAAGTGTCTGAGATGGAGCGCAGCCACCCTCCAGATTCCCAAGCCTCTGTTTTTGACATCTACTATACACAGCTGGTGAACCAGAGCTGGGTGTTGGGCCTCCTGTGGTGTCTGCACCCAGAGCGTCCCTGGCATGTGTTGAGTCAGGCCAACTGGCGCAGCCTGCTCTTCCATGGATACCTGCTTGCTATTCTCCTGCTGGGAATGGTGCTGAGCTTCCTGGTCGGTGTAGTGGCTCTTTGTGTCTCACCCCTTGCTGCTGCACTGCTCCACTCAGTGAGGTACATAGTTCAGCCATTTTTTCAGCTTCTGTAAAGGACTAAAAGATTTAGTAGGTCGTCTTGCACTCCACTGACCCTAACCAAAGTGTTATACCTGTAGATACTAGCTTTATTCATCCCTTATCAGTCAATATCCACTCACATTACAAAGTTATAAAAGACAAAATGCAGGCTATGGTGGCACACTAACGATCACCACCTGCACTCATGTATATATCTTTCAACGTAGCACTCTTAATTCTTATTCTCATGTATATATGTTTGGCACTGATCACCACCTGCACTCATGTATATATCTTTCTACGTAGCACTCATAATTCTTATTCTCATGTATATATCTCATGTATATCTCATGCACATATCTTTCTTTCTACATAGCACTTTAATTCTTATTGTTTGCACTGAAGCACCGCAGCAATTTCCTAATGTTGTAAACCTCAACATCTGGCAATAAACCCATTCTGATTCTGATTCTGATATACGGTTAGTAATTATGTGTCATCACAAGTTTTTATCTTATTCTTTTAATATGTTATTAAGACGATACATGCCCTAGCTACTTGTGACTTTCTGCAGCGTGAGCAACATGAGTGCTGTTGCTCGCACTTTCTAAATCAGTGGCACTAATGGAAAATAGTTTACAAGCTAGGTATTTATTAATGAAACAGTTAAGCGTCAGGGGTCAAACATTACAATTTTTCTTTCAGACATGAAGCTGAAGTATTAAGCAACTATCAACAAGCTGAATTTCTCTTATGTACAAATAAACAAACAAAATAAATGTGAATCATTTCCTATTTTATGACAGTAATTTCTGAGAGCTCTTATCAGCGGATGTGCTGAACATCCCTAGAAGTAGTCCTCGTATGACCCTGATAGCTTTCAGAGGAAAAGGGATGACAATGACAGAATGTTGACACAGATAGTTAACATCATAAAACAAGTTAGCAATTTAAATTCGCTTAGTTAACTGAATTAATACTTAACCAGAGACAGACAAAAGTTGCCCTTGAATGAATCTGACTGCAGAGATGCCAGATGAGAAGGGGGTTCACATGTGGAAAGAGCTGAACACTCACTCTAGTGCTGCTGTTCTTTTTGTTGTAATTGAGTATTTCACATTTTTATTAGAAGCCAAATTGCTTCCTAGTCATTCTTGAGCTTTTTGGAAAATGTTTATATGCATCATTTTTTAAAATTACACTTGAATATGCTAAGAAAATGTGAATTATGCTGACAATTTGAATAAAAAATAAGAATGAAAAATGGCTTTATTTAGAAAAATATTTTTTGTAGTAGAACAAAAACCACCATAAGTGCATGCAACAATGACACAAAGCAACAGGTATTAAAAATTTACAGTTAACCTGATAAAAATGCTCATTTGCTGCAAAATCTCACTTTCAGTTAACTGTAATTTCAAACAGATGAATTTAAGTTTTTTTTTTAAATATTAACTTCATCTGTGTTACAAGTAATTTCAGTGCTTCCCTCAAGCACACTGTGTCTGGTGTTTATTTATTTAGCTGCTGGTCTTTCCTGTGCTGTTAACTTCCCACATCTCATTAGGTCAAATGACACATATAAATTATTTGATTCTACTTCCTGCCCTTTATGCGGGATCAGAGTTGGGTGGTAGATGTATGCCCAAGCTCTGCAGCAGATTGGAAGCTGGTCCTGCCAGCCCAGCCTGGGAGCTGAGGGACTCCAGCAAGTTTGTGACCAAATTGACATCCACATCTAAGGGCTCGATCTCCTCCTCTTTCTCCTCCAGTTTGTTATCCCTTGGGAGATCATCTCTGGCAGAAGGGTGAGAGGAGTCGCCGCTTGCTCCTGCCTTGTTGTAATTCTGCAGATACGATAAAGATAGGTTTAGGGTGACACCTGTGTCCTGCGCATATCTTTTGAATAGTTTTTATCTTAGCAAAGGAAGGCGTGTTACGAGAGTTTACCGTTCGCTTGAAGCTTTGTCCTACATTAGTCTTCATCAATTCCTCATCCATTTGGTCCATATATCTTTTGAGACTGTCCAGAGTTTCTGTTCCTTTCATCTCTGCTTGACCACAGAAGCCATCTTCTTTCTCTTCTACCTCCTCCTCATCATCATCATTATCAGAATCATCAAGATCATCTGAATCCAGCTCTTCGTCTTTGCCTCCTAGAAAGAAAGAAAAAAAAAAAGACAAATTCATTAATGATTTTAAAAACAAAATTGTATCAAGTTCATACCACATATTTCACTGTTGGCAAATTACATACCAAGTAGTCTTCCCAGTGCATTGGCCATTGAGTCTGGATCAATATTAAAAGGCTGGGTTGCACTGCTCCTGGAATAGAAATGGAAAAAGACTGTCAGTATGACAATGTAGGCCTAAATAAATTAGGCTTGCAAGAATATACACATACCAATTTACAGCTCAGGGAGACCATTAAGGGAAAACTATGCTCATACTACATCCATATGGATATTAAAATCTGATATATTTTTGGCTAAATATGAACAAAAATCAACAAGATTACAAAGTCACTTAGTCTCACCAGGGCAGTTCTGCACCTTCATGCGAAGACATGGCCTTGAGAAAGTTCTTCATCCCTTGACTGATAGCTACCAGGCTGTAACCAGCTTCCTCTTCCTCTAAGTTGTCCTCCTTCTCCTTTCCCCTCTCCTCTGCATCCCCGGCATGCTGTTTCTGTTTGGTGGAACTCAAGTTTTGGCTGCCAACATCAGCTCTACCCCCACTTCTCTCCTGCAACAGCTGCTCCAAATCCTGAGCTGTGATATCCAGCCAGCTATCACCTGGAGGTTGACAAAGAGAAAAACTAATTATGGGAAATGTCCGTAAGAAAAAAATGGAGAAAATGAGGGAAGCATAACAAAAGGACAGACACTGAAAGAAACTGGCACAAGGCAAAGAATCTTAGGTGGCTGAGATAGACAAAGGCAATGCTCACTTTCTAGCAAGGTCATATAAAAGTTACAATGCTTAACAACTAACATACAAATCTTCCAGAGACAGACAGGTGTTCTTACCCTAGCTAGGAAAATTACACTTAACTGAGGTCTAAATTAAGTATCCCCACATTGTGCCTTCATGGATCACTTGGCAAATGTGACTAATGTCTTTCAGTATTAAGAAAGACAATTATTTACACTCACACATTATTTAAATAAGATTTTGCCAGTTTCTAGACATGATTTTCACTCACTGTCCTCTTGGGGGAGCTGTGACTCATTTTTCTTCATCTCCTCCAAGTTGAATGGTTCGCAGCTGTGCAGCAGCTGGAGAACCTCCTCACCTGGGGACAAAGCACTGAGGCAACACACACACACAAAAGGTTCATTCAAATAGATATCTTAGATGACATTGGCATACATATTCACACTGTGAACAGCTTAAGTCTTTACCTTGATTTTGAGGCAACCGACTGTTTGAAGAAGTTTTCTGCTGATCTTGTAAGTTCTCTGTAACGTGCTGAACCTTCCAGTTCTCCCTGCATTTGACAACAGTGCAAACACATTTTTTAAAAATGCGCTCCAAAGATAAATGCATGAAAGTGCATGCATGAAAAAAAGTGACATACATGGAAGTAGCCATTCCTACTCAAACTCTCCATAAAGCCTTTCCACTGTGGGTTACAACTGACTGGGGCATTAGGCTCTGATGAAGGCAGTCTGCACCTAGAGCACAGGATCTCAAAGCCGTGGGCCTGGGAGTACAGCATGAGCACAAGATTATGACTTTTACATAATAAAACAACCCTGTTATCTGCAGTACAAAGTACGAAGTACAAAGATAGATAATGAATCACCAGCTTCAAGCCAAGCTCATGAGCCTTGTATTGGGAATGAGAACGAGGAGGTAAGGTGAAACCACTCCTCCGGTCTGGGGTGAACTGTTGCTGCTGGAGCTGGGCATACAGGCACCGGGTGAACGTCACCTGAAAATATTTATTCAAGGTTAGGGGAAACAGACGCCCTCCCAAAAAATAAATAAATACAAATCACTAATTACAGTCCTGTACATAAAATAAGCATTTATAAAACAACACAGAACAGTTCTGAACAAAGATATTACCTTTTAAAAAGTACAGATATACATGGATGTATTTACCAAAGTGAGGACTCGTGTATCAGGAGGAAACGTCTTGAAGGTTCGACACGCCTGCAAATCTACTGGATCCCGCAGGTAGAATGCTGAAACTGCAGGTGCAATGAGGTCTGGTCGCTGTGCCAACACAGTGGCAATACCTGCAGGTATGAAGCAGTGGGCACGGTGGAGGCCAGATTTAATCTTCCCTGGATACCTGAGGGGAAAGAAAAAGAATATGTTACAAAACTGCATTCCTCTAGTACACAACAGTGATTCAGCACCCTGTATTCTGATGTTTTAAATAGCCAATATCATGTAGCCAGTGCTCTCCCTGTCTATGCAGCTGGAAACCACAGAATCAGAATGCTCTATTTATCCCTAAGGAAACTATGTAACTGAAATAGGCTGAGTGCCAGTTGACGCATGCAGAGTTACTTTGTCAGTAGTATTTATCATGATGTTGCTTTTGAATACTGAATATTGATTATATGTGGAATCCCTCTTACCCCTCTAGTCTCTTCTTCAGTGCTAAAGAAATCTTGGAGCTTGCCCGACAGACTTCTGGGTGGGTGTAAAGTAGCTCCAGAGCTTGTGCCACACTGGGTACCACATCTTTTGAAAAGCCCACTGAAGTGGATTTAGATGGGCAGGGAAGGATATGCAACTCTCCCTTGTATAGGAAGACCTGAGAAAGAAAAGGAGTGGTTCAAAAAAGCCTACACTTAGCAAAAAATTGGCAGTGTCAAGTAAACAAAATTTAAAAGGGCTGTGCATGTAAGTCTTTACATGTTTTCTTTCAAGCTTGTTCATTCCAGGCTTGGTTTATTCCACTTAAGCATTAACTTTAATCAGGAAAAGTCAAATTGAAAACAAACAAAAATGAGCATGATGATAAGTAATTCTATCCAATTGGGTGCATTGTAAGTCGAGCTTAACACGGAGTCAACATTACAATGAAATGTGCTTAACAAGATGAGGGAAAAAAGTCACCAAGCATCTAAAAATTTAACAAGATTTAAAAAAAAAAATAAACAACACTAAATCAATTTAAATTTAAAATTAAAATACTATTAGAGTCAGAAATAGAATTTTTAAAAGTCATAAATGGATACACATTCTTAAAATTATAGGCGTGCAGTATGCAGCGTTACTACACATGAGAAATTGCGCAGTGACAAGTGTACGCAGTAGTGCCAGTGGGATTATTTAACCTGGCATGCACATTGCATTGCAGTAAAGTGTCAGATCATTTCTGTCCAAACTTGAAGATGACAATGAGATTAACACTTGACCAAACACTTGGTTGATAAGAAAGACTGTTCTTTAATGGGAAACAAGCAGATTAGTTGGTGTGCCAGATGGCTGTGATTCTCGATGATGTCGTGGGCCGTATGCAGGTACAGTTGGAGGTAGATGCCCTTAATAGCTGGAGGGCTCTTGCCAGTCATTCATTACGGAATAAGCCTTTTTCTTTAAGCTCTGAGAGTTGACCGATGAGAAAGTCTTTACAGACAACCATTTTAAGCACTAATTAAAGTTAACATTCCTGTTTTTTTATTTAAAATGAAAATTATTTTGACATACAACCCTTGTGTTGTGAATTGCATTTCAACGTATCAGTAGGGAGGTCTAAAATGAAACTAAAGCTTGCCTGGGGATCAGTTTATAACTGTGTAGTATCCTGTGGGAGGCAGTGAATTATTTGGGCTTAAACATACAGTGCTTCCAGTACTGTCAACTCTGCCATGTCATGTGGAAAACTCACCCTGTTTTCACTTGTGTCTGGATTCAGCCACTTAGGAAGGTAATCTGCTGCTTCAATCAGAAGAAACTCCCCATCATTATCCTCAACTCTGCACATATAAACAATTATTTTGGAAACAAAGACATAAATGACTGGTGAGAATTTTAATAGGGTGTGTTTATTTATTTATTGATACTTTTGTTTTATTATTTTGTGCAAACTCTGCTCTGAGTTTATAAATATTTAGAAACTATGATCAGGATCACCCTTACCTTGCTGCAAGCTCAGGGAAAGCCTCCGTGATTTGCAGCAGGAGATAAACGATAAACCACTCGTCCTCAACATTGTCTCCAAACTGAGTGCTTCCACCAATGTGAGCAGGAATGCCTCCTGTGAATGAGATCCATACACGCCAGCCGTTAGTGTGTGTACCGAGTGTTAACCACGTAAAGACATACAGCATGCTGCTTCCTTTCTGGGGTGCTGAAAAAGCTCTACCTTTCTCAGGGTGATACTTGAGGTTGATTGGCTGATGCTGCCAGATGTACTGTATCAGAAGAGGGGCAACCTTTGCCAAAATCTCCTCTACTAGATGTGTCAGACGTTCCTCAGTCTGCTGTGAAGAAGAGCTGCCTGGCTGGATCAAAAAGAGCTTGTACTGGACCATGTCCTCCTCAATCATTCTCCTCTGCAGAGCTTCCATAGTAGCAGTTTTAAAAGACCTAATGAAAAGATACGACGCTAAAGCGATGTGGAAAGACATATGAAAGGTCGGAAATGTCTGCTTTTATATTATGACTTTAAATTTAGATGGAAATAAAGAGAGGAAATCGTAGGCTTCTAGATAAACTCAACGTTTTACTAGTGATTGTCACGACAACCTCTTGAAAGCTTCATTCGGCCTTACCTTGTCTTGTCTTCCTTTTAAATTGGTTATGTTGTGTTAGTATATTCTGGAGCGGCTCTTATTACGGTTATTCCTAAATACGTTTCTTTCACGCCATCTGTAACTGTTTAGGTCCTACGACGAATTCCAGTCGTCCTCGCCAAACAGATAATAAACAGAGTTCCTACCTTCTGTTTCTGTAGCGGTTTTACCGATTCAAAAAATACTTTACATTACTTTACATAAATGCAAATTACATAATAAGTCTAATTTTCCACTAAATGTGATGAATACACATCTTGCGTTTAGTTAAAATTACAGGACCGGCGAATACATTTTATAAACGCAACTTGCTATTGCAATGAATGCTGGGAATTGAAGTATGCAGCCTTTGGCTTTCTAGAAACATTTAGTTGGCCTGAAATACATTTCCCGCGATCCCTCGGGGCAACAAAGCTGCGTATCCATGACACCCGCGTTATTTTTGTTGTTGGTGGTGATGCTAGCTTTAGCAAAGAATATCCTATGAGCTGGCGATAGCTTGCTCCAATAACGTTAAACACTCATTAAAAAAAATATGTATGTATATATATATACATATATATATAGCAAGAGAAACGTAATTAATAGTGAACTTCTGGGCTACCTAATATGCTCATTTAGTAAACCAAGTATTATTTTATGAGGGAATGTGGAAATTGTATGATGCTATTTGTGCCTTTTTTAATAATCTGGCCACCCTCGTACCAGTAGCTAGCTTAGTTTTTTTGGACGTAGCTTAGCTGCAGCCGTTAAGAAACAGCGTCTCTATCCAGAGTATCTGCGGGCTAATATTAGAGGAAATGTCAGAGCTCCATCTGAACCGTTCCCTGAGCGTCCTGGAAGTGGAGGCGAGGAGGAGAGGAGAGGGTTTGAGCATATAAAACGGAGGCAAAGGAGAATGATTTCACGATACAACCGGAGACCTGTATCGCACAAACTCGAGATGTGAGTAGCTGACATAATTTCTTTATTTTTTCCCTTCCCTAACGGTTATTGAATGCTGCTATTATTCAGTGGAGGGGGGTTTGATGATTGACTGTTAACCTACACTAGTGACAGAAAGAGTAAAAATGATTATTTGTGTTGATCGATGTGGCGATATTCCAGCTTGCCCGTGGTCTATTTTAGACAGATGCAATGTGAACATGGCAATCAGCTCAGTTGATTGTCACATTTTTATTTCATACCACCCACTCTATTTATTTTCTCTCCAGAGAAAGCTGTCAAGCCATAAGAATGAAATGTAGACATTTATTTAATGAGATTGAGTCAATAAGAGATACAAAACCAACACTATGGGCAGATACAATGGAATCAAGTGTAATCACAGTGTAATGTTTAAAAAACACATAATCTCCAGCTGTTTTCACTGGTGTCTGTTTTCTTCATGTCATCTTGTCATATTACAGTGCAGCAAAAAAATAGACAAATATGAGTAAATATTAAACAAAGATTTAGATTTCAACTAAACGTGAAATACAGTTTTTAAATGATTTCATTTATTTGGGGGGGGGGGAAGCTATCCAAACCTACCTGCCCCTGTGTGAAAAAGTCTTTGCCCTCCTTTGTTATGCCATAAATTAACCACATTGTTTGGAAAGCTGTGTTCAATTTCACTAGCCACACCCAGGCTTGATTACTGCCAGACCTGTTGAATTAAGAAATAATTTAAGTAAGTGGGTGAAAAGATCTCAAAAGATCTCAAAAAGCAACACACTGAGCCACAATCTACATAAACTCAAAAACAGCTGAGAAACAAATTCACTGGATTTTTTTTTATTCTGGAAATGGTGACAAAGCCATTTCTAAGGCTTTTGGAAAACTGCAGGCCTCGTATGTCTCAATTAAGATCAGTGATCATCATTCAGCAACAACAACAAAAAAAGAAAATGGGCAAAAATGGCATGCAGGGGAGAGTTCAATGGCAAAACCCACTGCTGACCAGAAAGAAACAAAGCCTCATCTCGTTTGCCAGAAAACATCTTGGTGATCCCTTCATGAAGACTTTTGAGAAAAGAATCTTTGGACTGATGAGACAAAAGTTGAATGTTGTACAAGGTTTATGTCCTGTTTTATCTGGTGTAAAACTAACTCAGCATTTCATAAAAAGAACTGCCAGCAACATTCAAACATGGTGGTGGTAGTATGATGGTCCGGGGCTGCTTTACTGCCCCAGGACCTAGATGAAGCATAATTGATGGAAATATGAATTCTGCAGCAGAACAATAATTCGAAACACACCAGCAAATGCATTCTGAATGGAGGTGACAAATTAAGGTTTTACAGTGCCCTAGTCAAAGTCTGAACTTAAATCTGATTGAGATGCTTTGGCATGACCTTTCATGCTCAAAAAACCACCAGTGTGGCTGAGTTATGACAATTCTACACAGATGAGTGGGCCAAAATTCTTCCCTAGTGAATTTTAAGCATTGCCTGTTATCGCAAACACAAACTCTAAATTGCAGTTCTTGCTGCCAAGGGTGGCAAAGCCAGTTATTAGGTTTAGGAGCAATTATTTTTTTTACCCATACATCCATTTAAAAACTCAATGTTGTATTTACCAGAGTTATTTTTGTCGAATCTTAACATTTGACTGATGATCTGAATCAGCCATTAGGAAGGATGGCAAATAGTTTTCACAGCACTGTATATGTGCCATAAGTTCATCAGTGACTATAATAGGGACTCTACATCTGATTCCTTTAGATCCATCGTAATCTGCTTTGACCTTATCATTCCCTTTTATAAAGGCCGTGTTTCTCATTGCAAAAATAATTTTAATAAGACTCATGGTAATGGAGCTTTTGCACACCTTCGTTGCATGCATGCTTTTTTCTATTGTATTTCAACACAGTGTTCAGATTCAGACTTGGTAGTTGGAGCTGACATATTAATATCCTTCCCTAGCATCCCAAAATGCAATTGCACACTCTTTTGTTGATTGCTTTTTCACTGAATGCTCTAAATCTGTCTTTATTGCAGTCGTGGGTTGTCTCGAAGCAGCCTTGACCACCATCCTCTTCCAGAAGAAGCAGACGACAACCAAACCCCTCCGTGCTACCTCCATGACCTGCAGGAAGCTGCTTCTGCGCACAGCAGGTAACTGAGTCCTGGTCATTCTGCAGAAGGACTCACACGCCAGGCTTGTTACAGTATTGTATTGAAATCTGTGTGAGAACAAAGACAGTGGTACTTAAGAAACTCTGTGCTCAAATAAGTGCCTAGAGTATGTTACAAAATGACTGCAGAGTAGTCAAGCCTTGCTTCTTGGCTGTTATGTAAGCAGACAAACCTAAGCAACACCAGAATAAGGCTGAAATAAAACAGCCTGCAACCAGTCACACATACACACATTCTCATGCTTGTGTATTTTGTAATGTTACACCATCTTGAGCAGACAACTGATTCTCAGGGCTCTTGCTATGTGACACCCAGAAGCAGTGGATTAATTCATATCACATTGCCTCCTTCAGATGCGCAGTTAAAAGAATAAAATATGAGGCAGCCTGTTAGAATATTCAATTGCCTTGACATTTGGCCTACACTTTCCACCTTGATAATATCAGCAGCTGACACCAGTTCGATTCCCTCAGCGGAGTAACAGAGGCTTATTTTTCAGATTATACAAGTTGTTGGTTTCTTCCGTTTCTTCTGGTACAAGAAAAACTGATGAAAAGAGAAATCGCGTGTTGAAAAGGAAGAACGAGTGCTAGAAACACAGGACACTTCATATAGGGCATTTGGTTCTTCACATTGATTTTACAGCCAGGCTACATAACGGTTTTGTCTTTGTGCTTAGCTCAGAGACATCTGCTGCTTCAGGCCACTCTCAGTGTCCCACTGTCATCTCAGTAGACTCCAGCCAGTCCTGGTTAGGTATTCACAGCTCCACGGGTACTGGCATCTCCACCGAGAGGAGCTCTGTTTTCTCCTGGGGCTACGATGTAAGTCTGCTCACGAGAAAACTGTTGATGCCAGCCTGACTCTGTCTGTAAAACAAAGGATGTACACACTGTGCACACTAAAACACTAGATATGTTGATTTTCTTCTTTTTTTTCTGTTGTCTTATTATAGACACAAACACATTGCTGCAGTCCTGTGTTAGATTTTCATTTAATCACTAACATTTGCCTCTTTTTCACAAATTTGTGGAAACATTTAGAAGAAGACAGATGAACACAGTATTTATATAGTATAGTGGATGTTTGTTTGTACACACAAAGTCTGATTCTGCTTGACCAAGCTGTTTCTACAAAACTTTTTTAGGACTCAATGATTTATTTAGTTTCTTTGTCCTCAAGTTGCTTCTGAGAAGCAAAAACTCTCAGTTAAGAGACATCTTTTAAATATACATCGTTCTCCGCCCTGACCTTTTTTTTATGACATGAACAACTTGACACTTGAATGCACCTCAAGAGAGTAGGAGCTAATTATCATGCACGTTGTTGCTTGCATTGAATAGCGATATGTTGCCAGTAAGTAAAATGTGGGGAGTTTTAGTCGTGAAGAATAACTCTCTTTCCTGTGTTCCTGTTTCCGTCCCATAGGAGTTTGACAAGGCGGCATCACGGCAGGTGCAGCAAATGTTTGAGGAGATCGACAAAGATCTTTATGAGGGAAGAGGCAGTGGGGGAGGGATACTCCAGGGGCTCCAGGATGAATGTCAGCAGTGGGCCACACGTTTCCCTCATCTTCGGTATTTCAGAATCAGAATCAGAATCAGAATCAGAATACTTTATTGATCCCTGGGGGAAATTATTTTTTGTTACAGTGCTCCATTTTAAACCAACATTAAGACAAGACAGACAATACGCTAACTAAGAATAGTACAATATATACATATATATACATACATAAGTCACTTATAAATAAATATTTGGAAAATCCGCCGTCTCCTATCATCTGCCAGCCCTTTTTTTAAATTCCCAATGAAATGGGGCAGCAGTGGGATCAAAGACTAATTCTGATTGTGGAGAAAAACCTGTGAAGGTGTTCCATTCTTCTACAGAATCACACTTGTTTTACATATTCATTGTGTGTGTGTGTCACTCAGTATCCTGGGGACTCAGCTGCTGTGTCCCAGTGATGAAGGCTTCCAGTGGTATACTACCTCAGGGAAAGGCAGCGCTTCCAGCAGGCTGTCAGCGGGCAAAGAAAGCAGCGTTAAACCCCAGGAGAAAGACAGGGAAGGAACAGAGTAAGTCTCAAAGTCTCAACTCTGCACTGAGTCGATACATAAGGTTAGAGATCACCTCCTCTCTGGAGGGGAGAGGGAGGGGAAACAGGAGGACAAAGGAGGGGGGAACAACTAAGCTGTAGTGCCTCTGCACCTCACTGTACAATACCTTGTGCAATACTTTTTGTAAATAGTCAACAGTGCAATAGACTCAATACTTGAAATGTGCAATTCACTTATATTTTTATTTTTTATTCCTATTTATTCTATTTATCCCCTTTGTATATTTTATTTATATTTGTCTCTGTATTTATATATATGTGTGTGTGTGTGTGTGTGTGTGTGTGTGTGTGTGTGTGTGTGTGTGTGTGTGTGTGTGTGTGTGTGTGTGTGTGTGTGTGTGTATATATATATATAACAGTTCTGTAACTGTAACTTTGGTCGTTGCTGTGCTTTTTTTGGAAGTCGAATTTCCCAGAGGAACCCACCCGAGGGATTAATAAAGTTCTATCTTATCTTATCTTATCTCTTATCTGTTGCATCTCTCTCAGATATACGAAGATATCTCTGCGTGTGAGTGGTATCTCACCATCTGATCTAGCGTTATCTTGGAGGGTGGAGTTTAGATAGTATCTTAGGCTGTTATGTTTGATTTGTGTCCACATAATTATGGCTGATATGTTATCGCTTTTATCATTCTTGGCTGAAGGAATGTCAGACGTTACTCAGAACAGCCTGTCACTGCCGCTTAAAATGGACATTATACTTTGTTTTATCAGTCAGTCTTCAGTTTATACTCTGAAACAGCAGAGACAAGAATTATCAGCCATTACTGTCAATAAACTCTGTTAACACTAACTAACTATGGAACAGTTTACAGCAGTTATGTATGTTCAAAGCCCAAAAGAGCCATATCTTGCTTTATTATTTAAAGAAAAACTGCAATGCCTCTGTCTGTCTGTCTTGAGTGGATGTTGGCTGTCCAGATTACTCCTGTTTTTGCATCAATTATAGAGGAGTCCTGGCTGACTCTGGTTTTGTGACCTAGATCCTCTGGCTTTTTAATTAATAATCTGAGCCAAAGTCATGGTGGGTATCATGGTTCTGAGAAAATGATGCTTTGACTCACACTTTTAACTGATAGACTAGTAGGAATTAGGCTGCTCTGCTATCTAACTAGTTTTTCCGTAAATCGAGTTGATATAAAAGAGATTAGATTAAGCCTGTTTGTACATATTAAAATTATGTTAATTCTACTTTTCAAGATGTGGTTGTCTGCTGAATTTGAGGGATTTAGTTTTTATGGAAATGACCTTGTTTAACTAAGTCTCGTCTTCTCTTGGTGGGGGTAAGGTTGAATGTGCAGGGCCGGAGAGCACATCTGATCAGATCCAATTCACCAGACTTGGACGCTCAGCCTGGTACCTCCAGCGGCATTGGCAGCCATAACAAGAATAGAGTGACTGAACTAGAGGGTCAGATGGAGGAATATCTTGCTTTTGATAGCACAGACTTGTAAGTTACTCTGTTTTCAGAATTGCTGTTTATGTGTTGTTCATTTTCTTATAAGATCCTATTTCTGCAGGGAGGATGACCAGTGGGAACAGGATTGCTCCGAGTCGAGTCGGAGGCATAAATGTCTGCCCCCAGTCTCACCATACCGGTGTCGCCGCCACGCTGTTCTCGATCTGCTGTTTGATGATGTGTGGCGGCAGCTCATTGGCTGCATGAAAGAGCTGGTTCAACGCCACTGGGAATGCTGCACTTCACGTAGGCTGAATTTGACTGGTTTGCATGCGTTAGGCTGAACTCTAATTAACAAATCGACATTCTTATGCACAGCAGTTTTAAATTTGTCATTGGCAGATGATGAAAATATTTCTGGGAACTTGAGCCCCGTGCAGCAAGATTTCCAGAATCCCTTTATGCTGCTCTCCACGCTGCCCACGATGCTGCCCAAACTTGGCCAGAGCCGGGTGCCCCCACTCACAGCTGGCATGCAGTTCCAGGTCAGTGGTCTGAGGAGTAATGGGAGGAACCGGGGTGCGTCTAAGGGAGTTCAGACTGTGGGCCTCGTTTCACTTTCATGACTATCAGGAGGGTCAAAATTTAATTTTTTTTTCCTTTTAGTAGATGCCATCAAACTAAGTGACTATGTTATAATAGAAGAACATAAATAGTTATAGATTTCCTTTGTATATTTAAAAAAGTGTCGCTATTATGTGGCGCCTTTTTCACTTTAATAATGACAATGTAGTAATTGAAAAGAAGTCATTTGAATTGGCAAGTTTAGTCTTATAGAGTTAATGAATACATTTTTTGTATGGATTGAGGTAAGACTCATTTTACCTAGAGTCATATGTGTCTCCTCCAGAGTTCACACTTAATTATTACCTCTGCCTGTTGCTCTTCACTCTTTCAGCGCTTCCAGTTCATTAACTGTTTTCTTTTCTTCCCTCTTCACTTTCCACTCTTCACCATGCCAATGTATTTTGTCTTATTTCATCTCTTTTGGTCATTCTTTTTTATTTTTTTATCCATTTTTCTTCTGTTCTTATTACCCTCTTTCTAACTTACACTTCTTCCTTCCTTTCCTTTCTATCCACTGTCTCTTTCTTTGGACATGTCCTCTTCTACTCTCACTTAAAGAACACAAAGTCAAGGGGCTCAAAGCACAAGTCCAGGCGGAAATCCAAAAAGCAGAAAAGGCCTTCCAGTGTATGTAACTCCCTCACTTAGAGCCAAAATGGTGGCGTGCTGTGTGCATGCCGTCCACAGCGGCTCATTATCTTTACCTCTAGATTAAACGTGTTTGTGACTGTTGATTAACACTGAAGCGTCGCCATCTGTTTATCTTTTTCATTACCTGCAACTTACTTTAAACGTGTACAAGTTTAACTGTAGTTAGAGCCTTCCTTTTTTAGGAGAGTGCTGGAATGTATTATTTTGCTACTTATTGTTTTTGTTGCATTTTTAGTGTTATGACTGTTGTCTTTTTGGTGCCATAGCAAATATGGGGCCCTCCTTACATCACTGCATGACGAATAACCATTTCTTGGCAATTTTTCTGCACTATACATATGGAAATAACTAGCCCTATTAGCCTCTTCTTATATTATGTGTTTTGTCCCCTCCTATCTCCCTCCCCTCCTTGACCCCTTAATCATTTCCATCTTTTACTTTTCATCCCATCTGTCTCATTACTATCTGTCACTCATCTCACACCAAACCCCAGGCTGGAAGAGTCCCTGTAGGAGCAGCCGCGACTCAGCACAACCTGAACGACCTCATCGTGATCCACAGCATCCCCCTTCAGCAGAGGAACCTGGGTGTGCCGGATAGAAGCCAGTATGATCACATATTACTGTCTTAACCTGTGAGCAGTGGCTTTAAAAAAAAACGAAAAAACTAAAAACAAACAGGGAAATTAATTTTAGCACAATTCTGAATTCTAATATGTGATTTAAATCTTTAACTCAGAGAAAAGAGACAAAGATATCTTGCAGTTTTCCATTTACTGAAAAACACATTTTGCAGAACAAGAGGTACAGAGCATCATTCATGCAGTGTTTTTGTCCCTGGTCCTAACACCTTGTTTGGCAGAGTCCTCAGCCAGTTGGCTGGTTGCAAACAGACTATTCATCGAACGTGTTTTGCTCTCTTTCCTTCCCACTCAGGGAGCCAGAAGAGCGTGCGTCTCACAGACCGGGATCTAGCGCGGTCCCCTCCAACAAACCTCGCCCTCGCCGACCCCTGGAGCAGAGCTCTTCCTCGCTGTCCCGCCCAGCACAATCAGCCCGACGCAGGAACCCTCCTCCCCGAACCCTCCTGCCTCTTGTTCCCAATCCGAGTCAGTCGAGCGCAGTGGGATCCATGGATGAGTTCATCCGCGGGACACGTCTGTGAGTTTTAACATCACGAGAACCCACCCCAGTTCCTACATTGCTCCCTTTTTCTCTCCTCATTCCCTCCTACACTCTGTGAAGTTTTGCAGATGTAGAGAGAACTTGCCTTTAGAACAGACTCCATTTCAGCTTATGGCTGTGGCAGTGCCACATGCAGGACTCAGCCTGTTGTCAGATGTTGTCGGGTAGTGAGCTTCCACACTGATTGACTAGTGCTTGATTGTTCATGTATAACTATTGTGCAGCATATGAAGAAGCACCCAGTATGTTGGAAAATCAGAGTGTAAACTGCTCTCTGGGATGTCAGACTGATTTCAGTTTAGTTCTGTCTGACACATATTTGTGGCTGCTTTCAACAAACTTGATTTTAGAATAGAATAGAATAGAATTCAACTTTATTGTGATTGCACATGTCACAAGTCCAAGGCAACGAAATGCAGTCTATGTGCATCTAGACAATAAATAGCCGTGCACATAGGGCCCAGAAAAGGTAAATTAAACTTTAGGCCTTTATCCTCTCTTCTATTATGGGTTTAACAGTAACCCCTCTGAAATCTCTTTAAAAAAAGGGGAGCTATTAATGAAGCATGGATAAAATGACAAAACTGTCTTCATCCACACATCCACAGACCCACAGCCAGTGACCAACTGAACTCTCCACCATTGCCTCTAAGCAGAAACACACTCCTTCCGCCCATTAGCACCGGAGACCCAGACTCATCTTACTCAGGGCAGCCATCTAAAACTGCACAGGTACAGGCACTCTCACCAAGTAGATAATTAAGTAATGTGCCAGTAAACCTAGAGAGAGTGTTTTATGAATGTAGATAAAGCCAGACAGTCAACTTTGTGCCCTTTTCTCTTTTTCTTTTTTAAAATATCCCTCCAGCGCCAGAAGGGCCCATCTAGCCGTGCCCACAGTGCTATAAATGACAAAGCTGGCAGCTCAGTTCCGAGGGATCGCCACCACCTACTGGACGTTTTCTCTCGCCCCAACACAACCCACACTTACAGGGTGAGATGCTGGTTAATCATCAGAGAAAATACAGTCATTTCATTTCTGACTCCATAGAGAAGCTGTCCTGTAATGTTTTTTTATTTTCCAGTAATTAGATTGTAGATCGGGTCACAATGGCATCAGTAACTCTATATTATTCGCTGGTATGGTTAACATTCTGAATTGTAAGCATGCTTGACGCCTCACTTTGCTTTCAGTCAGATACTCCATACCGTCGATCCTTCACAGTATTGGACAACATTGGGCAGGGGCGGCCAGGCAGAGCCTCTGTGGGCACAGGTCAGAAATTCAGCCTGAATATTTGAAAAGAAACCATTAAAAATTTTGATGTGATGCACTGCCCTGGTTACCGAACGCCACTCTGTAAGACTATATCTGCCTCTTCGACTACTCATGTTCAAAATATGTTCATTTAAAGTTAAATAAAAGTTGATTTTATTGTTTAAAAAAGGCTAATACACTTCTGTATGTATGCAATCCCATTCATTTCACTGCTACTTTTAGCTCTGTTCTATTCATTCGTCCTTTACTGTTCTTCTAGTTAAGTTTTAGCTAAGCAGTATTGTTATCATACTGCTTGTTATAGCGGACTCAGTGTGTGGATATACTTCAATAAAACAATCATTTTTATTTGCTCTCATAGTTCATAACCTTCAACAGTTCATCCTGGGGTAAAGTGAATCACTGATACTGTGAGCTAACACTCCTGCTTTTCTCGGCCCGTTTCCTGTTTTGAACATGCACTTTAAGGCGCGTTTCGTAGCACATCGCCTAATAACTTATGCATTCATTTATTCCTTCATTGCACCAGACTCCCTTGGAATCGGTGTGACGGGCATCAGTCTTGGCATCAGCAGCTCGTCTTTTTTGGACTCATTTTCCCACCACCCCTTGGGGCACTCGCCCATCAAAGACGAAGAGGAGCCAGACCCGCAAGCCCCTGTCCCAGGTCAGTAGATTAAAGTGGCTGATGAAACTCTTTCATACTCGGGCCTCAGAACTGAACTATAAATGCGGGAGATTGAAGCAGCAAGTACGGTTTTAAGGTTGTTTATTAACTTAAAATTATTATAATTTTTTTTAAATTCTTCCTCTCAGCTCCACTGGTGCCTGCGTCAGTCCCGTCTCGGTCTCACACCCGAGGAGGCATCTCATCCAGAGCCAGCAGACCTGGCTTGTAGTTTGCCTCTAAACTCCAGACTTTTGAGCCACTCATCTTTATTAAAGTGCAACAAAGTGCAATGCTCTGCAGCATCCGTGCCCACTGAACTGTTTTGTTTTACAGAAGTAGCAGGTTCTTTTTTTCATATTATGCTGCTTTTGTAATATTTTTGTTAAAACCCTATTTTTGTACTTCAAAAATCAGCTTATGAGGCTGCCAAACAGAAATAATTATTAACAATAACTCCATCTTCATGTACAGTATGAGCTGCATATTTAGACCTTAGTTCATGTATGATGTAACTATGTATATATCTATTTATATGTGAACGTACTGTATATTATCCTCTGTGCTGCGTTGTTGTACCAGGAACCCACTATGCAGGGAATAACACATTCATCCCGACAGGATTACAGAGGATAAAAAGCACTTTTTTTTTCCTCTCTGAAGCTAAATCAGAGAGTTTGGTACTGTATCTTTTATAGGGACACGACAAGCATTTATCCATAGCCTCTTTGCATATCATCGTACACAGGAAGGAAAACAAAAAGACGAGCTTATTTTAAATCACGAGAGGGGCTGTGGGTTTTAAACTGCATGACACGACAGCAAAAGGAACATAAGAGGCAGTGATATAAAACTTTATTTGTAAATAGCTTGTCACGTATGTACAAAACATTTTACGGGATGTAACGTTTTTAAATCTAAGCTAAGCCAAGCGGGGGTGCTTTGACAGGTAACATCAGGGTTACTGCAAAAAGGTAAATTTATATGTATTCAGGATCATTTATCAGACAGCCATGCCACAAAGCTTGAAAAAAAGTCAACAATTTTCTGCAATGCATTTTCTTTTAACCTGTTTTGTAAAAATAAATAAATAAACAACGCTGTGAAGCAATGATGTGTTACATAACTGGATTTATTTGGGTTTTTTTTTATTTTTTAAGATTAACAGAAAAAACAAATGAGACAAAATACAGCGTCACATAAAAGCTACTGAGGCTGATCATTTCAATGATTACAGAATGCAGCTGTACAACTGTGTATATGAATGTTCTTCCAAAGTTGTTTGTTTTGTGAATGTGGTTATCTTCCAGAACTTACATACATTGTATCTACTAATATTAGAACATTTTACTTTTTTGCTTTTTTTCCTTTTTGGGGTTTTGGGGCACTTTTCTTGGAGTATTTTGCTTCCAGGTCAGACAGGAAACTGTTAAAATTTTGCTCTCTGGACTGCTGTCGTTGCTGCAGAGAAGGAAACAAGAAGAAAGCAAAGTTAGTCAGAGGATAAACAAGCTATACCCCTGAAACTTTCTAACATCTGCACATGCATTTGTCACCTTAAGCATCATCACAAGACTGTCATCCTGGTCGTCCAGCCCCATCTTTTTCTGCATTTCCTCTGCTTCTTGGCGCTCTCTATCAGCCTGCAAGGTTAGGTGCAATCATTAAGCTCAAAGACACTGGAGCCTTATCTTTTGTACTCATTTCTTACAAATTATTAGCAATGATTAAAGTTTTACAAGTACTTTTGGCCATCTAACAATCATGGCAAAAAACAAAACAAAACCCTGCACATAAGTTGTGATTCAACACCAACACATCTCTCACCCTCTTCCTCCGGGCCCTTTTCTTCTTCTCGGTCTCATGAGTAAAAGCTGGGAAGGCTGTTACTTCGCCACTATCGATGGCATCTTGGATCATGCTGCACAGCCTGGGCTCATCTTCTTGGGAGCAGCACAGAGCTGAGGCGGTGATGGCGTCCATATCTCCCTCGTGCTGTAAGTAAAGCTTGATCACATCCTGTCGCTCCTCGTCAGAGCCCTTGTACGTCTTCTCAAACTCAAGTATGTCCTGGACTGTGATCTATGAGGTGGGTGGAAAGACAGCATGTTGTAATGTTGTAATATGAACATTAATGAATTAATAATAAAACAAACAAATTGAAATATATTATGCTTGCATCAATTTACTATTATGCATAGGTGTAGTCTGACCATATATTTGCTGTAACCTCCTCCTCTAAGTGACAGGTGTCACATCATCCCAGGACACAGACAGACAAACAACATTCACTGTGACTCATTAGTGAGTCATGTTAGTGAAAAAACAAAAATCACTCTGTGCTCTGGTACCTTTGGGAAAAGCAGTCTCCAATAGTCTTCCCAACAGCGGTCTTGCTTCAGGACGTCAGACTCTTCATCCACCACTCCCTGCTCATCGTAAATAGCCTTCTGCTCCTTATCGCTCAGCACCGCGTACAGCTTTCCCAACACCTGTAGGGACATTTCACACCAAAATACAACTCTTACTGAAAACTATGGTATTACACACTGATTTAGAGGTGCATTGAAACACTGATGAACTGAGGCCATTACTTGATATTAGTCTGTAAAATGCCGCACCTATATATACATATACGAACTAGACAAGAGACATTTGTGAGATGCTGCCACAGCCTTTATATTATAGGCATTTTCATATACCAAAATAAATCAGAGCTTCTTTTGGCAGGCTCTAAATCATAGGTGTCAAACTCTGGCCCGCGGGCCAAATTTGGCCCGCAGCCTAATTACATGTGGCCTGCGAAGCCATACCAAATTACTATTAGAGCTGGCCTACTGGTATTATACAGCTAATATATACATTGTTTAGTATTAAGCTTTGCTTGTTCCACATTCAGTTTTTCAGCAAAACTTGTTTGAGTCCATAAGAAGAGATTAATTCTTAAATCTGGAGGAAGATATTTTTCAATAAATATTAATGTTAGCCCGCGACCTTGTTCTAGTTTTGAATTTTGGCCCACTGTGTATTTGAGTTTGACACCCCTGCTCTAAATCAACATTATCCAGAACTAATAACTTCTCTGTTACTATCAATAACTCACCGTTCTCTGTTTCTCCATATGTGAAAAGTTTGGGTGTCATCCTCGACAGGACTTTATCTTTTAATTCACACATCAATAATGTTATTCGGTCTGCATATTTCCAATTGCGCAACATTAATCTTGTCCATCCTTTTCTCACTCCACATGCCACTGCTATTCTTGTTCATAGCTTTGTTACTTCTCGGATTGATTACTGCAATTCACTTCTTTTTGGTCTCACCCAAAAGTCCATACATAAGCTTCAACGTGTCCAGAACTCTGCTATTATCACAAGGACCCCATCTATTTACCACATCACCCCTGTCCTGCAACAGCTTAATTGGCTGCCGGTCAAATATCGCATCAATTTTAAAATACTTTTGTATACATGTAAGGCTATTCATCTTCTCTTCCCTCCATATCTCGCTGATTTGGTTCAGATCACCATTCCAGCTTGGCGTCTTAAATCATCTTCTTCTCTTTCTCTCTCTGCCCCCTCCCCCCGCCTCGCCACTATGGGGAGCAGGGCTTTCAGCTGCTCTGCTCCTCGACTTTGGAATTGCCTACCTCCTGATATAAGAAATATTACTTCCTTTTCTCTTTTTAAGTCTAGATTCAAAACTCACCTGTTCAAAATAGCTTATCCCACATAACCTTTTCCATTCTGCTATTTTAAATCTGTTTTATGTTTTGCATTATATGATTTTGTAAATTGTCTGCTTTTATGCTTGTTTTTATTATTCTGCTGTGTGCAGTGTCCTTGAGTGTTCTGAAAGGTGCTTTAAAATAAAATTTATTATTATTATTTAAAGTCATTCATTAATTCATTATGGTCAATAACTTCCAATACCTTAGCAAGTGCCTTTACCTGACAACACTAGATTAACAGTTTTGTTGCAAGAAGTATTTGCCTCCCCTGTTTTCTGTCCCCCCCCCCATATCACTGACATTTTTTAGATCACTAAACACATTTTGATATTAGACAAAACCCAGATAAATACAAAGTGCTATTTTAAATACTTTTATTTTTGGAATTCAAGCCGATCCAAACCTATATGGCCCTATGTGAAAAGGTAATTACCCCTAAACCTAATAACTGGTTTAACCACCACTGGCAGCAAGAATGGCAATCAAGTGTTTGTGATAACTGGCAATGAGGCTTTCACATCACTGTGGAGGCAATCTGGCCCGCTCTTCTTTACAACAGAAGTGTTTTAATTCAGCCACATTGGAAGGTTTTTGACCATGATCGGCCTTTTTAATGTCATGCCAAAACATCTGGATCTGATTTAAGTTTGGACTTAAACTAGGCCACTGCATAATCTTTGTTTTTTTTTTTCTTTTTTTTTCTTTTTGTCTCTGCTTGACACATTCCCCTTCAGGACTTTCTGCATTTTCAGAATTCATGGTTCCATCCATAACAGCAAGTCATTCAGGTCCTAAACCAGCAGCGGCCATCACAATAACGTCATATCATACTTATGAAATTATGTCTTCGTTTTACACCCTGATGTAACTCAAACCAAAAGTTCAACTTTGCCTAGCGAGTCCACAGAATATTTTCCCAAAAGGCATGGGGATCATTACAATGTTTTTTGTTTGTTTTTTTTGCAAATGTGACATGAGCCTTTGTGGTCTTTTTAATCAGTAGTGGTTTTCGCCTTTGAACTCTCCAGTGGATGTCATTTTTGCCCAGTCTCTTTCTTATCATTGAATCATTAACACTTACTTTAACAGAGACAAGTGAGGTTCGTTAGATGTTGTTTGGGGTTATTTTTTTACCTCCTGGATGAGTCTTTGATGGGAAGGTTCTGTTCCACGTTTTTTCCATTTGTGGATAATGGCTCTCACCATAGATGTGAGACTTAGTTTCTCAACTGTTTCGTTTAGCCTGCTTGACTTTCTAATACAGGTTCTATTTGAGGTAGTAAGCAAAGTGTTGAATTCAGTTTACAGGGTAACTTATATGTGGGGATATAAATTACCTAACGAGTCTGTTTTGCACCTGAATTACTGTGAAAATTCAGTATCACTGGGGGATGCTCAAAACATCTCTGTAATCATGTAGATACCACAAACGCATGTCCAAATCCCGCGACTGGATGCTACTGGGGTGAAGTCTGTGATGGCACAGTGCGAGATTATTCACGGCAACTACAGTTAGCTGCGTTAGCTAGCTCGCAAGCCTAGCTTAATCTCTGCGTGTATGTGTGTTGTCACAACAACAACGAGCGTTCACCTGAAATTTCTCTGTGGCCAGCGGGTCGTCAGGAGCCCGGTCTGGATGGACTTTCAGCGACACTTTGTAGTAGCTCCTCCGGATCTCAGCCTCTGTCGCCTCTTTGTTGATTCCCAGAACCTCATACAAGTTTGAGGTCTTAAAAAGCTCCTGGCAACGCTCGAGCAGACCCATCCTGACAGCGGACCAGGTGCCTCAGTCTGAGCTTTGACAGGAAAACAATTTCGTCCTAAGACTCTCCGCGACGTGTACTGGGTAGTTTTGTGGCTAGCTAAGCATTAATTTGTTTTCTGTTGTCGGTAACATCAATTTGGCGCGCTAGCCTGTCACAGAGACCACTGCGTGCATCGACGCGCTTGCGTAACGTACAGAAACGTCTTCTGATTGGATCTCGTGACCGACATTATCAGAATGTGTAATGAGGCCTTTCATGACTTCTTTTTCACACAAAACTTGCGCACTTTTACACAAGAGATAACACAAGATTTATCCTTTGGGGAAAGATAGTTTTGAACAACTTTTTAAAACTTTTTTTCTTTACTTATTTCCCAAACGTCTTTCAGATAGTATTTATAGTGTGTATACATGTACTTAACATCTTCAATGTGTTGCCAGTATGTTATAAACTATAAATGTTAATACATTTTTACACGATACATGTTTGGTGTTAAAACAGTACAACTAAAGTACCCATAATCTTGCAGTCCCCAACTCAGTTAAATGAATACATAGATAGGACCAGTTGGAATGTAACTCAAATCAAATCAAATCAAATCACTTTTATTGTCACATCACATGTGCAGGCACACTGGCACAGCACATGCGAGTGAAATTCTTGTGTGCGAGCCCCACAAGCAACAGAGATGTGCAAACACAACAACACAAACGAGCAAAATACAAGAATGGCCAACCTGAAACTAATAAATATATGTACAATATATAATAGTGTATGCATTTCTGGATGTGTATACTAAATATTTTCCTACGTGTGTGTGTGTGTGTGTGTGTGTGTGTATACACATTTTTACAAATTGAATAGTAAAAAAAAAAAAAAAAAAAAAAAAAAAAAAATAATAATAATAATAATAATAAAATATATAAAATATACAGAGTTGAATATGTGCAAAACAAGTGGCATTTATATACAGTGTGGAGTGCATAATGTTGAAGTTCCAGTAGTGAAGCTGAGGTGTCTATGACGTGTTCAGCAGTCTGATGGCCTGATGGAAAAAGCTGTCTCTCAGTCTGCTGGTACGGGACCGGATGCTGCAGAACCTCCTTCCTGATGGAAGCAGTCTGAACAGTTTATGGCTGGGGTGACTGGAGTCCTTGATGATCCTCCCCGCTTTCCTCAGGCACCGCTTCCTGTAGATGTCTTGGAGGGAGGGAAGCTCACCTCCAATTATCCGTTCAGAGCACCGCACTACTCGCTGGAGAGCTTTGCAGTTGTAGGCGGTGCTGTTGCCATACCAGGTGGTGATGCATCCAGTGAGGATGCTCTCAATGGCACAGTGATAGAAGGTCCTGAGGATGCGGGGGCTCATGCCGAATCTTTTCAGTCTCCTGAGAAAGAAGAGGCGCTGCTGCGCCTTCTTCACTGTTTTGTTTGTGTGTACTGACCACGTAAGATCCTCAGCCAGATGTACTCCAAGGAACCGGAAGCTGCTCACTCTCTCCACAGCAGCGCCGTTGATGGTGATGGGGGTGTGTACTTCTCTGCACCTCCGGAAGTCCACTATCAACTCCTTTGTCTTTGCGACGTTGAGTGTGAGATGGTTGTCTTGACACCAGTGGGTCAGGGCGCTGACCTCCTCCCTGTAAGCCGTCTCATCACCATTGGTGATAAGACCCACCACTGTAGTGTCGTCCGCAAACTTCACAATGATGTTGGAGCTGTTAGTGGCTGTGCAGTCGTAGGTGTAGAGTGAGTACAGGAGAGGGCTCAGTACACACCCCTGTGGAGCACCAGTGTTCAGTGTGATGGGGGATGAGGTGATGCTGCCTAGTCTGGCGTCTGTCAGACAGGAAGCTAAGGATCCAGCTGCAGAGGGAGCTGCTCAGTCCTAGATCCTGCAGTTTCCTGTCCAGCTTCGAGGGAACGATGGTATTGAATGCTGAGCTGTAATCTACAAACAGCATCCTCACATACGTGTCTCTCTTCTCCAGGTGTGACAGGGCAGTGTGTAGTGTCAGGGCTATGGCATCATCAGTGGACCTGTTGTGGCGGTATGCAAACTGTAGAGGGTCCAGTGAGTCGGGTAGTGCAGAGCAGATGAAGTCCCTGACCAGCTTCTCGAAGCATTTGCTTACGATGGGGGTCAGGGCTACAGGTCGCCAGTCGTTCAATGAGGAGATGGTGGAGGATTTGGGTACAGGGACGATGGTGGCCATTTTGAAGCAGGCTGGGACTACAGACAGAGAGAGGGAAAGGTTGAAGATGTGCGGTTGAAGAAGGTTGAAGAATACTTTACTCAAGTTTAATGTATTTTATCTGTTACTTTTAACTATTATTGCACTCTGTACTCCACACATTAAAGCTTTCATTATTTATTATTTTTTAGATTAAATGCATATAAGGCTTCTTCTTCCTTCAGCTGTGGTGACCCTCATTTCCTAGCACCAACCCTTTCCATGTTCTCCTTCACTACATCCATAAATCTCTGCTGTCTTCTTCTTTTCTTTTTGCATGGCAGATGCATATTCAAGATCCTTTACTTAATAATATAATAATATAAGTGATTAAAATCATTAACAATACAATGTTTAAGAGATATACACATCAATAAATCACTAATTATGATTCAGTAATATCATGTTTATGATTATGCAAAGTGTTAAATACTTTAAACTTTAAAGTAAGTATTTTTTAGTTTATTTATTAGATAGAAAGCAATGCTGTTCTCATAGTTACTATGTAACTACGTCTTTCATCAAACTGATTCTGTAAACATGCTCAGTGTATTTATGTGTGCATTTCACTGGTACTACCACAAACCAGCAAGGCTTTGTGTTTTCTCTTAAATAAACCCTTATTGTCTTACCACAGCTGCTTAGCATTTCTCCATTTCCCACCAATCAAAGCTAAATCAGCATCAGTCTCTTGTATTCCTTTGCAAGTGCTGCATCTGTTGTAAAAACTTGAAATGCCATTTGTGTTTTATGTGGAGACCACCCTACATGCAGGACGCCTTATAAGTTACTTTTGATTTAAAGATCACAAATAGCTCTTTCCTAGCTATAGATGAATATTTAATAAATGAAACTTTTATATTGTCATCATCTCTTCCTCACTATGTCTTTCTCCTTCTCCAACTCATCTTTCATTTTTCTCTCTTCTTTCTCATTTCCACACCATTCTCTTCCTCCCCACCTTAAGCCTCATCTCCTAAATGAAGTCAGGGCTCCGACACATGCAAATGTGCATAAACATGCTTATTTATTCCCCCAAATTGTCACAATTACTTATTTTTAGTGGATTAGACATGCAACCCATCTGGTCAACTGAAAATGCCAGCTATGCAACAACAGCTGGTTATAAGCTAACGCTATGTCAGCTAATGTTAGGTTTGAGTGTCCTAAAAGTCACGCTTTTCCTCTTATTAAAGGTTTGATTTTACTCTCACATTGTGTTTGATCTGTTTCAAAGAAATTTTCACTAACACCGGCTAATAGCAGCTAACAAGAGCCAACAGCAGCTAACAGCAGCTCAGTGGCAAAAATGCAACAGTGTTTACCTACAGAAAAGTTGATATTCTCAACAACTCACCTCAGTATCGCTGTCATCTTTATTTAGCAGGTGTTGAACCTGTACAGCTTATGGGTGGAGCTTGATTACCAAGCTTGCTAGCCTTATTGCTAGCTAATAATTTAAATCCATCCTCTCATTCAAATATGATCACAGCATGATCAAATGCTAAGATTGAGGTTAACGGGTGATGCTGCAGACAAATTATTGTGTAATGATGTTAAAGCTGCTGTGTCTGAAGTGATAATGCCATATATAAATGACCCCTTTTAACATTGTTTTTTTTATATTATTTTCTCCTGAAAAAAATCTATCAGCAGATTAATGTCTATGTAAAGTAAATTTTTTTATATTTCAACCTTACTTTGAATCTATTAACCAAAATAAATCATAAATCTCCCCTTAATTAAATGCCACAGATTAGTGTGGCCTTGAGCAACCCAACAGACTTAATTTCTCATGATAAAAGCTGAAGCGTTAAATTTAGAATTTCACAAAATAGTGCAAATACATGCATCAGTCAGGCAGAACCATATGGATACCCAAGTATTTATTAATGAGTTTGAAGCAGCACAAGAATACATCAAAGACAATGAGGCAAGTCACTAAGTATTTTCACTGCTTCATGCGAAAGCAGAACACAAAGATACACACTGACTTTGAACTTAGCATCTGTAGATTGCACCCATCTGTGTTTATAAGCCTGTACAATATGCAGCACTGGAGATATATACTACAACTCCCGCGTCTCAGATGTGATCTAATTATTGCCCCATCTGCTTCTGTTGCATATTTGGCACAGTCTCTGTTGTTGTTTTTGTCTTGACTTTTGTCATCACAAACCTCATCCGTTCTTTGTATTCTGACACAAAATAAGCACTTGGACAACTGACACATTATTATTATGATCAACAATGGAAAAAATGACAAAAGCACAGGAACTGTATTGTAAATGTTATGAACTTTTGCTGGTGTGCAGATCCTTCTCATATGCTTTCTATCCACTTGCACAGATCTTGTAAGTGGAGATCTTGAATGTAACCATTGCTCCTTCAGAGGGAATATTTCCTTGTTATGGTAACAGTCTCTCTACAACAGTCAAATGGCTTCGTTCTCTTGGACAGTCTTTATAGCATGCCCATGGCTGATGCATTTGTCCCTTAACTGGGACAGTTTAAAAACCTCCTGTAGGGGGCAGCAGCTCAGCATTCCTTTCTAGTCTTCACAATCTTGCTGGTGTACTTGATAGGGATCCCCCAGCGTCTCATTAGATAGACATCAAACACATAGGCCATTCCTGGCTCCAGGCCCCCAATCACAGCTGTAGTGACGGCCCGCCGAGGATTCAGCTCTTGGAAATACTTGCAGAGAACTCTCTCGGTGTCAGAGCGGGACTCTGGCCCCAGACAGGGTGCAGTTAGAGCTGATGCTCCGCCAGCTTCTGCTTCATGGCTTCCAAGCTTTCTGCGGTACACACAGTAAAGGCTTCTTTCTTCTGTTCCCATCCATGCTAGGGTGACACTACTGCAACCACGCAATCGGTTGAAGGATTTTATCTGTAAGGTGGAGGGCAGAGATGGGACTCCTCTGCGGTGGTAAGCTGATGAGGTCTGCATTTTGACTGAAGCTGTCAGACCTTCTGGTAGCGATGGGTCTGTAACAGCAGAGGTGTGGTCCATGGCGGTTCCTTCTCTCTCCAGGTGGATGAGATAGGAAGTACTTCCCTGGAGCCATATGTGCGCTAATTCTCGCCCAGCAGCCTGAGAGGTCAAGACCTGACCTTTACTAGATACAGTCACCTTGACCTTTTCACCTTCCCCACAGCTCTGCAAGGTGAGGAGGCCACTCTGTTGCCAACCCCGAGGACGGAAACTGAAGAACTGCTCCGAGCTGAAGCCTCTGTCTTGGAAAGTCACCCACCTCAGCTCTCCTTCTCTAAGGGCGGTAATAGCAGGTCGAGCCTCCTCATGTGTCCGAGCAAGTGTCCCCTTGTATGCCATGCTGGTCCCATTCAGCCTGTCGACCACAAAGACATCAAAGTAATACTGGGTCTCAGGCAGGAGCTCTGAGACAGTGCAAACACTTTCTGTCCCCTGACACACACATTGGAGGTCTTCATACTCATCAGTGAGGGAAGCTGGTGGACTTTGAGGACTTTCAGGATAAGTGTCCCACTGCTGCCACCACCACTCTTTCAAAATGGGCCAGACCGTCACCCTGCTCCGTCTGTCCTTTTCTTGTTTTTGGTCTTTCTCTTTCCTCATACTCTTCTGTGCAGCACAAAGGCTGGGGTAGTTTTCCTGTGAGTTGACAAGGACACAGTATTCATAACTGGTCTGTGTATGTGGGAGGCTCGTTATGGAGGCACTGGGTGCCCAGCTGAGGGTGACGCTGGTCATGCCTACACCTAATGTGTGAACTTGCGGGTCAGCTGGGAGCAGAGGGAAGATGCCTGAAGGCCCCAGGCCTTCATGAAGATACACTGTTGCTCTGGTGTTCTGCTGTTTGGAGCGTAGCCTTAGGATGTAGATGGAAGCGCTTGGATAGGTTGGACCACTGTAGCTTTCCACTGTATTGCCAGTATTGCTGTGTATTTTCTCCTCCGTCCCAGGACCTCGCCACCACACCTCAGGCATGCTTTTTTTAGTACTCCCTGTGAGCAAAGAAGAAAAAAGAAAGCTAGCCACAATAGATCACAATGACACACTTGAATATGTTTTGCTTATTCTTACTTCACTTGTGCATTTGACCATCACTTTGGACAATGACAAAGTTTGATACTAGAAGATTGTTTTCACATTCATTCAGTGAAGGATAAATGTTTTGCTGCACACAGTTGGAGTTAGTTAGAGTGAAGCAGGACTTGAATTGCATCTGGTAGTTTTTGCACATCTGGTAGTATTTGTACATTCTCAGATTTGGGATTTTTAAATCAGGAAGAATAATTAGACATGATTTTCAGACAAACATTATTATCTAAAGTAGCATAATTCTTATATGCGTAACCCTGGTGTCTTGTTTCAGTACTGTTCTCCAGTTTCCCTGAGCTATAGATGAATGGTGGGTTATAGGTTTTCTTAAAAGTATTCTCCATAATAAACAGTGTGAACTTTATATCCTGACATACACACCAGCAGATAGGAGCTAACGTTTTTTCAAGGGGTGATAATAAATAACTTAAATGTTACACATAAAATTATAAAGTGCCCTAAATGAAGCAATTAATGTTATAATAAACTTTATCCTGCAAAGTCATAAAATAATATTGCACAACTTAATATGCAATATAAATCAATGTTAGAATCTGCACAAATTAAATGTGGCCAACAATAAATACAAGTGCAATAACTCAGATTATATATCAAAACATGCCTGAAGGAGACCTTATAAAGTTTGGATTATCTCATATTAGGTTCTTTACAGTGTTAAAGAAATAAAGCTGTCATTGCGTAAGAAATGCTTATTACTTTCATGCTCTGAATTGGATAAGATGCATGCCACACTCTGTATGGAGTTTGCTTAATGTAGCCTCCTTGAAGTCAGTGCACTCATACAATTAGTGCAATTACATAATTAATTACACAAAAACACCACGTTATTAGAAGTCTGTTTTTGTACAGATTAGATAAACAGCATATAATATGGGGGGCAGCTGTGGCTCAGGAGATAGAACCGGTTCTCTACCAACTGGACGGTCAGTGGTTTGTTTTCAGCTCCACCAGTCTGTGTGCCTGACTTTGGGCCCTCAAAAAGGCACCCTAATGATCCCAGTGCATTCATTAGAGTGTGAGTGTGAGACATGTTGCTTAGGTATAGATTAATGTCTATGTAAATGGATAAATGAGGACTGGACTAAAAAGCCCTTTGAGTGCTCAGTTAGAGTAGAAAAGAACTATATAAGTCCATTTACCATTTACCACATGGTCATAGGGGTAGACTCTTACTACAAATGAATGAAACACATGCAGGCTTTCTTTGTGTTAGCCAACTTGATAAAACATAACACAACAGCGCTTTTCACCTTTCTTCTTGCAAATAAGACAAGAGATTAATACTGCAGAAAATTAATTACTCTTAGATTTAATGCACAGAGCACTAAAAATAAACATTTTAAGTCAATTTAATTATTTTAATATTGCTGTTTACAACGTCACAGCTGCACATTAGATATCTGAAACTTTAAATGTGATACATTAGAGGTTACTGTCCCGTAACGGAAAAAAAAGAGGCATGGAAATCGCTTTAATCTGTTGCCAAATCAAATTGAATCCGTTTTATTAATTGTGTGGGTATTCTGGGTAATACACATGTTAATTAATTTTCTAATCTATCCTGTAGTAATTGCAATTCCAGCAGTGTAAAACAGAAATAGTAGCATATTAAGAGAAAGTTGGCAATAAAAAAAAGAACAACAACATTCTGTATCACCACCTAATGACTTGGTTTTTAGTAAGGTATCCGGTTGTTCAGTCTGACGTCACTAGCCGTGTCTGGGTCTAAACTCCGCTGCAGGTCCACATATCAAACGATCACTATGGCATTACTGAGAGTTGAAAAACTGTCTAAAGTCTTTCATCCTTAATAAAATGATCAGCGTTCTGCTCTACCAGGTGTAACAATTGAGTTTAACATCCAGGCATCCATGAAAACGGAATTTATGACATTTAACGGAGTTAGAAGTTAGCAGGGAGTTAGCTCGCTAGCTTCTATCTAAATACAATATAGCATGTCCTGACTGCGGGGTTTTGGAAACAAATTAAAACGTACAGCTCTGCTATCACTTCCAGCATAAATGAAGACAGAAAACTAAACAGCAGTGACGTTTGTAGGGTTACTGAAGTTGGGCTAGCTGGTATATAATGATGTGCTAGGTGACCGCTAGCGACACAGCTATGTTAGCATAATATAAACAAGCTAACTTTTTTTCCACTCGATAAAAGTTACCGTGAGTGTTCTCGGTGGTCAGAAACAAATGTAATCGCATGGCAGGATGCTGTAAAAGGACCAAACTTCAGCCAGGAGAACAACTGAGATAATCCATCCACAATACGAGGTTAGTCATTCATATACTGCTGCATAGGCTGGGCTGTAGTTACATCCTAAGGTTTTAAAGACTGAGCTTAAATAAATGATTAGTGGTAATAAAAGCCGAGGGAGGTCAACAGGGATCACTGACTGTTTTAGGAGCTTTTTGAGATCAAATAGAAGAAAATACATAACATTAAACATGTTAACAACACAAAAGCCATATTAAACGCAGACTACTTTAGACCCGGAAGTAGGATTCGTCGCGTCATCACTGAACAACCGGATAGCTTAACAAAATGCATACATAAAATGTATTCCTGCTGCAGATAATCTATATTGCACTTAAAAATATGCTTTGAATAAAAGAATCAATGAAAACATGGCGCTTCCAGCTGACTTCAAACAGAAAATCTGAACATAACCTGCTCAAAACCAAAGGTATTCAGCTTAAGTTACCATGGTGATTTGGTAAGTTACCATAGTGACACAGAAAGCTTTGACTTTTAGCTCAACGTAGCTTGCTAACCCAATGACTGTAGAAAACAGTCATTGCGCTAACCCGTTAATTTCAATTCATAGCAGATCCCCCTGGCTAGCTCCTATGCTAAGCTAATCACCACTGGTTTCATATTATCTTCCTCTTTTACTGCTGGCAGTATGTAAATAAGTATGTTTACCAAAATTAAATTCTTTATTTGGTGTTTTTGAGTTGCTTTCCCATAAAGTAGTAATGTAATGTGTTTTTAGCAATGCCACAAGAGTTGAAATTTAAGAAATTAGCTATAGCGATTTACTGAGAAGTAGGCTAATGCTAAATTAGAACTTTAATTTACTGGTTAATAAATCATGTTATGTTTCACCAAAGTGTAAGCAGTGGACACAATTTTTATACTATTTAGGTGTCGCTGTTTTAAAAAAAATATAGTACATGTTATTAAACCAAAAGCGTTATGTTTGTACATTATAACAATTGATCACACTGAACCTCGCTGACAGAGAAAATCCTAAGCCCCTTGTAAATGAACAAACAAATATATATCTAAAATGTCAATTGCCACTTCAAAAATGGTTGGCAGTATTTTCATTCAGCACCTAAAGTGTTTTCATTCTGAAGTACAGACTCTTCACTTAAATGACACTACTGCCAGATAAACACAGACAAAAAATAAATAAATCACCAATTGTTTTCACTGTTCATGTCTCCTAGAGATGAAAAATGAGACCAAATGTTACCGAATCAAAGTGAATTATTCAGGCTGGCAATGGGGACCCATGAGCTCAGGGTCTGAATGATTCATGTGTCATTTTATAACATAATGTTATTTTAGCATGTGGAGAAGCTTGTTTAAGTAACCTGGAAAAATACTCTTGGAAAACACTGAGGCCTGTTTCCTTTCCCAGAAATCTCTGCCTTTTTAGGACTGAAATGCGATTACTTCTGTTTCCTCTGAGCACTGATTGCCTGTCTTTAATTCTAAGCCTTTGTGCCAGAATATATTTAATCCTTTGAGTTTATTTAATTGCTTTGGTTTGCAAGAAACAGATTGTTACAGAGTGCAGTTTTAGTTTGTTGTTTTATTCAATATTTGAACAGGGAGTTGGCAGAGCTTTTTGGTGTGTGTGTTTTATGAAATGAAAAGCCTCAGATAAAATTTATCACCAGGTGACACACAGATATGATCACACTCGCTGTCTCTGTCCTTGTCAAAGACATTGGGTGGCATTTAGAAAAAAATATATGCGTTTTACAGTGCTTTGAACTTCAACAAATGGGTACAATGTGCTGATAAGATGTAGGACTGTTAAATTTGTGGACTTTTCATAACACGGAAACACACTCAGGCTTCAACAGTGAAATTATTGTTTGACAGAAATCAGTTTGTTGGCCTATAAATTTGTGTAACAGTTGCAGTAAAAGCATGACCTTGAAGTTACAAATAATGAAAACACAAAGCAAGAATGTACCTTTTTACCTTATGCTACTAATTCTGGTCACATATCTGGTTTAAAAGTCTCATCTACACATTGAAGCTTAAGTAAGATTAGACTGTTTGCCCTTCACTAAATCCCTACATATTATATGGCAATGATAATCTCTAATCAATGTCCTTGGCTAAGCCAGATGTAGTGAGGTCTTCAGGTTAAGTGGGTATCAAAAGGTGCAGCTTGTGGTCTTACTGTCCACTCACATTGCAGGTTTTTGAGGGGTTTGTCCTTCAGGGTGCGAGCAGCCAAGGTCCATTCAATGGGAAGGTCACAAGGGCTGACTGTCACCAACATCCCCGGAGCTTTCTTTTTCAGCGTGAAGTATAACCTGTGGAGAAACACCAAAGAGAACCAACTTGCTTTTTCACCGGGGATGACAGAAAGATAGCATCCTGCTTCTGTTCAGCTGCAAGGTGATGGACGAGAAGACAAGATATTGTTCGGTGCCCATTCTTTCATTTTGTTGGATGATTTTTAGATAAGGTGGGGCGGTTATAATTTCATTTACTAAAGTTTGACGAGTTACAGCCGTTTCAGACATTTGCCAGTTGCTGTGTTTCCATTTGCCTACACGCTGATCAGTCATTTGATAGCAGATCAGGAGAGGTGACCTCAGAATCAGATGATAAGGCTGCACTGACGGCTTCAGATGGATATCTGTCTGCTTGATGTAACCATTTCAGCTCGTGCTTAGCATAGAAACTATAAGGACATGGTTGTGCTGTTGCATGTTGGATGTTAGATTTGCATATTATATGGCAGTTGAATTGCTGTTGAAGGGCATTTTAACGCTTATTCTGTGGTGGCCTATTAAAATTCAATTCAACTCTTTATTGCTTAGCAAAGACGACTGAATAGAAGAAGTCTTTAACATTTCTTTACATTTAGTCGTGCTATGTGAAAATGTATTAACAGCATAATTATTTCCTGCCACACAAACACGTTTATTCATTATTCTGCACAGATGGTGATTGTTTCCAAACAGATGTGCAGCACTCTTTCTCAAGGGCACTTTGTGGATTATTTAATAGAGTGATTAATTTCTGAATCAGTGTTTTCTCTCCATTATTTGCCGTGTGGTCCTGCTTGACTGCACTGGTGGACAGACTGCAGCTCACGGGGAGATGCATGTCGCAATTTTCTGCTCCCGCTTTCAGAAAGCAACTGGCACTGTTGTGTAGGGTTCAAGCCAAATGGGCTCCACTTCCTCTTGCTCTCTCTACAGCGCTGCTGGAATCAGCCTCTGTCTTTACGAAAGGTGGATAGGGAATGGGTGGTGATATGTTACTGTTTCCGACCTCACTGAGCAGACCTCCATTTTTAATCGTGGGTCTTAAATGAAATGCAAATGAGGAAAAACGTCAAGCAGGGACAGCATCTAGTTTCACGTGAATTCAGCTGTTACACAAGTGCTGAGATTATCATGGACTTGTTTGGATTAGAAACACATGAATTACCTGACTGTTTAAAATGGTACTTTAAGTTCATTTCAAGTCTAATCATTAGACAAAAATATTAAGTGTATGCATTAAGGAAATGATATAGTTTGACAAGGAATTCATTATGTGGCGCTTGCTGATTTATTTCAGCTTCATGTCATCATGGGGTGAATATATTTTTAATCTTTTGAATAGATTTTAATTTTAATCCTAATCTCAATTTATCTTAATCGTGATTGGTGCCTTTTTTTTTGTTTGGTGATTCACTCACCTGTCACTTCTTAGCAATTACCTAGTCTGCTCTGCTTAGTTCGAAACTGCTTTCAACCCACTTCATTCATTAGGCACAGTTTATTTGGTACACATATTAATGTACTGATAATTCAGAATAAAGTATGCTGAAAAATGGATATTTTTTTAAAAGATAGGAGCACCTTTTTCACCTCTTATGACACCACATCATTAAATATAATGAAAACAATCTTGCTATGCTCTCAGTGGAAACAAGCTATCAACCACATGGATGCTTTCCATCTGTTACCTGCGAGTTCGTCCTTTAGGTAGGGTTACAGAGGTGATCTTTCCTTCTGGTAACCACGTAGTTGGGCGAAGTGGCACCTCATTCTCAGGTGCCACACCTGAGTGCACCTGGGGCCACAAAGATCCACATACCAGTGCCAAAGCTGCACCAAGACACCAAGACAGCGCCATAGTGGATTCACACTCTCTTATGCCTTTTAGTCTTCGTCCCTACGTCCTGGATGGCTCCCGGGCTCTGAAAATGCACAGTGGAAAGGTCAAGACCATCAATCAGAGCCTATCAGCAACGCACACACAAACACACACACGCAGACTTAGTTAAATTTCTACTGTACCATTCAGGCAGACACTAAAGAGCTGTAGCGGCTGATGATTCATTGATATGAAGAAACATCCTATCCTATTCAGACAGAATTATTCATACCAGGGAAAAGAAATTGCCATGCTATATTACTCTGGGATGTGTGTGTAGCACAGCTTGACACTCACTGTAAAAAATCACCCATCGCACCACTTTTCAAAGTGTGAAGTGGGTTGCTAATATCACTCTGAAGTCGCTGCCTTTATATCTACATTTCTATTTTTAGTTTGAGGGTTTGAATGGGTCTGTTCTCGAAATATCTTTGATTATGATTATTAGGGGACTTATCTTGAGAAAACGATGCCGTGCTGATGCAGAGACGAGTGTGCAAACAACACCTGGAGGTGCTCTGATGCAGTCAAATCCATTCAGCATAGATTAATGCAATGCCTAAACCAGAAGAACTGGTATCAGATTTTTCAGGCTTTCTTTCTGTCTTTTTCCCCCGTTTTTTTTTTATTTTTATTTCTCTCGCACTCTGTTAGTGTTTCACAGTCCTTTTATCTGTACATTTATATGTGGGCGTGCTCCTGTGTGCATGCGGTTGTGATTTAGTGATAGTAGATGATTACAGGTCTCACTGTTTTCTTTCTCTCCTGAGAAAACACATTTGTTCAAACTCACACAGCCTTCGCCAACACACTCCCCGCCTTCCCCTAACAAGGTGTATTATGTCAGTGCTGTGCCCCATAGATCAGATGACAGCAGCAGTGGAACCACGGAGGCAGCTACAGAAGGTACATCTGAGTCTTTTGGGCCCCGGGACGCTCCGAGATTCAAACTCACAGATCGTCGCGCAGCTACAAAGTCACACAGAGGCGCCTGCTCATTATCCTTGCAAAGAAAGAGGGGAGTGAACAACCCATAAAGCTTTAACTGAGAGACATGCAGAGGGAGAAAAACTGATGGAAATGAGAGGGAAGAGAGGAAGGGAGGGCTGTGGAAATGGAGAGCGAGAAGAGGAGGATGTTGGATCCTAGAGTAATTAGAGGGAAGAAGATGGAGAGAGGAGAAAGTGAAACTAGAAAAAAGATGGTTAGAATCAAAAGAGAAAAACATTCTAGTCAGGCAACAAGGTCGCAATGGATTTCTCTCTGTGCTTCAGTCAGACATATGAAGCTGATTGATGTTTACTTTAGCTCCCATGTCAAATGCCCAGTGTGGCACATATTAGCAGATGGCTGCACAACCTCACAGCCCCTCTCACACGTCCCCTCATTCAATCTTGATAAAGATGAAGACACAAAAAAGCTTGGCGGGCTTGTTTCTTCAAAACGCACCCGCTGATAAAATATGCATACGGCTCCTCAGCAAATTATGGCCAATTGAATTTTCATAAGGCGAAAAGGCTGGGTCTTAGAGCGAGAGGGAGCTTAGTGAACTTAACTACCACCCTCAATAAATAAATACACAGGAGCTCATGACTTTGATGGTCCTGCTCACTCTCTGCTCTTTTTTTGTGGTTATTTTTGTTTAAACGAGTTTCCTCTTTCCATTATGTTTATCCCAAACTGTCAACTGACTGCATTTATTCTGGATACTGCTTGAGTTTTAATTAAAGATACTTGAGCTCGGCTCTGTTTATCTTTTTCTTCCTCTTTATGCTTTTCTTTTTCTGTCTGTTTTTCCACTTCATTTGTTCCCCTTATTTAGAAGTTGATGCAGGCTCAGTTTCAGGGGGACAGGTTGAGTTTTGTGTGCTATCTGTCTGCACATTGTATTAGCTATCTTCTGTCTCCCTGGGCTCTGGCAGGACCATCTGCCTTCTGTTATCTGTGGGCAGGGACAGATTAAATGGCATGGGGTGGTCCCTGCAGGATCCGTTGTCCCCCCCCAAACTACTACGAGCAAAGAACTGGCCTGTGATTCATGGTGGGGGTTGATGAAATGATGGAAGGGTAACATGCAATTACCATGCAACTTGATAGGATTTTACGGTTCACTTTCTAACTCGATGCACGTACTTTTGAATATATAAACCTTCCCTCGTTTTCCTCACATTCACTCTCCTTTTGCGCCTGCACCTCTCACGCCGCTTGTCGTTCACACACTTTTATATAGTATCACACTCTTTCTTTAGTTTATGGCTCTTCATTCGCTGTGTTCACTGCCCCACTTCATAGTCACACTAGTGTATTTGTAAATAATTTAAAAAACTACTAGTTGTCAAAAAGAAAAGAGAGATGACCCCAACCTTCAAACGTGCAAAAGCAGTCATAAGACGTACTAAAAGTGCGTCTCAGCTTTATTAACAACCCTCCAGAGACCACACACACACACACACACACACACACACACACACACACACACACACACACACACACACACAACTGATTCAAAGAAGCAAGTTGCTGACTTACACAACCAGTTGAAATCTGAAACGCTGACGCACTCACACACACTCACACACACACACACATGCTCTGCAAGGACAACATGCATGCATGCATCCCCTTACCTTCTCTCTGTGCACGCTCTCCCTCTCTGGTGCAGGGAGTGAGGGATGGGATCAAATGAGAGAGGGAGAGAGGATGGAGGAGGAGGAGGAGGAAGGGGGGTGAGAGTCGGTTGCGAGGAGAGGAGGAGCGACAGCAGGTTGTTGTTGGGTGTTCCACTGATTCCGTCTCCCATGAGGTGCTGCTCACCCCTTACTTCAAGAGATGTCTCTTCAGAGCTCAGGTGTTCCTTCAGGGCTGTCCCACCTCCAGTGTGCCTTGGTGTGGTGCAAGGCTCCCAAGGCACTCTCCACACTCTTTTCCTCCGTCTCTCTGAGACCTTCACACGTGGAGGCTTGTCCTGCTAAATACTCTGTGAATGTCATCTGGTCAGTGAAGCCTGTATGCTTTCTTCGCTTCTTGTTTACCCACTGTCACTCTTTTTTCTCCCCCTTCCTCCCGTTCTTTTCACTTCTTCCTTCTGTTTACCTGCTCCTGGTAGTGAACAGAGCTCACTTGCAATTCAAATAGGCTCATGTGTGACTGAGTGTGTTTGTATATCTGTATGTGCAATCTGAGAGTGAGGGAGCGAGTGGGTGAGTGTGAGGGGGATGACGGTGAGGTCGCTGAATGGGGGTGGTGATGAGAAGAGAGAGAGAGTGAGAGAGAGAGAGAGAATGTGTTGTCAAGAGCAGCGTCAGGGAATAGGGAGGTGATGTAAAAGTTAAGTGCATTCACAATACATGCCAGTCTCTGGCTGGTCTGATAACATCTGCATTAGGAGATGATTTCAGACAGCATGTTAGAGGTTACACTGTCTTTGTGCCCTTATCGCTTGTTCAGTCAGGTGGTTAGTCTGCCTCTAAATGAACATATTTAAACAGGAGAGCAGCTTATCAGTCCCTTAATAGATTTATGCAAATATTTAGTGTGCATGTTTATATCAAATATTAAATAAAAAAGTGAAAAGGGACTTTGGATTGCAAATAAAATCATTTCAGCACTTTCTGCCATATTTTCATTATTTAAAGAGCTGCAGTAGCTCTTGGTTCATTGGTTGAATTACTTTACGATATCCTTTGTTATGCTGTACTACTCAGAGATAAGGTTTTAAACTTTATTTTCATATTTATTTTGTGGAGTTTCATTAAATTTTAGAATTCTAATAGGCTTCAGATTCCAAAAACTGATTTTAATGTGACATTTTCTTATAATTAAAGGAAATGATCAGATTAAAGGACACATCAAACCACAGAATATATACCAAAAAATGCCTAATTTGGTTGCTAATTGTTATTATATACCTATCTGAAACGATTCAACCTCCAAGTTTGAAAAATGAAGGTGAGGCTGGCTCCAGCAGTTAGCAAATCGCAGTGAAATTTCATGTTAAAATGGTCAATTTTATCGATATTTCTCTCTGTAGCTATTTTTTCCCTAACAAGCAACTACACTGTCAGCGATTTGTTTTTAACCTGGCCGGTTTAAACTTTATGGAACTTAAGATTGTTATTGCTATTATTCTTGTTGCTAGTTTAAATGGCAGGTAGCTGCAGCCAGTTTCTGTCTGCTGGTAACTTAAATGGACGTCTAAATCAAGCTTGTGTTTTTAGTGCCTTGCAAAACTATTAATGTAATTATCTGATGCTATTGCATGTCTGCATGAACATGAAAATGGGAAGCAGGCAAACTGCTGGCCTGATTCTCCTTGAAAAATTGCTCACCGGCACACAAATGAACAAATAAACACACCCTTTCTTGTTTTCTTTTCTTTTAAACTGCAAATTGATGCATTACTAATGAAGAAATATTTTATAGGCAGTAACTTGTCCATCCTTTTGCCCCATTTGGTACTCTTCCTGCTTAGCTTCTGGCATCATATTTTCCCAGAAAGAAGAGGTGGATTGATACCAACTGAAACATTAATCAGTAAAAAGAAAGAAAGAAAAACGTTCCCATCAGTTCCCAGCTTTAAATAGCTGACATCAGTCATCTATTTGTACTTGTATTTTGACTGTTGGTCTCAGCACTTTCTTAGTTTGTTAGTTTCACAGTTGGTTTAACAGGTTCATCACTTTGCAATGGGTACATGCAGTAAACTCAAAGCCCAGACAGAGACATATTTATTCTGTAGGCTGTACGAGACAACCATATTGGAGGCTTCTTGTCCTCCACCCACAGGTCAAGTGCAGGTCTCAGTAGACTCAGTGGCTCTCCAACCCCACCCAGATTTCTTATCTCCACACAATGGCACCCTGGTCTCTCTGAGCTCTTTAATCAATATCATCAGAAAATAGAGAGAGCTGTGTGTTAACTCCCCTTTTTCCATTTTCTGATGGGGCCTTTTCTCACTCACTCACTATAGGTACTTCAGTGTAGGGCTATTGAGGTCGCTCTGAATGGGACCCACTCCACCCAGAGGGAATATTGTGTGACCACAGGCTAGAATCCGAGAGACCCGCTCTCTCCCTTCCTCCCTGTCTCCTTCTGCCTCTTTTTGCCTCCAACATCACTTCAAAGTGGAATAAAAAATGTGGCACATGAACACTATTAATAAATGTATCACTTCAGTGCCCACAACTGGTCTTCCTTTTTTTTTTTTTTTAAAGTAAGGACCCTTTGAGTGACTGGACTCTCTTTCAAAGGCACCAGTCTTTCTCTCTGTATCGTTCTCTATAAGCTGGCCCACTTTGCAGTTTTGAAAGTCGGCAATCTGGCAGAGCACGATATGGCGGCTTCTTTTGAAGGTTGGATGGTGATTAACCTTAGAGAGATTAATGAATGCATACCCTCCAACATTGTGTATGAGCTGTGTTCTAACAACTTTTATGCTGTTTTGGTGAAGAATTTGATTTGAGAATCATGCTGTAGTCTGTTTTCCTCAGACTATGGACATCTGTAGGACATCTGTCAGACCTGGAATGGATGAACAGGCTTGGGTGACACAAGCTCTCCCACACACACACACACACACACACACACACACACACACACACACACACACACACACACACACACACACACACACACACACACACACCCTCTCTCTGTTTCACTGCCATCATGACCGGCCTGAATTTTTCTTTTGATCCCTCCCACCCCCTTGTGTTGCCTTTTAATAATTTATCATGAAATCGTCACAGGACAAACTCCACTCGCAGAAAAAGAAACAGAAAGTGAGAATAAAAATTTCATTTGGCATAATTGCATGAAAAGAAACTGCAAAACTGGCCTTTTCATCTATTATTGATGTGTGCTTACAAGTCATGCATAATGCAGGGGGGACGTCTTTATGGCAGCCATGTATTAAATATCATGTTCTGGGGGTCGGGGGGTCTTGAGCTGCATGCTTTCAGTGCCAAAGTTAGTTGGTTTTGTAGCATTTGAATCCCATCCTGTTTGTTACAAGCTAAACTAAAAGGAAGAATTAGGGATTCAGAGTGTGAAAAGCGATAGAGAGAGATTGACAGGAGAGATGAGATGAAATGGGGGGACATGAGGGAGGGACAGAGGGTGTGCAAGCCGACAACGGGTTAACAGGAATCTTTATTTTTAACAACATGTCATCACCAGCCGCCCATCTGCTCCTATGCTGTCAGAGTCCCATGGGAGTGTGTGTAAATGTGTGTGCGAAAGACAAAAAGCAAAAGAGATGCAAGCAAGCCATCACAGATCAAATCACTGATCAGCATCCAAAGGAGGAGGAGGAGGAGAAGGATGAGGGTGAGAGGACATGGTTAGAGAGGTGGGTGGCTCACGGATATCTCTAATATCCAAATGAAGTGAGACAGGAGGGGCAAGGACAGTAGGAGTGGAGGTGGATGGTGTGTGTGTACCGCTGCGGTGGCTGGTGTGAGAAGAAGGTAAAGTAGGATTATGTGGGTCAATCTGCAACTGCCCTTTCTGTGTTTGGATGGGGGATGGAGGTGGAGATGGTGGTCCAGAGGTAATGAGAGGGAATCTATTAGCAGAGGAGGGGGTATGAAGACAAAGAAAGAACATTGGCGAGGAGGTGGAGGAGGTGTGCAGGCTATGCTGGACCTTCAGGGGTGGCCCCAGCAGCTCATATTATGTGTTTCGTTTGGATAAAGAGACTCGTCCCTGGGGAAGAAGGGCGAGAATGAAGAGATGTTTACTGGTGGAAGCTGGGAACTATACTCATTTTTTTTGTTTCCACAAAGTGAACAGCCTGGACCAACAACTCACCGTTCCGCAGGTCACTCACAATTAGCAGATAGTTTCTCTTCTATTCAGCGCAGTTAATCTCTTTGCTTTTGTTCTTTCTTCATGCTTCTTCTCCTCCCAGTTCAGACTTGTTTTTCCGTCTATATGCCAAGGAAAACTGCATCCCTCCAGTGGTCCACTTCATTTAATCAAAAGTTTTGAGTGAAAAATCAGATGGAATGAAAACATCTTGTTTTGATATTTATGATGATACACTGTTACTTTTTGGAAAACATCTACTGCAAGCAGTCTTTAGTCCTCGTTTGCCCCATGTCTGCACTGAATCTGCATCTCATATTGGGTAGCGAAATCTCTCCGCCTTTCTTCATCTCCTTTTCAGTGTCTGTCTTTCTCCTCTTCATCCTTCAGGCATGGTAAATTTAAAGGCTAATTAGTCTAGAGAATCCAGTCATGTCAAAGAGCCCACCCTAGGCCACACATACACACGCACGCACGCACACATGCCCTCCTATTGATCTAGAAGCACCAACACATACATGTGCAACTTCTCACAGATTTGCACATAAAATAGTGACAAACAAACAAGATGCAACAAGAGTTTTAGAAGCAGCATGTATTATAAATGGTACACAGGCACAAAAAGTAAGCAAGCTTGCATTATGCAAGTTTTTTTGACCTTAGCAGAGGTCAAGTATTTCAAACATCCCGCATCATGCTCCAAGATGCTATTTACAGGGCTGGCTCCAAAGAAAATGTTTTGCATTTCCCCGTCTCCTCAGTTCCTCCTGCCTTCTCAGCCATCCCTCCCCCTCCCCTCACTCCCCGTTCTCAGTCTTTCCCTCATTTCTGATCCATTTTTTATGCATTACTCCATTACTCTCAACTCCCATTTACAGTGCATTACCTCCTCCCGTCTTTCGCAAACACACTTTGCGCTGCTCTCTCCTTTCTTCAGTCACTTTGCCTTCGCTCTCCTCCATTGAATTATGACACTTTTCGCTACTTCTACCTTTCACTCTTTTATTAACTCTTTGTCTCTTTTCTGGTCACGTCTTCCCCCACTAAGTGTTTCTTCTCCCCATGTTTTTTTCGCCATCTACTTTGACATTCTCTGCATATCACACTGTCTGTCTGTGACATCTTCCTTTTAATTGGTTATCCAAAGCATCCTGTGTAATTTGTCTCCGATACGTGTGTGTGTTTTTTAACAGTTTTACAGATGTCAGCAAATGTAATTAACAACAATATGATTAGCATTCAGCCTGTCTAGACCTTTAATTGTCCCCTTTGAGCACACATAAAAATCCACGGGCACCCAGCAGACCATCAGATTTCACGACACCATAAATCACATGTCAGAAGAGGTAAAATCAATGACTAAGTCAGCGTGTGTAGCGATGTCATCCTTTAATATCAGCTTTAAAATCAAGTAACTGTCATGATATGACCTGCAAGTTCCTAACAGCACAAAGAATTAGACGTGTCAGAGGTAGTTCCTTTTGATTGTAGGACACAACTTCAGAGAACCCATTCTCATTGCTGTGGGTAAAACAAAAATTAAGAATTTAGGTTTTGAAATAGCAGTGATGCAGACAAATAAACCCCCTGCAGACAACTGGCTGTTTTGACAGGAAAAAAGGATAAAATATTTAAAAGAAAATAGCTCTGAAATAATCTGTGGTTTATAGAAAATGTGAGAACTGCAGCTGGTAAAGAATGAACCTAAAACTGCCATGCTAGCATTTAAATGCTTTAAACTATATCCACAGATTTATTGTGATCTGACTCTTCTAAAAAAATCTGCACACTGTATACTATTTTTCCTAATCAAAATTCTTCAAATTCAGACATTTAAATTCAAGAAAAAAAGTCTCATCTTAACATTTCAGATACAAAGAAGACACAATTAAACCTCAATCATTTAATCTGTCTTATTACTACTCTTGTCCCTCCTCCAGCTGTGGTGGGAGTGATATTTCTCTCCTGTGCATGTATTTTGACCATGTTTCAGGCAGTCCACCAGCTTTATGGAAAGGCTTCATGAAAAGCACAATAGTCATAATTTAGATGTAATTTTAGATAAAAACTGGAAGCAGGCTGTCTAGAATAATTATGGAGCATCTTTGCTCTTCATCAACAGCATAAAATAGAGTTTGCAGATTTTAACTTGGACTTTTGATTACAGATATAGAAATTTAATCTGTAGTCTAATTAAACCGCTGTGTGTGACTATGAAGAATTACAGCAAAATGTAGGTAAGAACTTGTTACTGACACATTAATTGATAGAACCAGGCCTCAGAACGATCCACCAAACATGCTGTCCACTCATTGAGGGTCACCTCCCTGTTCCTGTTACGATCACATGACCTGCAAACATAGCACAGAAGAAAACAGATGATTTACAGAAACACATCCTATATTCAGTCACATCCACAAGGATACAGAGATGTAGTTTATAGTTTAAATATCTATAGGTGTACAAAGGAACTGCACTGGGGCTCTTCAGCAGCCATTGTCTTTCAGTTCACAGTGCAGCGTTATCTCTGAAGGGTACTCCTTCAATTTGTGTTAATCCATGGGCAGCGGGAGGCACAGTTGGTAATAAACATTATCATTGCTGGGAATGGCTTGACATTGACACAGCCAGCCCTGCTCCCACAAAACTTGTCATTGCAGACTGGCAGAGAAAAGGGGGGTTGGGTGGGAGTACGGATGGGAGAAGAAAAAGGAGATGGAAGGAAGTAAGAATGAGGGAAGAGTGAAAATGAATAACTGGCTGACAGAAAGGGAGGCTGAGGATAAACGCATTTGTATCAGAGATGAGAGAAAAACAGGAAGCACAGATAAGAGGAAATACTTCGGCATGGAGGAGGAGTATGATAATGGAGAGATGGTGTGGTCATGAGATCGAAAGGGAGGAGGATACAGGATTGGCATGGAAATGAATGGATAGATGGCACGCAGAGAGAACAGCATGGTGGGAGGTGCAGCTTGGTCAGAGCGGGGGCGAATTGCATCTCGGTGTCACATTTTTAACCCTCTGTATTTCTGTAATTAGCCAAACAATAGCATATTGCAAAAGACAGAAGATTTCAATTAGGCCAACAAACCTCTTGTGTCACATGAGGTGATGAAATATGGACATAGGAAATAGCAATGGTCTTGAGTAAGATTTCATCAACTCATTAAAATGGCCATATTTAAAATTGTGATACTTATCAAATTGGCCAGATGTTTCACTATCATCTGCTCGCTTCTAGTACATGCATGTAACACACAACTTGTGAGATTGCTATAGTGGGATGTTAACCCCCCCAAATAAACTGCCCAATATTTAATTTATTTAAATATCAGACAAGAAAGTTAATCATTATGTGATGCAGCAAGGCCGTTGAAGGCAGGACTGACTGAAAAAATGGTGTAGCACAGTGCTCCAAAGGCATCCTCTTATAATGCAGCTTCTTCAGGTCCCTGCGGCTCAACTTGCCATCTTTATTCCTGTCCAACAGGGTAAATCTTTTCTAAAGAGGGAGAGAGAGAAAGCACACTACTCAACTCAATACTTGTGTTTTCTGTTTCTTTATGTCATATCACATAAATACAATAAATGTGTGATGTTAACTAGGAGATTCAGCCGACCACAATGGTGGTTTTGGTCAAGGACTGTATAAAAAGATGGACAGAGTCATTGTGACATCACACACTAGTTAGTGAAGGTAGTTCGAAAGTTCGAAAGAAGGTACTTTTACATTGCCTTTTACTTTTCAAACCCTAACGTCCCACGCATCTATGATTCATGCTCCGAAAACATAAAAGAAACAAAAAGAAACAAATTAATCAATCAATAAACTCATGAAACTCTGTAATTTAACAGAATTTTCCTGTTATTTTAAATACATGAAATGACATGAAAATTCTAGTGAAATAAAATAAAATAAAATGAAAGGTGATTTAACATGCTGAACAAAAATAACATGAAAAATGTGTAAAAATCGTAAAAATTTTAATTAAAAAAAAATGTGTAAGGGCATAAAAAGACTGCAAAAATACAGCCCAAAATTTAAAATAATTTCACAGTGTTTATTTAATAGATTAAACTTTTAAACTTTTAAAACCTAGTTTAATAGTGTAACATATCTAAATATGAGATAACAGAAGTGATACTAAATGGCAGTAACAAAACTATAGTTTCTTTAATTTTACATAGATTTGTTTATTAAATAACATGTTTGTTGTGGATTTACTGCAGTTTTCACCACAGAAATTCTCATTAAAGTCTCATAAAAATACGGAAATTTTTCTAATTTTAATTACAGAAATTATATATATATATATATATATATATATATATATATATATATATATATATATATATATATATATATATATATATATATATATATATATATACACACACACACATATATACAATATAAAAGGAATTGGCAAGAATACCAGAGGCGCAAAACACCAGCTACTGGTAGACAGAACAATCAGCCGAGACTGCAAGACCAGACTGACCAACCTGTGCACTGCCTGGATTGATTACAAGAAGGCCTATGACTCAATGCCCCACAGCTGGATACTGGAATGCCTAGAATTGTACAAGATCAATGGGACCCTAAGAGCCTTCATCAGGAGCTCAATGGGGATGTGGCGTACAACACTAGAGGCCAACTCCAAGCCCATAGCACAAGTCACCATCAAGTGCGGGATCTACCAAGGAGATGCTCTGTCCCCACTGCTGTTCTGCATAGGCCTGAACCCCCTCAGTGAGATCATTAACAAGACTGGCTATGGATACCGACTACGGAACGGAGCAGTTGTCAGCCAGCTCCTGTACATGGATGACATCAAGCTGTATGCCAAGAGTGAATGAGACATCGATTCACTGATCCACACTACCAGGCTATACAGCAATGACATTGGAATGTCGTTCGGACTGGAGAAGTGTAGCCGGATGGTAACAAAGAGAGGGAAGGTAGTCAGAACTGAGGGAATTGAACTACCAGAAGGCAACATTGCAGACATAGAGGACAGTTACAAGTACCTGGGGATCCCGCAGGCAAATGGGAACCATGAAGAGGCCGCTAGAAAGGCTGCAACCACCAAGTACCTGCAGAGGGTCAGGCAAGTCCTGAGGAGTCAGCTGAATGGTAAGAACAAGATCCGGGCCATCAACACGTACGCCCTGCCCGTGATCAGGTACCCTGCTGGGGTAATAGGCTGGCCAAAGGAGGAGATAGAAGCCACTGACATAAAGACAAGAAAGCTCCTTACCATGCATGGAGGGTTTCACCCCAAGTCCAGCACCCTGAGGCTGTACGCTAAGCGGAAGGAGGGGGGCCGGGGACTGGTGAGTGTCAGCACCACAGTCCAGGATGAGACAAGGAACATCCAAGAATACATTGGGAAGATGGCCCCAACTGACCGAGTGCTCAGTGAATACCTCAGGCAGCAGAAACCCAAGAAAGAGGAGGGAGACGAGGAACCATCATGGAAGGACAGGCCCCTGCACGGTATGTACCACCGGCAGATAGAGGAGGTGGCTGATATCCAGAAATCCTACCAGTGGCTGGACAAAGCTGGACTGAAAGACAGCACAGAGGCACTAATCATGGCAGCACAAGAACAAGCTCTGAGCACAAGATCCATAGAGGCTGGGGTCTATCACACCAGGCAAGACCCCAGATGCAGGCTGTGTAAAGATGCCCCAGAGACAATCCAGCACATAACAGCAGGGTGCAAGATGCTAGCAGGCAAGGCATACATGGAACGCCATAACCAAGTGGCCGGCATAGTGTACAGGAACATCTGTGCCGAGTATAACCTGGAAGTCCCGAGGTCAAAATGGGAGATGCCCCCAAGGGTGGTGGAGAATGACCGAGCTAAGATCCTGTGGGACTTCCAGATACAGACGGACAAAATGGTGGTGGCTAACCAACCGGACATAGTGGTGGTAGACAAACAGAAGAAGACGGCCGTAGTGATCGATGTAGCGGTTCCGAATGACAGCAATATCAGGAAGAAGGAACACGAGAAGCTGGAGAAATACCAAGGGCTCAGAGAAGAGCTCGAGAGGATGTGGAGGGTGAAGGTAACGGTGGTCCCCGTGGTAAACGGAGCACTAGGTGTGGTGACTCCCAAGCTAGGCGAGTGGCTCCAGCAGATCCCGGGAATAACATCGGAGATCTCTGTCCAGAAGAGCGCAGTCCTGGGAACAGCTAAGATACTGCGCAGGACCCTCAAGCTCCCAGGCCTCTGGTAGAGGACCCGAGCTTGAAGGATAAACCGCCCGCAGGGGCGTGCTGGGTGTTTTTATATATATATATATATATATATATATATATATATATATATATATATATATATAGTGGTGGTGAATTTCTGCATTTTATCGTATTTTTCTGGTGCCCCAGCTACCGGAATATTAACTTTTACAAAAACACATTATTTTATTTTTTAACATTTCATAGTGCCCACTGAAATACCTCAGCATCTATGAAATGGATTGTCATTCAAGATGATTCAAATGATTCCTCAACTTTTCATCTATTGCTTTTGTTTATATAAAAGACCTGTTGTCTTTCTCCCATCAGACTGTTAGCATGCTACCAAGCTAAACAGGAAATGGAAACACGGTAAATGCTTCACCTGTTCACTCGCACTGTTGCTATTACAGTATTACAGTAGGCTGTAGTTCTATTTCTCTCATGCTAGAATCAGCATCCATAATGCTGGAATTTTATGATGTAACACTATCCCAAAACACTCTACATCTGTTTTTGTATCATAGAAATAATGCAGTGAGCTTTCACTTAATTCATTTGAGGCCAGGAGGTCAAGAGAATGCACAGAGGATATTAAGTTATCCCCCTATTCACCATGTTATTGAATAATTTAGTGAATATTGACCAAATACTGTTTATACGTGGTGTCTTAAGAGCCCCTGTCCCAGTCTGTGGACAACCACACCACAAGCAACATAAGAACTTACCACTTACGGTAGGTTGTTAACATCGATCAGTCACTAGACCCATGGAGGGCAGTTTGTATCTAGCACAAAGATGGTGTCTATCATGAAAAACAGCTTTATGTTCAGTGTTTGGTTACAGTGAAAGGGAAAATGATGCCTTTGAGTATTTGCCTTCTGGCTATAGTTTCTTTTCACTTTATGGAAATGATTTTATTTCCATCATCACTGGCTGAGGTCATCATAGATCATGAATTACGTTTACTACTTCACAGTTATCTTCTTATCCCTGTTAACCTGCTGAACAGGCTCACTTTAAGTGCGAAGTATGAGTTACTTGTGCCAGCTGTGTCCTCTGGGTGTGGCTCAGGCAGCTCTGGGGCGGGGCAGCAGGTGCGTAGGATTCCCCCATACGACTCAAGAGCAGAAACCAGTCCAGGAGACGATATGGAAACTGGCCTAACTCCTCCTCGGTGCATTTACCCTTGGGGACTGATCATAAGGCACATCAGAGCCAATTTGGAAGACTGTGATACACAGTGGAAACAGTCTGTAATGTCTAATGCTATTTACCTAGACAGGGTCCTGTGTGCGCGAGTCCGGTGCGGCGCCTCTTTCTGCAGGCATCTTTATGAAGCCAACACTCATTCTCATAGGTCTTTCCCACAACACTGCACACTGGTGCCCTCTGCCTGATTCCATGAGCGAGTGCCCACAGACAAAATTCACATGTGAGAATGTAGTGTACAATGTGCCAGATTACTGCTTTACCTTAACATGTCTTTCCAAAAGTTACATATATGTGTGAATCCCATATAAGTATAAACTTCCTGTAAGGACAAAATATTTTAAAGCCTGAAAATGATTAAAGAACCAAATGTTGTTTACCGAGGACAGGACTGAGGACAAACACACTTGGGGATGAGAATTCCGTTTTCTTGAACTACCTGGCACCAAGACCCCACTGGAGTACGGCATTTCAGCAGCTCACAAAGCTTTTCTGAAGCAGAAATAGAAAAACAACCTTGTGTCAGCTTAGTTTTTACTTTTACATCGACACTCACCAGCCATTTTATTAGTTTCAACTTGATATTACTAGGTTAGGACCCTATTTTGTCTTCAGAATTTCTGGCTATAGTTTCTTTATGTTAATATATGCTTAAGAGCGTTCATCGTGTTTATGTGTATCATGCATCCATGACAGTTCCTGCCAGTTCTGGATGGTGACTCGAATACTGACCAGGTATGTGAAAATTTTAATGTATTTTGATCACTTTCTAGTTCTGCACATTTAGAAAAAGAGGAATGTGCATGGGACTTGCATGCAGTCATGTGGCATTCCTCTTACCTGGTTTAACTCTGCCAATGTATGGTCTCAGGCTCTCTTCAGCTTGTCTCTGTTTGCGCTGGGCTCTGCCTCCCTGAAACACACACACAGTTTTCTAATAGACAAAAAAAAAGCGGGCATTTATGTTTTATCTGCGGCCAAAATCATTAGTGGCAGCACCGAACTCTGGCATAAATTTCCCTTTCATTAAAACCCCCGGGCTCATTTTAAACTAATATTCTGTACCATTAGAAAAGTCAGCTTCTTGGCATCATTGTACTGTAAAGAGCACACATCATAAACCCAAAATAAAAATGGGCATCCGTTCAACATCAATCTGCTCTCACAGTGCACCTCAATTCCATACTGATATTTCCAAACTTTGTAGTCTCAGCCAGGTCCACATCTGCCCCTAAATTCTTCCCAGATCAAATGTGAAACAGGTGACCAAAATACTGGAGCCACATTCCATAACTCGGAAATTTTCTTTTTAACACCTGTGACAAAACAGACTTGATGAGTGGAACAGAAAAAAAAGCCAGGAGAACATAATTTCAAATATTTTTACTTTTCACTCATTAGTAATATTTACATTGACCCTTGACCCTTTTTTACGATTTTTTTTTGTGGAAAGCCGAAATTAGGCAGATTAAGTTAAACATACCTTTACTGTTTGAACACCCAGGAGCAGAAACAAGCTACAAATGATGTTCAACTTCATGGTTGAGCCACCCAGTGGGGCTGTAAGAGGAAAATGACGAATCGACATATTTTATGTTTCCAGTATCTTCCTTTACATTTCCTCATATTGAGTTAAAATCGAATAAAGATAAATGTTGCAGAAAATGATCAGTTTACCCAGAACCCAGAACAGCTAATCAGTGCATTTGAATCTAATTGTTCTTTCTGCTGTGCTGTAATTTACTGCCTTTTACCCTGTTTCCAGTCATTCTCATAATGTAGCGGGAAACAATGCAGCTCATTGAGTTTTAAGCACCAAAGAAAATGATTTTCCATCAGAGAGGAAGCAGAGGGTTGAATTACACTGAGAGAACATTCAGCTTTCAGTTGAGGAAGTTATTGCAGAATAGCAAGTCATTTTCTATCCCCTGACTGCTTGAGGAAAAACATCTTACCAGGGCCTCTGTCACTCCTTCCTTCTGTTATTATTCCCTTGTTAGCGTTCTCCTTCGTTTCCTTGTTCTGTCTCCTCCGCTGAGGGTGAATATTTTTGCAGCTGGCTTTAACAGACTTTATGTTTTCTTTTATTTGATTGAATATCTTTTCTTTGCATTCGCCCCTTTTTCAGCTCCCCTTCTCCTTACCTCTCTGAGTCTCTTTCGCATCAGCCCGCTTTTGATTGCAGTGAAGTGAACAGGTATCTGAAGTCAGTATTAGTTTAAGACCATGTGCACTTGAATGTTTTCGCAAAGAAGATCGGAGAGAGAGAGAATTTAGGAAGGTGGAGTAGTTTTCATGGAAGCTGGCACTGGACCACATGATGATTTACAAGCCAGGGAGACCATATGGTCACACTATTGTCTCAAGCTGAAATTTCCCTTTGTGTTTCAGACACACACGCTCACACACACCCAAAGAGAAAAGAGAGAGAGAGTATATGCAGAAGAAGAATACCTTTAAAAATATGACCGGTCAAACGCAATAATATAGCAAAGGCTGCTCTCTAGTGGTTAGAAAGGAAAACAACAATTTCATTATGTGACTACCACTAAAAACATACAAGGCTAATGTATGATGATTTATAAGCATTTTTGACACAAGTGTCCATAGTCTGGTAAATTTGACGAGGGCACAGGGGTTTATTCCTTTCTGCAGCCACCTTTCTTGGAAAGCCACTCCTTACCAATACTTCACCAAAATGATTTTAAACAGGTTGTTCATTCGGGTTGAGAGCTAACTGTTGCAGTCCAACAAAATATATATGCCGCGACTTCTGCTTTTACTAAGCTTGTAAACTAGCCGCTTTGTCGACAATGTCAGAAACTTTACTTACTGTTTACTGTTGAGCTGTCAGTGAGTGCTGGTTGTTTACTGGACTGCCTTTTATTTAAAAAAGGTATGCAGATGACAGCATTATCTGCTGGATAATAAACAGTGAGTTAGTTCATAGAGGGAGGAACTCAACAATCGGCAGTATGGTGCACAGAGAAGAACTGAGTGGTCAAGATCAAGAGAACTAGGTGCTGATATCTGGTTTAAGAAAAGCTGATAGAAGACACACAGGTCTGTTTACACCAGTAAAGAAAAAGCTTGAAGTCAATGACTGGAAAGCGAATTAAACCCACCCAGCAGACAACTGGCACCAATTACCAAGCCTGAAGTTAAGTCTCTGTTCACAGCCCATAAAATGTAAGTTAAGTTAATGAGATTTTTTTTTTTGTTCTTGTTTTTTAAATTAACTGGCCACTTTAGCAGGTTAACTGCTTGTTAACAAAATATCTTATAACCCAATCATATGACATCCTGTTGAAATTCAAAATGAGCATCAGAATGAGGAGGCAAGTTAATTTAAGTGACTTTGAATGTGAAACTGCTGATCTGGTCGGGCCACTCTGAAGGGTCTCAATTTCTGCTGCAACATTTTGATAGTAGTGTCTAGAGATGGCACGATACCACTTTTTTATGTCCGATACCGATATCATAAATTTGGATATCTGCCGATACCGATATGAATCCGATATAGTGTTTTTTAATCAACAAAACTGTTTTTTAAATATCTTGCTGCATTTTGTATAAGTTCATACTCAAGTTTAAAACAACAACTACACTAAAGCTATTCTGTTATACCTGTATGCAAAAAAAAATATTTCATAGTTCAGCAATACTGATCAATCTAATAAACTTAAACCTACACCATCCTCCCTATTCTGGTATTTTAAAGAGTACTTAGCATAAATATTAAGCAACCTAACTAATAGGGTTCCAACTCCCAGCAACAACAAAAATAAAAAAATAAAAAATAGGGAACCACCCCTCATGCTCCACCTCATGATGCTTAATCGACGTAATCAACCTTAATTTGATGCAGTGTGAAAAAAAATGCACAGAAATCAATTATTTTTCAAGAAATATTAAATAGATTCAACATCTTTCTTCAACAAAATTGCAGACTGCACAGATGGTACCTTCCCAAAGGGAAAAAGTACTATAGCTTACTAGGGTATATATATTAGACTTAATAGTCACTATATACAGTAATTGACTTCTATTCCTTTTACATCAAATTAAAACTTTGGGTGTCAGATAATTATTTATTAAAAGCTCGACATTTTAAATGAGAATAAGAAAGAAAAGTATGTCTTTGTGCCCCCTTTTCCCTGTTAATGCCCTATCGGCCCCCCTGGCTAAACTTTGCTAGATCCGCCCCTGCACAGTTACCAGCGTCAGCTACGTAGAAAAAGATCCTGGAGTAGAAAGTAATATTAAATACATTCTAACAATAGCTGATCAAGCTTAAACGTGCTGCTGTTGTTCAGCCGCTGGTTTCCTCTTTCTGGTGCAAAGTGGGCCAAAAACAAACTAGAGAGACGGACTCGCGACAGAAAAGCCGATCAGCTGATTTAAGCAGTTTCATGATTGAAGTAGCAGCAGGAGAGGCAGTCGCTCCATATATCGCTTGTTAAGCTTAACGCAGGAATGCTTTACATTCAGAGATGGACTTACACACTTGCTTTACTTCTCTCGGGATAACTTTGTCGGAGATGAAATGCTGGGTTGCTAGCGAAGCTCCAAATGCTATCCAGACCGTCCCGCATGCCACAGCCGCTCTATCACGTGATGCATACTGCTCTGCTAACGTTCTGAGGTGAGTTACGGCGTGTTGCAAGTTTTGTGAGGTGCTTTCGTGATATTTAATGGATCGGATTACATTTTTTATTTTTCTCCGATATCCGATCCAGTAATTTAGGTCAGTATCGGACCGATACCGATACGTAATATCGGATCGGTCCATCTCTAGTAGTGTCCAGGATGTTGTTCAGGCTGCTGTTGGTGGTGTAATGATGTATGGCATTTTTTTCTTGGCACGCTTTAAGCCCCTTAAACACCACCACTACCTCAGTATTGTTGCTGACCACAGCACTGTGTTATGACCACAGTGCACTCATCTTTTGATGGCTGCTTGCAGCAGCTTACTGCGCCATGTCACAGAGCTCAAATCATCTCAAAGTGATTTCTTGAACACGAACATGTATTCACTGCACTCAAACGGCCTCCACAGTCTCCAGATCTCAATCCAAAAGAGCACATTTGAGATGCGATGAAACAGCAGATTCAGTTCATGTGCAGCCGACAAATCTGCAGGAAGTTTGTGATGCCGTCAGTACTAGCAAGGTAGACAAAGAGAGCCATTTTAACTTGCAGCACCATTTTTTATTCAGATGAGGCTCTTTACATAAGTAAGACAGTGTTTTAATTGAACCAATAATTAATAAAGGTGTACACTGTTCTACTCTTGCACCCCAGAAAGATAGAACAAGTTAAAGATTTAAAACATATATCTGATGACTGATGTGTATATTATTATTGTGTTATTGCTGTTATTGTGTATATATTTATTTATATTTCTTCATACATTCTTATATAGTTCTATATTGTGTATTTTGTTGTACAGTTATTTTATTTTCAACTTTAATTTATATATTTTATCTTATTCTCCCAGTTAAATTTACCCTTCATTCTAATTTGTGTTGTACAGTTATTTCATTTTTAACCTTAATTTATATTTTATTCCTTCCTAGTTAAATTTACCCTTTTTAATTTTTCATATTTATTTCCTATCTTATTCATAGCCTTTTCCTTTTTTGTTTTCTTTAGGTCACGAGCAGTTGTCCAAGCATTTCACTACATATCGTACTGTGTATGACTGTGTACGTGACAAATAAAATTTGAATTTGAATTTGAATTTTATATCTACTTTTTAAAATAATCTTTGTAAATATCTCCAAAAATCACAGATCTTTTTTTTTTTTTTTAAGCAAACAAATAAAACAACTACAAGCCATCTTTGCTAGTTGCTGTGCAACCGTTGATTTAAGGAGCAGATTCTTGAAATCTTTTAACATTCTTTTTTTTTTAAACTTCCCTTATCTTTGGGGTTGGAATGAAAAAGAGGCATAACTCATAAGATGTAAAACAAGCAATTTAATAACACATACTTTATTGTTCCTTGTGGGGAAATTACTCTTTGCATTTAACCCATTCACTCAGTGAAGCAGTGGGCAGCCACCAATCCAGCGCCTGGGGAGCAGGGACTGTAGGGACTGTACCTTGCTCAGGGGTACCTTAGAGTAGTCAGTGGATTCAAACCCCCAACCTTCCAATCATGGGGTGACCACTCTACCTACTGAGCTATCGCTGCCTACTAATGCTGGATTTCATTCACTTTCATGCTCATGTTACATAAAATCCTTCCTTTGTTTCTATTCACTTCATCTGGATTTGTAAACCTGATGTATCCTTTAATCTGTTTTAGAGCCATTGTTTTTCATTGTTTTTGCCACTTGACAGAATATTACTTTAAGAATTATTCATATACATATTTTTAATGGCTGACATGAATAAAGCAAAAACTATAAAACAAAATAATAATCTTTTTGTTTTGAATGCTTTTAATGGATAAGTGATATGAAAAATACAGAACTGCGGTGAAATGGGGGTGTTTCAATTCAATTCAATTCAGTTTTGTTTATACAGGGCCAAATCACAACATCAGTTGCCTCAAGGTGCTTTATATTGTAAGGTAGACCCTACGATAATACATACAGAGAAAAACCCAACGATCATATGGCCTCCTATGAGCAAGCACTTTGGCGACAGTGGGAAGGAAAAAATCCCTCTTAACAGGAAGAAATCTCTGGCAGAACCAGGCTCAGGGAGGGAGACAGAAAGACAGAATAAAAGACATGCGGTGGAAAATAGCCAGAGATGAATAACAAGTATGATTTTTCTGCCTTTGATGTCTGACGTATTAATGCAAACTGTATCTTGGTGCTTATTATGCTATTTTTCTTCACACAGTTTGTGAATTTTAGATCGCCAGCAGCTAAACTTTTCCAAGTAGAATTACTGGTCAGCTGAAATGACAATGGGACATACAGACAGTTGCTTGGAAAAATCAGGAAATGCCATGTTCTTAAAGAAAAAAATCTGGCCCTGTTTTACCTGACATTGCAGGGAAATTGTTGTTCCTGTTATTCAAAGGAGTTTAAGAAAAATACATGACTTTCGCCACGCTGGCTTGCTGTGTCGAAACTTTCAGCTACAGTTTCTTCTTTTGCAGGTTTTATGAAATTGATCCACCCACATTTGTGTCCAGGTCAATAATTTAGAACAGCGAAAAGGGGGTAAAGTTTGATTAACTGCTAAATCATACTACTATACTACATATTATGTGAGATCTGGTTAAAGTTAAGAAGCACTTCACAGTGAATCTGAACAGAAGGCTATTTTAGCTCAGGTACCAAGGCAATGATGCGCAAAACAACCCATAACAGACAAATAGTAGAAGTGATAAGCTATTAAGAAATGGTGCTTTCTGTGATTGCTGCCAGTGTTAAACTGCCAGTTGTTCAAGAAAATAGCACGACTATAAAAACTCGTGTTCTACTCTTGCTGAAAACATCAGCTACTTCTAGCCTGCTTGAATGCTGGCAGTCTGTTTCCTTCCCTTGTTGCTGATAAGGGAACCGATTATTTCACATTACAGTGAGGATATGGGAGAAGCTGTTGCCCAGTTGAACAGTAAGCTAGACATGAGGCAGAATTGAAAGGGACTGCATACAACAAAACATGTTTCTTATGCTTTATAAATGTGACGAGGGAACTGTATTTGGAGAAATCCAAGCGATGGACTTATCATCAGAGAGATGCTGTACAAGTTATCTTAGAGAGCTTTATTTTTTAATGCTGGCTGATCAGGGCCTTCGTTTCCTTTCTGAGGCACATGCAAAAAGGTACAAGCTGTGTGGCTTGTCAGTACTTGGTCTTCATCCCTTTTTTCTTACCTAAAAGGATGTCCTAAACTTTGGAGGAGGAGGTACAGATGGCTATTTCCAGAGTGCTGCCTGGTATTCTTTCTATCTTGGGTTGTGGAATGCACAGACGATCTTAAGTATGTGGAAGAAGCTCCTGGTGTGGACCCTTCAGATATACTCCTGTCCAATCAGATTTGTTAGCTCCTAGGCTGCTTTAAGACAGCTTACTGTGGTATTCTGTGGATTTTATGAAGGTAGAAATGTCCTAAAATATTAAATTTTTATTACTGTAATGTCTGTAGTATCTTTGTTGGTGCGTTTTATTTCGTTTTTTTTTTTTTATTAATTACAGAACAAATGCATCTGGTGATGTTCGTGCAAAATTGCCATCTTCCTCCTCCTCCACTGTCACCTCGGACAACATGAGCTCACCAACCTTTTGTTCAGCCACTGCCATTATGTGGGCTGACTCATTTCGGGTTCCCTGGGGCCAAATACCAAGTGAATTATGCCGTGCAGTAGCAAATGGGAGTAGACTTCTCAACCCCGATCACTGCAAAATGATTTGCGTCCTTGTCGATGAAATGAGGTAGCAAAGCAAAGCACAGTGTTGTGCTGTTGCTCACAAAATAGTCAAACAGTATTCAAAGAGCTTTTCTGAGTATGCCAGTTTATGCTTGATTGAGGAAATTTCCCGCCACTCCCTCCAAAAAGAAATAAAAACTCATGTTGAGCATCTTAATAGAGACAACACTGCATATGTGCAGAGAGCAACAGCATGTGGACGTACATAATGACAGTCTGATTTCCCACTTGGTGAGAGCGATGCTGTACTAGAGAAAGAAAGACAAGCTTTAGAGAATTGAGACAAGGTATGCAAAACAAGTGGCACTGATATGAGTTAGGTTTGTACCTTGGTGAAAATCCAACCAGAGATGTCAAAGCAAATGACTACACTGCACTACAAAATGTTATTCAAGTAACTTCGGGGTTAACCTTGAGTTTTCTGTACTGCAAAAGTGGATGTGATCACTATAGTAACTCATATTACGAGGTTCCAAATTGTAGATCAACAGGTATGAAGTCACTGCTTACTGAACAATCAATTCTCTGGAAAACAGTGTCAGCCAGTCCCAGTGTTGCTCACAGATTGAGCAGGAGTCCACATGCCACAAGGCTAAACAGTTTAGCCTGGGTTTGACTGAGTCCTGAGGCCCTTTTCTGTGTTCCCTCCCCACTCTTTCCCTACCTCCCTGTCTTCTCTACACTATGCTATCTGAAAAAGGCAGAAAATAGCAAAAAAAAAGAAAAAGAAAATACTCGTAAAATTCGAAGTAATGAATCAACTTCTTTACTCAATCAAAAGCAAAAAAAGTAGAGGCTCTGAAATGTACTTGGAGTAAGAAAGTAAAAACTAGCTCATTGAAGGACAATTCTACCATCCATTTTTATGAAAAGGAAACTGAGTCTTCTGCCATTTTAATATAATAATAAAATAATATTAGTAGATAAGAATACAAATGTCATCCAAATCTAATTTCTAATTCTAATGAATGTGCTCTGCTTGAATCTGTTACACAAGCAGTGAAAGAGAATTTTAAATAATTAAATAAATATATAAATGTTTTCAATTTTATCTGATCTTTGGTTGATTTCATAACAAAGGATTCAAATTAAGTTCTTCTGGATTTTGGCCAGCATAGGTTCAACTGAGGGGTACTTGGTGGAATTAGAATGGATGTATTTTATTCGGGCCGTCCTATCTGTGGTGTTTTATGTCTCGGTACACACTCACATATTAGATTTGCAGGGACAAGGATGGATCACGCCCAGGTCTCTTGTCTTTCCTTGATTTCTATATTTATTTCATTGACTTCATCTGTGACTAGCATGTATCCACTCTGTGTGGCATTTCTAGCTATTTAATAGGTGTTAGCTCACTAGACTGAGACCAAGCTAGAAGTTTCCTTAGCAGTTAAACTAATGAAAAACCTAAATTAATTTAACAATAAAGAGTTAAAGTCCACTGAGTGCAACAGTTCATGTTTAGCTTAGAGTTTTATGAGGAAAAACCTCAAAGTGATTTCCAGCCAAAACAAGTCCAGCCACTGATATCTCCGTCTTGGCTTGCAGCTCCTGTAAGCGGGAAACCTTGCCTTCATTTTTGTGAGAAGGTGGAGCCAGATCATCCATCTCTTCGACAGTCATTGGTTTAAGACTGTCTTGCTGTCAGTCTGAGTAAGTGCAGTTGACAGCATAAGGCAGAGGCAGTACACCTAAAGTTATTACTTATATTTGAATTGGTGCTTGTATTTATTGCTTGTAAAGCAGCAACTTGTTATAGCTGTTATTCAGCTGCCAGGCGGAAAAAGATGTACTTCACTGTCAGTGCCACGCCAGACTCCAAACAACACTGGTATTTTGTTTAAAAGACAAGTTATATACCTGTATAAATTATCTGTTTATTTTGTTTTTGACTGTGTAACGTACATTTTTAAGAGCAATGCCCTTTTTCTTTATTTTTGCACCATTATTGAATTCCCTATTTCTTATCTGATGGTTGTCTTGTGTGATGTTCCGGTCATGTGCAGCTAAATAGTTTTAATTAGATTTACTGGAATTTTTTATACAGTATTAGTCATTGTTGCATATAATGGGTTCTTTGAAGTGAATGACAACATTCACTTCACATTTATCAAGATATCATACAGGAAAGACATAGCACAGTCTGATAGGAGCTAGCATTCGAGGAGCTAGGCACAAGTCAAGGGGGCACTGAGGAGGCTATTATTCTGAGTCTCGGTGTGAAGTTCCCTCAGCTGTAATGGCAAAGGAAGATACTGATAATTGGCCTGAAAATCCAGATGATGTCATGTTCTTTAAAAGATCTAACCCTCTTTTGTCTGAAGCTGCAGGAAAAATGACTGCTTCTGTCATTCAAACTGAAGAATGTCAGGAAATGTGGAGCCAGGTCGTCTACTTTTATACAGTGATTAGTTTAAAACTCTCCAGCTGTCAGCTGGAGTTAGTGTAGTTGACAGCATAAGGCAGAGGCAGTACACCTAAAGATATTTTGTATTTGTATTTCTTGTTTCTAGCAGTGACTGGTTCTAGCTGATTTTAGCTAGTAGGTTGTGTTAGGAGGTTTTTGCATTTTCTTGTTGATTCGATCAAAGGCCAGTTAGAATTTAAAAAAATATGTTGGTGTTTTATTGAAAAGATAAGCCATATATAGAGAGAACTGACTTGATTTGTTTTACCTGTTTAACTTCCACTTTTTAAGAATAATACCCTTTGTTCTTTTTTTTGTATCTTTATTGTGTCATGGTCCGGGTGTGTGCCAGTGTGTCTCCCTCCGAGCCGGCGTCTCCACCCCTGGGAGGGGCCTCAGTGTTTTTGCTGATCGTTGACATCTGTGGGTAATTAGCCGGGGGACTCATAAGGCCAGCGTTCTCAATCTCTCTTCGCCAGATTCTCTGCTAAACATCAGTCAGTGCAGGCCACCACCATAATTTCCTTACGTGTTTTTTTGTGAATCACCTTTGCTTCACTGTATGTTTGTTTTTTGTGCGCCTCCCTTTTTCAGCTACACCTAACTGTTAAACCCCTGGCGAAGAGCTTCTACTTGGATGCTGGACCTTCTGGCAGTCCCTCAGGCTACCACCAAAACTACCTACCTGCCTCTCTGCCTCCACGCCAGGAGTTTTTGGATTTACACACCCGGATTACTCCCCCTCTATGTCATCTCCGACCTCCGTTGGCAAGTACACAGTACGAAGGAGGATTTTGAGCCAAACAACATATTCATATGCCTCCTTATCTATGTTTTGAACATTTGCATTCTGTTACAGTGACCCCGACCTTTTCCTGGACCTTTTGTGACTTGCTTTCCAGTCCAATCCCCGGACCCGGACCAGATCATTATTTAGTTAACGTCTACGCTCACCTTTTGTTTATGAATATTTTGTGTGCACATTAAACATTATTCTTAAAATATATTTTCGAGCTGTTCGGCGTCTTGCGTTTGAGTCCTGTCACTCGTCTGAAACGGTCCCGGCCGTAACAGTAGAATCTGGCCAGCAGTTATGGACTCAGCAGACGCGGAACGGTCAGCCATTCAGAGGCAGGGGGCGATATTAGGAAGTCATGAACAATCTATTCAGTTCCTGTTAGCCCAGCAGCAGACTCTTAGAGATGGTCAAACTAAAATACTTGAGACCCTCCAGGCTCTACAAACTGATATTTCTACTGCTGCTGGTTCCGCCTCGGGCCCCGCGGGCCAAGACTCCGGTACACCAGCTCCTCTGCCTCAACCTGTTGCCGTTGCATCTCCACCTACATCAGCTTTCCGTGATGCTACGTCCCCGGAGCCCGAACCATTCTCAGGGGATCCAGGGAGTTGTAGCGGGTTTTTGCTTCAGGTTGACCTTGTTTTCGGTCGTTCTCCGCGCACATTTGTTGCGGATTCTAATAAGATATCTTATTTGGTGGGTAAACTGCGTAATCGTGCACTTAAATGGGCGGAGGCGTATCTATCGAAGAATCCTTTGTTAACCTGTTCTTATGAGGTGTTTTTGGGGGAATTCCAGAAAACGTTTGCGCACCCCATTTCTGAGGGTAGTTCTGCGCAGAGGCTGCTGGATCTTCGCCAGGGCCGTCAGAGGGTTGCTGATTTTTTGATTGATTTTCGTACTGCTGCCGCCGAAACCGGTTGGCCTGACGACGCTCTGCGTGGGGTGTTTTTCCGGGCATTGAACGAGGGTATGAAAGACCAGCTTGCCTCCCGTGATGAGCCAAAATCTTTTGAGGAACTGGCGTCCCTCTCCCTTCGCATTGACAACAGGTTGCGTGACAGGGAGAGGGACAGGAACTACAAATCCCAGCGCCGTTTACCGCGCTCGTTTCCGGGTACGTCACCGTCGCCGCCTCCGACTGTGGACTCGCATGAGTTTGTCGCCTCGGCTTACGTCACTGATCCCGAGCCGGAGCCTATGCAGATTGGCCGGTCACGGTTGACACCGGAGGAGAGGGAGCGGCGGCGTCGGGCTCATGCCTGTTTTTACTGTGGCTCGCTGGAACACTTGATTGCTGCATGCCCGAAGGAGGGAAAAGGTGTCGCCCGCCGGTAGAATCGGGGATACGGGTGGGCGGTTCGAATTCTGGTCAGAAACCCCGTTTACAACTCCCTGTCACCTTGGAGATGCTACAGAGTACTCATTCGTGCACAGCCTTATTAGATTCTGGTTCTGAACAGAATTTAATCAGTCTCGATCTCGCTGAACGATTAGGCGTTCCGCTCGTGCGCCTTGAGCCGCCCATTCCAGTTAGAGCGATTAATAACCAGGTTTTCACTAGAATTTCTTTTCGCACTGGTCCAGTGTCACTGTGCACTTCGGGGAATCATAGGGAAAAACTCACCTTTTTTGTCCTCGATTCACCTGATACTCCGCTCACTTTGGGTTATCCCTGGCTGTGCTTACACAATCCGCACTTGGATTGGGAGGGGCAAAGGGTTGTCAGCTGGAGCCCTTTTTGCCACTCCAACTGTCTGACTTCCGCCCGTTTTCCCGGCCCGGGGGAGGTTACGGGGACTGACGAATATGTCCCCGATCTCTCAGGGGTGCCGCCTGAGTATCATGATTTGCGGGAGGTATTCAGTAAGATCAAAGCGCAGTCCCTACCGCCCCATCGCCCTTATGACTGTGCGATTGATTTGCTCCCCGGAGCGTCCCTGCCCAAGAGCCGGTTATATAGTATCTCTAGGCCTGAACGTGCTGCGATGGAGGAGTATATTAGGGATTCATTAGCGGCTGGGTTAATCCGTCCGTCTTCGTCCCCCGTGGCGGCGGGGTTTTTTTTTTGTAGACAAGAAGGATGGGTCTCTTCGGCCGTGTATTGATTTCAGGGGCTTGAATGACGTCACTGTTAAAAACAAGTATCCCTTGCCACTCATTAGCTCCGCTGTTGAATCGCTACAGGGTGCCACGGTGTTCACTAAGTTAGATCTTCGCAATGCTTATCATTTGGTGCGAGTCCGTCAGGGAGACGAGTGGAAGACCGCGTTTAACACCCCCCTGGGTCATTTCGAGTATCTCGTTATGCCTTTCGGTTTAACGAACGCTCCAGCGGTGTTTCAGGCCCTAATAAATGACGTCCTGCGGGATTTCCTCGACCGTTTTGTGTTCGTCTATTTAGATGACATTCTTATTTTTTCTAAGTCTTTGGCTGAGCATCATTCACATGTCCGTGCTGTCCTTCAACGCCTCTTGGAAAACAGACTGTATGCCAAGGCTGAGAAATGTGAGTTTCATTTGACATCGGTCTCTTTCCTGGGATACATCTTGGCAGGGGGGCAGGTGAAGACGGATCCGGCTAAGGTGAAGGCGGTCACTGACTGGCCTGTGCCTTCTACTCGCAAGCAACTCCAGGGGTTTTTGGGATTTGCGAATTTCTATCGTCGGTTTATAAGGAACTACAGTCTAGTGGCGGCTCCGCTTACACGCCTTACCTCTACGAAGCTTCCGTTCGGCTGGTCCGCCGAAGCTGACAGCGCATTCACGGAGCTGAAACATCTGTTTTCTACTGCGCCCATCCTCGCTCAACCCGATCCGTCTAAGGCTTTTATTGTGGAGGTGGATGCTTCTGATGTGGGGGTGGGGGCTGTGCTTTCACAACGTGCCGGCCCCTCCTCTAAGCTGCGGCCGTGCGCCTTTTTCTCTCGGCGGCTTTCACCAGCGGAACGGAACTATGATGTGGGGGACCGGGAGCTGCTTGCCGTTAAGTTGGCGTTGGAGGAGTGGCGTCATCATCTGGAAGGCGCGGCGCTACCGTTCCTGGTGTGGACGGATCATAAGAACTTGACGTACCTACGCGGTGCGAAGAGGTTGAATGCACGTCAAGCTCGTTGGTCGCTGTTTTTCGCACGTTTTAACTTTTCCATTTCCTATCGCCCGGGTTCCAGAAACACCAAACCGGATGCCCTCTCTCGGCAGTTTGACTCTGACACGGGTCCGGCGGAGTTTTCCACCATTCTTCCGGCCGGCTGTACGGTGGGAGCTATTACCTGGGAGGTGGAGGACGCCATCGACCGGGGCCTCCGGACGGAACCGGATCCGGGCACGGGACCGCCTAACCGGCGTTTTGTTCCCGCGGCTGCTCGCTCCAAGGTACTGGAATGGGTGCACGCTTCGAGGTTTGCGTGTCACCCGGGCAGGGGCAGGACGACTTCTATGGTTAAGAGACATTTTTGGTGGGCCACTCTGGATAAAGATGTTCGGGAGTATGTGGCTGCGTGCCCTGTGTGTGCCAGGTGTAAGTCGCGTACTCACCGTCCTGCTGGGCTGTTGCAGCCGTTGTCTACGCCTCATCGCCCTTGGTCCCACATCGCCCTGGATTTTGTTACGGGACTCCCGGTTTCGGCTGGGAAGACCACTATTCTCTCGGTCGTGGATCGGTTTTCTAAGGCTGCTCATTTCGTCGCTTTGGAGAAGTTGCCCACTGCGGCTGAGACGTCTACGTTGTTGTTGGACCATGTTTTTCGGCTTCATGGCATTCCTGTGGAAATAGTTTCGGACAGGGGTCCGCAGTTCTCGTCCCAGGTTTGGGGTTCTTTTTGCGCTGCTTTGGGGGCCAGGCCTTGTCTGAGCTCTGGTTACCATCCTCAGACGAACGGCCAGACGGAACGTTTAAATCAGGAGCTGGAGGCCGCGCTCCGCTGTGTGACCTGTCATAACCCTGCGACTTGGGCCTCGTATCTGCCGTGGGTGGAATATGCCCACAACTCCTTGGTTTCGTCTGCTACTGGGTTGTCACCGTTTGAGGCCTCTTTGGGTTATCAGCCGCCCCTGTTTCCGGTGGAGGAGGCTGATCTTGCTGTCCCCTCGGTCCAGCATCATCTACAGCGCTGCCGTCGGGTCTGGTCTCGTACGCGGGAGGCGCTGTTGCGAGCTGTGGCTCGCCAACGTAGCTGTGCCGACCGTCGCCGGTCTCCTGCGCCTGTTTACTCACCTGGACAGAAGGTGTGGCTCGCTGCGAAAGACATCCCTCTCAGGGCATCCTCCCGCAAGTTGTCTCCTCGTTACATCGGCCCCTATTCTGTGGACAGGGTCCTCAGCCCTTCGGCTGTCAAGCTCCGTTTGCCTGCTGCCTTGAGGGTTCACCCGGTCTTTCACGTTTCTCAGGTGAAGCCGGTGGTGTCTAGTCATCTGTGCCCGCCTCCGGTGCCCCCGCCTCCCGCCCGGCTCATTGACGGGCATCCTGCGTTTTCTGTCCGGCGCATTCTGGATGTGCGGCGGCGGGGTAGGGGGCTGCAGTTTTTGGTGGACTGGGAGGGTTATGGGCCGGAGGAGCGTTCTTGGGTTCCTCGTTCTTTGATGCTTGACTCTGTGATGGTTTCTGATTTTCTTAGGTCACGTCGTGGGGCGGGTGCTGGTCGGCCGCCGGGTGGCGTCCCTTGAGGGGGGGGTACTGTCATGGTCCGGGTGTGTGCCAGTGTGTCTCCCTCCGAGCCGGCGTCTCCACCCCTGGGAGGGGCCTCAGTGTTTTTGCTGATCGTTGACATCTGTGGGTAATTAGCCGGGGGACTCATAAGGCCAGCGTTCTCAATCTCTCTTCGCCAGATTCTCTGCTAAACATCAGTCAGTGCAGGCCACCACCATAATTTCCTTACGTGTTTTTTTTTGTGAATCACCTTTGCTTCACTGTATGTTTGTTTTTTGTGCGCCTCCCTTTTTCAGCTACACCTAACTGTTAAACCCCTGGCGAAGAGCTTCTACTTGGATGCTGGACCTTCTGGCAGTCCCTCAGGCTACCACCAAAACTACCTACCTGCCTCTCTGCCTCCACGCCAGGAGTTTTTGGATTTACACACCCGGATTACTCCCCCTCTATGTCATCTCCGACCTCCGTTGGCAAGTACACAGTACGAAGGAGGATTTTGAGCCAAACAACATATTCATATGCCTCCTTATCTATGTTTTGAACATTTGCATTCTGTTACAGTGACCCCGACCTTTTCCTGGACCTTTTGTGACTTGCTTTCCAGTCCAATCCCCGGACCCGGACCAGATCATTATTTAGTTAACGTCTACGCTCACCTTTTGTTTATGAATATTTTGTGTGCACATTAAACATTATTCTTAAAATATATTTTCGAGCTGTTCGGCGTCTTGCGTTTGAGTCCTGTCACTCGTCTGAAACGGTCCCGGCCGTAACATATTGTGCCCTCTGTTCCTTCTCAGGTCATTTTGTGTGAATTTCAGATCCTCAGCAACTTTAAATAGATAGACACAAAAGCCATAATCTTGAAGAGAGCAACAAGAATGTGATGTTTGTTTGTTTTGGGGGGGGGGGGGGGGGTGTCCTTGACATAGGTGTGTCACTGCAGCATGTTGTACTGATGCACACAACTGGGAGCCCCTAACTCATTACACTTGGGAAGTATAAACCAAGACAGTGTACGCACTCATGAGTTAACAGGACCAAAACCTTTGTATAGAATATTTACCTATTTTTCAGTCTGTCTGTTTATCATGTTTGTACATTTTCCTGATACATAAAATCAAAAATCATTAAGGAACATATGTTTGACATATACTGAAGGGATGCCAGTGAAGTAAACTTAATTAGACCAAATTCTATTAAATTTAACATTTTAATATTTTATATTATCCTTATATAATAAAGTTATATACAATTATAACTTGTACAGGAGCACCTTTGCACTTTATTAATAACACTTTAACTAACACTTTATTTAGCATCAAGAAGTGTGGTGGTTTTCTGTGAGGAGGAATAAATTATTACTGGGAGCAAATAAGGTCTAGTATTAAGGAAAAGTTAGGCAAATGTGTGTGCAAAGTCTAGAGGTAAAGGTTGGTGCAAAAAGTTGCTGTCGAGATGTGATTACTCACCTGTTTTTTCTGTGTCCTCTCCAGGGTGCTTGGGAAAATGTTTCTCTGGGGGTCCAGACAACATTTAAAGGTTCTGGGAGAGGCCATGGGTTAAGGGAGTGTGGGGAATCTCTGTGCACTAGGTTTTTGGTGTTTTTGGCAAAGTGTAAAATATTTAATCATATGAAAATGGTACAATGTATGTATATATTTATTTATTAGAATTGTGTATTGTAGAATGTTTGTGGAAGGTTGGAATTTGGAAAAACTCACCTGACAGTAAAATAATGGTTTAGTCCTTAACAGCGGAGAAGGCTGATAATTGTCGTTAAATATGAGAGTGAATGTTTGTGCTGTGAGAAGGCTTGACATGCCAGTGACTGTCATGGCCTTAGAGCTATATGTGGGCAAATAAATGCCTCTTGCTTCTGCCATACTGTGTCTTGGTCTTCCTCACTGTAAATCCAGCTGCAAACAGCTGCCCTATTACATTACCTAATGCCAGCATTTTGAGCCTGCATATTTTGAGTGTAGCCTAATTTTAAAAGAATCAGTTCAGTTCAGAATTCTACAATATATAGTTTTAATTTCAAAAAACATGTTTAAAAGGTATTGGCATTGTGTTTTTTTTTTTTGCAGGCTTGTACGTATTTAACTTCAAATACCAGGAGGAGATGGCATCCACCTTTGAGTTCATTCAAAGGTGAAGTTTGGATTTTAACACCCTCAAAACCTCCCATTTAGATTCTGACTAAAGTAAAAAAATATGTTCTGTTAGGAAAAGTGTTTCTTTTTCTAGGCACTTTGTAGGCAGTAATCCAGAGAGAAGATTGAAGGCCTCAAAGGAAAAAGGACCTTTAAACATGCTAGCTGACTTTGCCAGTAAATCCACGTGTCCATTCTACTGTGTAAACTAATGGATAAACAAATTTTTTGAAAAGAAAAAGCAGTCATGTACTTTAGTTTCATTTTCCTTTGAAGATATTTAACAGTGAACGCTTACTGTGTCACGAAACAACATTAAAAGCAAAACCTAAAAACACCAAATGCATTTACCAGCTCATTATCAAGTTAGTAGGAAGTAATTATTTAATTGTATCCATAGGCCTTTAAATGTACGTAGCATCCTTATATCTAACGTCCAGCTTCTTTCTCTAAATTCATTTTCACAGTCTAGAACATTTGTTCACCCAACAGACAGATATGTACACTTGCAAATGTCTGACAAAAAATCAAATATAAAATGGATTCTGCTTCAGCTTCTGAGTGCAAAGATTGCAAAAAGTGCGAATGGTGCAGCTGGAGCTAAAGTTGGTTGGTGTCATGTGTTCTGCCTCATGCATTCTTGAAGCTCCCTTAACTAAACCAGACAGCATTTCCAGTAGTGGGAGAATGTCTGAAGCAGACACACGTTGTGCTACACGTGACAAAAGAAAACTTCAGACAAATCCTGAACTGACTCTCCTGACAGTGGCCAAAATTCTTGTGTGAAAATGGTTTAACTCTGTAATCTGTCTGTCTGTCATGCTTCTATCTCTCAATCATCCCTTTGTCTGTCTGTCATAGAAATAGTGAGACAGGGTTGATTGAGAGACAGAATAAAAAGGTAGAGAGACATGACAGAGAGGCAGAATGGAAAGTAAGCAAAAAGTTTAATGATAAAGTGCTGTTCACAGACGAATAGCAATGAAGTGCTATACAACAAAATAGACTAAAATAATTTTTTAAAAATAGCATGAATCACAAAAAAAATACAAGAAAGTACAGTTAATAGCAGTATAAAAATATTAAAAGCAATTTAAGGCACAGAATAGATGAATTCAAGCAAATACCAATAAGACTCAATAGAAGACCTGTCTTTTTTAAGATTTCAGAGTGAGAAAGCAATATAGTATAAGGTAGGCTAAATACTCTACAGTATGTCTATTTAGGGCTCAACAATTTCTAATTTTGGGAACCATTGTAAAGAATGTAAAATAGAAGTAATTTGAGATTGCTTACTAGAATATGTCAGTAGTCAGAAGCCATCAGCAAAATAAAAAAAGCAATTTAAATGAAAGAAACAAGAATGGGAAATACATTTTACATCTGAGTTAAAGCTCAGAGAGGAATCAAATATTCCCCTCTGGGCTAAGTTCAACATTCAAGATTTCAAATGCTGAACTTATTAGATGGACAAAAGAACACTTGGAACCAAAATAAGAGTTTATAATGCTGAAGGACTCTTTAGTAGTAGTAGTGTTTGATATATGTTCAGCAGGAATGTTGATATGTCTGATTATCATAATTCTGCCTACTTTCAACGGTAGAAAATTAAAGTCTTAAAGTCCAAGGGAAAATATGCAGCAGAACCAGGTTCCTTATATATTATAATACCATACAATGGGTGAATTTCTAGAATTATAATTATAATCAACTTGATGGAGTAACTAGAGACTGAAAAAGTCAACTGACACAAAAATGTCTATTTTTAAAGTTCTTTGGCAGTTCAACCTCCTCAACTAGAAATCTGTGGTGCAGAGAAAAATGAACAGTGTGTTGAATGTAGTTTTAAGAAATCTGAGACGTTCTCATGCTTCTCAGAGAGAAGCATAAAATCTAGTTCCTCTTGACAGAATAAGTCATTCAAAATTAAGAACTTCTTAGCAGCAAAGTAGGCATTAATCACCATCAAATCACTGTTATTTTACCAGAGAGCCACTGGGGTGGTTATAGAAGGAAGGTCTCAGACAGAATACAGATGGAGAAGTGAGCTGTGCAGAAAATCGGGGTTCCTGCCATGATGAGCAGAAGCTTTCTACACTTTGAGATGTCAGCCTGGAGAGAAAATAGAAGCACAGGCACTAGTTATAGACTAAAAAAATTCAGGGAACAATACCTGTTATTAGAACAGCAGCGAAGCCCAAAAGTCTCTAAAGTCTCTCTGAAGGCAATGAAATGGTTTGAGGAAAATGGCCCTCATCCCCCAGTTCCTCCAGTGGGCTCTCCATAGTGAAGGTGTTATTCTAAAATTATGGTGTCATAGCTATTGCAGAGACCCGAATTCCAGCATTGTACTCCTTCTGCCAGCTGCTTAGTTTTCTAAAGAGACACTGTCTCAGCCTGCATGAGCAGCAATTTAATTGCAAACTTTTTTTTTTTTTTTTAGCCCTGATTAGTGCTGTTGATTCTGCATTGCAGCAGTGTTCACAGTGGGTGATTTACGTTGCTTAAGCAGTTTATTTAGTTTTTCCGGTACAGATCTGCTGAGCTTTAGTAAGCCTCTTTGATTGCTGAGATCAATAAGCCCTGCGCACTTTTCAGAGTCCAAGAAATAGTTAATTAAATTGTTTAATCTCCATGTCTTTTGAAAGATTTTATCACTATGTGTCGAAAAAGAGCAAAACACCATCTGTTTTTTTAAAATTCTCAATTAGAAGAACACATTTATGTGACGAAAAAAGAAATGAAATAAACCCTTCAAATAGCTTTTATTGTTTTGCATTACCTTCATTTGTATTCATTTAAATACAAGCAGAAACGTAAGATAATAATTAATATTTCATTTTAGATGAAAGTTTGGAGATATGCATAATTTTACAGTCATACTGCTTCCTCTAAAACTGCATCCATGATTTATTTTCTTAGGGCGTCAAGGTCTAACAAGCTGAGGAAGGCTTTCATTCCTGACATGTAACTTATTTATGAAGTTATTTATGGTTGTCTATCATTTATTACAGTGAAAAAGAACAATAGAATTATTTTTCTTGGAATTTGATGAACAGTTGTCTTTAATGTGCATGGATTTTGACTAACAAGCTATTGGTATTTTGTAAATTTTAACCGCACAGCTGTTGGAAAGAACTGAGTTGTATTCTGGATAAATAAGGACTGGTGGATGACAAATGTGATGAAGCCCACTCATAATGCTGCATTTGATCATCTCCAAGATTCTAAATGTATCTAAAATGAAGGCTGATGATGCTCATTCTGATCATCTTTGTGTTTTCTTTCAGATGATTATCTCCAAGCACACAGATGCTCAAACAATTAAAATGTGTACCACTATAAACACCCACTATGTTCTTTATCTTAACTTTCATTTTCAGATCCACACTCCCTTGGGTTTCAGTTAATGACCTTTAACCTTTTCATTTATTTGAGTTCACATCATACAAATGTGGATGTAGTCTCATGTAAGAAAAACTATTTCACTTTCTGGCTTGCATTCTGATTTTTCAGTTTCCACTACTTAACTGTGATAATGGAAAAAGTTGACATGGTAAATAGCAAATGGACTGGTTCTTAAATAGTGTTTTGCTACTCCACCTGAGCCCTCAAAGCACAGTGACACTTGAGTGTGCTAAATTGTGTTGCAGGTCTTTATCCAGAGTGTTATTGAGGCAGGCCAAGCTTTTACATAGTTTAGGGAACGTCAGCTGTTGAATAACACCTCGTTGCCTTTTAAACTGCTTCAGTTCTTGGTAATATAGATTCAATAAAGTCCACTAGAGTTCAAAGGAAGTCATGTGAGTGAGTGAACTCACTGTCATGTTCAAGAAATCAGTTTGAGATTATTTAAGCTTTGTACACTGATAAGACCACAGTTAGTACACAGTCGTTATAACGGGATGGACATGGTCAGCAACATTACTCAGGCAGGCTGTGTTGTTTAAATGATGTTCACTTGTCACTAAGAGGCCCAACATGTGCCAAAAAATATCTCCACACATTACACCACCATCACCGTACAATCTGAATCTTGCAGAAGAAATGTGGTCTTCTGCTCCTGCTTCAAGGTTTAATGCATTGTGTATTCAGAGAGGTTCTTCTCCATACCTTAGTTGTAATAAGTAGTAATTCAAGGAATCATTTCTCAGTTTTCTCAGAGGTAGAATTATTTTAAGCAATTAGCAGTACATTTTATTAAGAAAAAGAAAAAAGAGTAAAATCGCAAATTTTGCACATCCACTCAGCCCCCTGTAAGTTTAACACTTAAGATTCAGTTTGTCTTGCCAACTGGGAAAAATACACTTAATACTATTTCCCTTTCAGAAACTTGGGCCTTTAAAACCCCCCTTTTGTTTTGAACCGCCATTCTGAAAGGGAAATAGAAAACTATTTTCTACAGTCATTGGTGCAAACGTAGTGTCCTTTGTGGCTAGTAAACAGATTTAGCACAGCCCTGCACGCTCAGCTATGGGTCTGACGTCACACGTGCGGCTACCAAGCTGTAGTTTACTTTTTATTTGAAAGCTTACAACTTAATATAAACTCATAAGAGCGAATTAAATTAATGCCAGAGACAGAAATTGACTCACAGGACTTCAATAACACCTAGCAAAGAGAGATGCAACCCAAGCTTGCAGATTAGCGTGCAAAGTCCCAGGTGACATCTACACGCTCCGCCCCCTCGAAAGCGAGGGGAGGATGTCGAATGAGAAGGCGCTTTGGGGGGACTCCGTCTGTACACTGAACTTTGCGGGGGGTTCCTGCTGTGGTTAGTTTATTTACAAGCCCAGGTGTTGCTTCGTGTGAGGATTTCTTTCGGTCCACATGGCCGTGTTGTCGTTAAAGCTCGCCTGCCGCTTTGCGGACGACCCGTTGTCAGTGTCGGTATCATCAGTTGGTCGATGTTTGCTGTCAGTGTAACTCACGGATAGTGGTACAGTTGCTTCGGGCTGTTTTTAACGGTATGCTGGAAATACTAAAGAGAAAGACGATTTTTTTAAATTTATTTATTTATAAGCTCTCTTCAAGCACTTAGTGTAAGCTTGCTGATTTGTTTAGTACAAATAACTCTTTGTGATGCATCGGCTGTAGCGATAACCGTTAAACTTGTGTCATGATTACAGGCTACGGGCTAGCCTTAACTTCACCAGTGCATCTCCGCGGTGAGCTAGTTTCAAACGCGAAACTGTAGGACTTGCTACCTCTTCTCGGCCGCTCACTTTGTAACACCATGTTGTTTAAAAGACAACGAACAAGTAGACGGTTCCCTCAACCAACCACGAGGCGATAAACACGCTTGTAACGGCATCATTTAGGTAAGTCTAATGACAGTCCAATGGACAGTCCGTATTAGCTTACACAAGTCTTGTTTTAGCTGTGAAATGACGTGACAACAATAGAAATTGTTTCCAGTATGTGTGCCTATAGAGCCCTTATTTTCAAAGATGTGAATTGGTCTTCATCTGTGAGGCAGAGGAGGCCATGCTTTCCAACAACACCCTCCACAGTCATAACATGCCGTGAGAGTCACTGTACCGTGAATAAGGATGATAAGACCTTTGTGCACCATAGGAATGTTCTTTATTGCATAATACAAACAGAAATTGGAATTTTTAGCTACTCTGGAGCACTGCTGCTTGTCAAGTGTCTCACAGCCTGTTGGGTACCTAAATAGTTAATGCTTAAAGGGAAATCTGGCTTCCTTGAGATTTACCATTGAGATACCTTGCTCATGGACATGCCAGGAATTAAGGGTAACTGAAGATGACTCATAGATGATCTTAAAGTTACATGCAGCAGACAAGGGTGTAAATTCAAGCAGGGTTTTTATAAGCGACCGTGCAGTGGAGCCTTCAAATTCATATTTTTATACCTCGACTGTAGTTGCTGACAGTTCAAGTCTTTACCATGAGGTGTGTGTGTGTGTGCCATTTTAGGCTGTGATCTATAACAGGCCAGACAGTGTAAAGCGCCGTGGCATCAGCGCCAGTACACATTAGGATAAGGCGTGACCGATTGCCCTTAGTGTAAGCGAGATGAACATCAGTCTGGTTTGTCCGGTGTTAGGGTGGGGTCACGCACACACAAACACGAACGCACATGCTGATCCATGAGTGTGTACGTTGGACACCTGTTGGCTAGGATCCTGGAGCGCCACCTTGGCTGAGGGTGTGTTTACAATCTGATTCCACTCTACAACAGCTGAACGTCTGCTGAAGAGTGGACCACCCAAACTGCTGTGTCTCTTTGGCCTGCCTTAACTGTCAGCGTCAGTGTATTTTGTAATGTGGCTGTTTGTGAAATCACACATTTGTCCCACTACCCTGGGAGTAGCAGTCATTCCAAGACACCATAGCGCTCTTGAAGTGCAACCTCGAGGGTGACAGGGTCGTAAAATGCTGAAAAATCACTATGTACAGCACAGATAAGTGTTATTTATACAGTAATACCAGAAATCACAGGTGGAGGATGAAGACGTAAGCGTTAAGCAAGATGAGCCCTACACAACTCCTTATACTTTAAGACATGAGCTGTTTCCAGTCCTGTCTGCTGTGGGTGTTATACTTAGTCCACATCTCTGGTTTTCTGACATTTATGCTCAACCACATTGTGCAGGTTTTCATGTGTGTTCCTCATAGAGCCAAGGAACTTGATTTGACTTTGACTTTTCTCTGATCCTCTTTGCCCTCTTCTCTCGCTGTATGTGGCCTGTCATTAGAGCTATACTTAGCCACGCTTATCAGTTCTGTTATTCCCTCGGTAAGACTGCAGATGTTTACAGGATTGGAATAGCTCCATACGTAGTAAAGTGTTGACACAGAATCTCTGATGGATAAACACAGAGTCCTTGGAGTTAAAGTGTCCTTCAAAGATCAGCAAGGCCCTTTTAGGCATCTTTAGGGAAAGCTTTTGAAAGTATGAAAAGACAACGTCGAAATACTGAGAGAATAAGAATGAACGATCATATGGCTGAGTTGGGAGATAAATCCTAATTTTGCATGCACTAGAAGGTAATGTGCTGGAAATTTCTTGTGTAGGTTGATATTTTCTCTTCTATAAAGCATCAGTAAATAAAATCAGTTAAGTGTTTGGGAGTGGTTCAGTTGGTTGAAGAGCCCTTGTGTTCTTTTTCTCCAAAAATTGTATTTAACCAGGCATAATTATGAACACAGTGCAGGGCGTTGACAGCAGATGTGTGTAATTGCTGGCTGGATGATGTCATAATATTATTAAGATATTGACTTAAAATGGAAGTGGTATGTTTTACAGCAGACAGATCCATGTGGCATATGTGGAAAAGCAAAGGCTGTGTTTAGAGTGGTCGGTTCATGTGTTTCAGTGAGTCAGTGTGACAAAGTGCCACACTTTGCTTTCTATGACATAAAAACAAAACAAAAAACATTGTTATAACTTTTAACCTACTAAATGTGTATACTGTACATTCATTACAAGTTTAACAAAACACAGAATATGCTGTTTCGTTTGTAGCATGATCCTGGTGTCAGGATGACAGAGAAAACAACAGAACTGCATAAATTAACATTTCTGGTGTTTATCTTTTGAATAATATCAGAGTTTATGGAAAATCAGCATCTAAAAAAATAGTTAGACAGTTTTCTAAGCTTTTTTTAAGCATGTTTGGTATTTGTCTCTGTTGACATGTGCTACGTTCATCTACAGCCCCCCCTAAAAAGTCCTGCTGACCTGCCAAGTACAATAATTACTGAATAAATTAAAAAAATGAATGAATTATTGTTAAATTTTGCTCATTTGGTTATGTGGGACACACAAGTAACTTTTAACATAATAGTTCCTGGAAACAAATGAGCTTATGTGTGTGAGCCATGGAAAAGTGAGTGACAAACTGAAACCACATGAATACCAAACAAATCAAAATCTGAATATTTGAATGAATTGTGCATGGATTGTATGGCCTTCCTTTAGTTACTCTCAGTTTGGCATCAGGTGATATAATCGATTTTAACTTTCACTACAACAGGTCGTGCGATCACTCTCCTTCAAACTCTTAAGTCTCCTTCGGTAATCCTTCAAGGCTTTGAGTCATGTGATATAGAGTGGTTATGTCCCCAGGATCAGACACCGGCCATGTGCTGAGGATTGTGGACTCTGTTATGAGGTTGAACATTTGCTCTCTGCCTGCCTCCACAATCACTGCTGAGTCATTCTCAATTACCATATGGGACTGGCTGTAATTTGCAAGCAACTGCTGAAAATGGGTGTTATTCTCAGACACGATGGCTTATTTCCAGAGCAGTGCCCATTTCATGAAAGCTGCCCGAGTGTTTCTGTACTCATGTTACTGCACCAGTTTCATTTGGCACATCGTCCCTTTTTAGCCTTTAAGCAGTGCCATATCATGTCACTCTTAAACTTTTATTTCCCTAGGGAAACTTTCACTTTATAAGTAGTATTATTTTACATAGTGCATTTCCTTTTCTGGATCTGATGGTTGTGTAATTGTGAGATCTGACTCATTACTCATACCCTCCTTAAAGGGAAAAAGAAATGCAGTTCTAAATGTCAGCCTCGGCAATTACCTGCACAGACATGAATGTGATATTCAGATACTCTTGTTTGCGTGGCAGGCACAGCCGCAATAGCATCATCTTACTTGAGCAGATAATGGATTTCATTGTGCTGTGGTGCCTTTCTGTTTTTCAAAGAAAATTACACAGCAGGGGGACATAGAAGTACGAGTATCCATTCACTTTATTCCACAAAGCTCCTGAGGTGAATGGAAATGTTTCTCTATTATCTCAGGACTCTTTTAGATTGGTTCCCCTCTAGTTGACTTAATATTTACAGACGATGAGAAAATGGACACAAAGCATTTTGCGAACGTTAACTGCCAGCAGTGGCCGCATTTGATATGTGGATGCTTTGTTCTACCTGGTTTTACAGAGACTGTTTGATAACTACTAAATAAAAATGTGCTGTCTAAAGAAAAAAAGTAGTGATTGGGAGAAGTGTTTGTTGAGACAGCCAGCCTGATAGAGTGAGTAGAAAAGGAGGCGGCACAGGAAAGAGGGAAGTGGGTCATAGAGGAAGCTGACCTAATAGCATTGTACCATCCATTCACGGGATAAATCCAATAGGAACAACTATTAAAAGCTTACTGTTTAGACGTATGTCTCATCTTTGCGACCTTTCTGTTGGCTGTCATGGAAAACATTGCTTTATTTTTTAAAAGCCACAGTTCTCTCCTATCTTGATTTCTTTCTGCTATGTATGTCCCATGAGGGTTAGTAAGGAAGAGGTTAGAGGTGGTATAGGGTACAGCAGGCCTGTTTGCATCTACAAAATGTGCTTTTTGTGCTTATTCTCTCAGCAAAGTGGTGCATGAGTCAGAGTTGTTTTTGCTCTTTGCTCTTTTGTGTACAATGAGAATCCCCTTCTTCCACAAGATAGCGTAGCTGTGCCAAACATTATGTATACAGCAAATAAAGTCTAGTGCCAGGAAGTAACATTGTAAAGTGTGTATGCCCTGTGTTCTTTGTTAATTTTCTAGCAAGCTTACTTGAGACAGATGAAGAGAATACTCTGTTCATATGTCATGTGGGTAGCAGCATATCCACTTCACTTCACATCATCAGCCTTCGCCCCTTGTGTGGGTGAAGGCTCAGTTTACTGAGGAACAGGTTTTTTTTAGGTGGGATTCTTCTAACTGACTGTTCCAGTCAACGACTTCATGGGGGAGGCCCTAAGATAAGCTGGAAATTTTGAGAACCCATGTCTGTTTTAAGAGTTGTTGATAAAGTAAAGAGTGTTATGCCATTGCTCTGATATCATCCAGAGAATAACATGGGCTAAATCACCTAAATTGGCCATAGGTGTGGATGTTAGTGTAAATGGTTACGTGTCTCTCTGTGTTGGCTGGCGACCTGTTCAGGGTGTACCCCACCTCTTGTTCAATGGCAGCTGGGATAGGCTACAGCCCATCAGCAACCCTGAATTGGATAAATGAAAGAAAAAAAAATTAATGAATGGGTTAGAAAAAACAACTACAACCTTTAAGTTATCAAATGTGTGTCATATCTAGTAATTAAGGCCTCAGTACACAGGTGTACTGACCAGTCTGTATCACCCTTGCTTGGAAGAAATGTTTACCGGTTCTTCACCTGGATGGTGAGTGGTTTCTGGAGGTTGCTAGCTGTCACAAGGTGAAATCAGTTTCAAAGGAGGTACTGCACCAAAAATATCTTTGTGATGGCTTTGGTTGCTAGCAGATTGCCACGTTGGGCCATAGTTTGCATTAAAGTTTATCTGCAGACACATGCCATTTGCTGTCCGGAGCTGCGTTAAAACTTGAAAAAATGCACCAGAAACCAGAAATGGAGAATGTTTACTTTAAAAGTACAGGTTGTGCTTGGTGGATTGTGCAGATTGTGTGTATTTACAGACAAGTCAGCATCTTCCATGCAATCTAATGTGACCACAGCAACCTGCTAGCAACCAAAGCAAGGAGGTTGTTTTCAGTGCAGCACTGGATACCTGTTTATGACTAATTTCGTGCTAGTGATTTCACATATGCCTTGTACCAGCAGAAAAATCCAGGTTAGGATTAATCTAGAGGGATAGTGTTAGTCAAGTGCAACGCTAAATTGCACTGAAACCCTCCGGGCTTTATCGTAGGTGTAAATACGTCCCTGACAGAAACCCCTCACTGTGCAGTGACTTCATTTGAGCCACATTTTTACTCGTTTATGACTAAATTGAAACTGCAGGTCGCCCAGTGGTATAGTTATTCAGTGCCTAGCTTGTGTGACCACACAGTAATATGGTTTTATGTGGACTTACTTCAAAAACCAGCCTCTGACTGCTTTTGAACAGCTCTAATGACCTCGCTGACAATGACTGACATCTGCGCTGTTGCTTGGTGACACTTATCAGCCGTTCTCACCCTTGTGGCCAATCATAAGTTGGGAATTAAATGGGGCTGTCAGCTGCACTGCAGTGTTCTCACAGGATGGTTCAAGTGAAGGTCATGTAAGGAGGGAGGGAGAAGACAGAGAAATGTCCCTCTATGCATGTCAAACGTATATACCAAACCTCGAATATACAGCTTGGTGTTGGTAGAATGGGAGAGCTGACATCTGTCCTGTTATGATAGAGAACATAATTAGAGTTATATAAGTGCCACCAAGACTTCCACACCTCAGAAAGGGGTGTTTTTGTAAAGGATGACTCAGGGTAGATTATGAGAACTTTTCAAAAGGTGTCTCTGTGTGTCGTGACTAGTCAGCAGTATGACTCAGTTTGGTTCAGACTTTCTTTGGCAGTGTGATGGTTGAATGTTTAAAATATATCCCAAATCAGTGTCGCATCACAACAGTATCCTCAACTGCCATTCAGCCTTAATAGAAAGTATTTTTGGCTCAAAATAGCTTGACAGTTATCTACTTTGCACCTCTGGTGTAATTACATACAGGCAGAGCAGCTGATTTATATTGAGCCATCTGGCAAAAGCGTTGAGTGAAACAAAGTAAAACCTTATTTATGCTTTAGAAATCCTGTATGTTAGCCTCCAGTTCTGCTGCTGTTATAATGACCATTGCTTTAGACTCCATGCTGGGACTTATCAAGGCATGTGAGATCACAGACACAACAGGATGAAGTGGCAGTGCTCGAATGGTTTTACTGCCAGCACTTAACAGAAATGGTTGACTGAATGGAACCAGTATGCTGTGTTGACCATGAAATGAGTGGAAGTAAATTGAATTCACAGTGGAGCTTTACAAGAGCCACAGTATATTTCTCTTTACTGGAGGCAGGATCTGTTTCCTTGATTATTCCCTCTGGTGATCTCATGATAGCATAGGGCAGCATTCTGTAAATTGCTTCTTCAGCTTGTAGATAAGCCTTCCTGTGTTGGGGGCGATTATGTGACTTTGGTCTTTTTAACATATTGCGGATCATATTTTTGGTGTGTTTTCTCTCCTCTGCTCTCCTCTCCTTTCACAGCACACTGAGTAGGATCCCTAAAAGATTCCCCATCAAATATTAACGCCCTCATAAAGGCTCTGTTCTCTCCACCCACACACCCATCAGCGCTCGCGCCACACACGTCACTTTACACGCATACTCAGGCACACATGCAAAGACAGAGCAGGGCAGCATACAGCTCAACCTTTGAAGGGTGTCTTCCTTTTCCTGTGCTCTACTTTCTTTTGCTGCTACCTTACTTTCAGTTTAGATGATGGAGGAAACAAAGTGTAGATCCACTTGACTGCATTTATTTCTCCCCTTGTTGATTAATTTGGGGATAAAAATGATGAACAACTCAACATAAATTCACCAAGTTAAGGTAATAGTTTTTAATCTACTTTTCTGTGATGCACATTAGGGAATAGATTAGATGAGTCTCACTGAAAGATGCACTGATGTGATGATGTGATTTTGTCTTTGCTTGTTGTGGTCTAGCTGTAGATCTCAGTGCCGTGGCTTGCCACACCTTATCTTGCTCCCCTCTCTTGCACTCACTGTTTCCTCTGTTGCACTCTGTCATTTGATCTGCCACGTTTTAGTATAGAACATTACCAAATTCTCAGTGCTTTGTCATTGGATTAGCATCCTTTAACATCAGTGCAGCTCTTCCCAGTATTGCTTTCACTCAATACACATTAGTCTAGCGCCAGCGTTACTTGCAACCCTGTCTCATTCTATTAGCCTTCTCTAATGGCACTCTGTTAATCTCTTCAGGGACACAGCTATGACCCACAACTGCTCTGTCCAGATGACTGGCCTAGTTATTACTCCAGTGAGACTCTAGACTCAGTCAATATATGCAAATGAGGTTGCACTTTGGTTTTGATTCAGTGCTGTGTGAAGTTGCTTAGGCTGTGCATTTTCGTTTTTAAAATGTAATTTAGTTGGTTGACACAGTTCCTAAATGACTGAGTTGATGGTAAAACTGCTTTAAGATAGAGGTTGAATGGGCATGGCTGGGGTGGCCCATACACTTCAGAGCTTTATTCTCACACAGTAGAGCAGGCTGGATGACATACTGTGCTCTTCAGACAGGGATAATGTGTCAGTTGAGTTATGGAAAGTAGTGTAGTAGGCTACAGATTTGTTTATTTTTATGATGTTATTGTTTTTGTTCAGTCCCACATGAGGTAATATAGTTGTTGCTTTCAACCCCTTCAACTTAAACACTGCTTAAAATGTGCCACTTTGAAAAATGACCTAACAGTATTTTCGTTAGAAAGACAGAAAATGAAAATGAATCTCGTGACTTTGGATTGTAAGGTTAGTGCATGAGTACAATTAGTAAAAATATTGATAAGAATCCCACCAGAAACATTACATCTTCCTTGACATCCCTTATGCTGTAGTATACTTATTGCAGAGTTTGAATAAAATCAAAAAAAACTTCTCATCCCTTAAATTATTAAGTCTGCTGATGGAAAGCTAGAAGAGGAAAAAAAAGATGGATGTAGCTTGACGTACTGCTCTCTAGAGAGATGGTATGGAGGCTTTGTAATGATAGGGAACTATGAGCACTGGGAGTTAGGGACAGATTAGCTATGGGGATAAACAGCAGGAATGGGGGATTTACTGTGTGTAGTAGAGCACCTCCATTCATGCGTAGCCCCAATGACCCAATAGATCATCGCTCCAGGCTGTCGCATCCTATCTGCATCCATCCTGTTACTCCTGAAGAATGCATCTTTCTAGTTTGGGTGCATGTGTGCGCATCAAAAGTGAAAGCTTTGCCAGAAGAGAAATGAACGACCTTACTAATCCAGATCAAATTTTTCAGCCTTCCTGCTCCTCTGTCGGATGCTTTCTGCATGGCTGTCCTCTGAGTTTGAATTGAAGGAAGGCCAAATACCCTGACTGTCACTATGAAATAAAGTGCACCATCCCTCTGGGACAGAGAGGAAGAAAAGATGTCATGTCACTTTACTGTTCATTTCACACACAGGGATCACTGGATGCTAAGCTATCTGTCCAGCAGAGGATCTCTCTGTAGGAAAAGTGTGCCTCGAGTCTCGTCCTTCTGTTTCTCCCATTCTAATTGCACTTACGTGAATGTCCCTGTCTTTTCTAGTTTAAGCTTACTCCTGTCAACCCTTCTTCTGCTTGCTTTTGCATATCACAGATAATTTATTATAATGATATAATGATGCTTTGGACATCGAGATGAACATAATCTTTTACAGCTTCACTCTGTAAACCCAATATTTTGCTTTCCCGTGACATCATTTTTCAGTTCAGGGAAGGATGCTAATAATCCTGACAGCTGGACTATTCCTGGGCTATTTTACTATTGGAATCACATAAGAACCATATAGTTATAGTTCAGACCTCATACTTGATTTCAGCAAAGGGATATTTACTTTTTTACCAGTACTTGGCTGTGGGGGAGGGGCAAGTCTCCAGATATGAGCGTTTGACAGATGGTCTGCACGGTTTACTGCGCTACTTCTGAATGTGTGTCAGTCAGTTAGGATTTTGTTTATTTGTGGCTTTGTTGTGCTGACCTTTGTCTTTGTACTTTTTATTGGAATAGAGCCGGTTGGGAAGGCTATTCTGTGCATAGAAATTAGTAAAAGGCCATTCACTTTGAAATTATTCAGCCAACAAAAACGGGGTTATTGTATATTTTAAAGTATAGAAAAATTTATATAGACAATACCCATCTGAATGCTAACTCGTACAAGGCCTTGATGATAGGACATTATTTGCCTGTTGATTTGTAGTTATTTAAATGTTTTAAGGTCACTTGTTTGAATTTTTTGATACACTTGCCTTGCGGTTAATAAAAGGTCAAAACCTCAACGGTGTTATTTTTCCTTGCTGCATCTCTATAAACAGGCAGCAGCTTACTGATTATAACTTTCAGTGGCTGAGTGATGGGTGAGACGACCCAGATGAACAAGTATTTGCCACATTTGCTGTGTGAGTTTGCTGCTATGTGGTAGTGACTTGCCACTGTAGATATGAATGAAACTGGAAATGTTGTGAGGCCACTGACAGTTGCAAAAACCCTTAGTCTAATCACCACCCATTAAACACAGACAGGCGTAGTCACTACCCCCTCCAGGGCAAAGAGGCTTTGGTTGCCCTGCCTGCACATGCTGACCTGATTTTTTTTTTTTTCATCTGTGTGTAAGTGTGTGCATTTTGCATCTAAACACATGTGTGTTTGTGAAACAGATTAGGAAGGCGGCATTGCCAGACACTTCCGTGGCAGAGTCTGTTTGAGCACGTGTTCCTGTATAGGAATGTGGGACACTGTAGCAGAGAGGTTTTTCCAAGCTAGGAGATCCATATTGTGACTCAGCACACCCCCTCCACCTCTTCAGAGTTGATTGAATTATTGCTCCCGTAAGTGTGTTTGTAGCTGTGTGACAGTTTGTCAGGGGATCCACTCATGGGTACTTCCTGATCTGCCACAAAGTTACAACACAATAAGCTTTTCTTGAACGATAACTTGTAATTTTTAAATAACATTTGGTGTAACAGTAGGTTTTTTTTTTCTGTTGGCACTTAGTTTTGGTAACTGCTTTGTTTCCTTACACAGATTGTTTGCTTTCTGCTAACTACACCAGCCATCTGGGTATCACCAACTTTTCAATTTGTAGTATTCCCTAGCCAGATGGATATAACATACAGGTACACCACCAACACATGTACACTTGTCACATGGGTGATTGAAACTGAATGAATCAAACAATGAGCCAGAGGGAACAGGCTTGTATTTTCCCTTCATTGGCTTTAATACTGTATATCCTCCATTCACTATTCATTATGTTGGCCACCTTCCCAGCTCTGGTTTCCCCCTGTCCCACAGGCAGTGTCTACCAATTTACCCACTTTTTCTTTCCTTTTCTTTCTTTTTTTTTCATTGGCGAGACAGTTTGGAAGCAAATTCTCCAAAACCAGTGCCAGGTGCAGGGCTATTCATCTGTAAACCTCTAAAAAAAATTAAAGCTCACTCTATGAACTTGTTATTAATCTTAATACATTTACTTAATCTCAGTAGTTTATATCTAAGAAATATCTAAGACATTCACAAATGTTTCCAGCAGAGTTCAGTGAAGAGACGTCAGATTTACCATGTGGGATTCAAATTTGTGGTTATGAGACAGCTGAAAGGGCAGAGCCTTTTTGTTTCCCGAGGGTCTGCATGCACACACCAAGACAAACTTGGCGTGACAAAGTTTCAGGTCCCCATGCGTGCCAGATTAATTCCTAATTCCACTCACAGTAAACAGTCTATGAAAAGAAGATTGCAACCGTTGCGACAGGTGGAAAGGAATATCTTTAGCACTATTACTGGATAATTACAAGATAATTATAATAGCATTGCTGATGAGAACACGCAATTGCATGTGTGTGCTTGTGCATCTGAGTGCATTTGCTAGTTGCAGTATCTTAACTGCGTTTGGCATTCTGCTTTCTGGGTTGGGCTTTCATTAGTAGGCTTTGATGTCACTCACAGGAAAAGATGCTCTGTTATAATAACAACTCCAAGTGGGATAAGCATTAGAAAAGTATCAAAACAATTAGTGACTATACAGATCTGTTAGATAGTGCAACATGGTTTTCAGCTGAATAGGTTATTACACTGAACATCACAGATCCACTGCAGGTTTGTGTTGATGACAAGAAAAACACACGAAAGTCAAATTAACATATTTTGTAATTATATAAATAACCAAGAGTTCACTGATACTGATTTCTGACATTATTTAAAAAAATAAAAGTAGTTTTTTTTTTTTTTTGAATGACAGATAATAAGAATTGCGGGGGAGGGGTGTGATTTGTTTTTCTTTTATTTAGACAGTTTGTTTTGATATTTAGACAGCAGCATGGATATAAAAATAAGAATTATTAAAAGACTAGTGATTAATTCAAATGTTTTACCGTGTGATACTTTATCACTAAGTAAAGTTATGGACACTCTAATCACATGTTATTCTGTTTTTATGTCAATTTTCTTTTTTCTCAGCTGTGGAAAATTCCATGCCGCTCCATGCCTTGGTTGGCATCTAATGGAAGAAAAAGCATCCATCAGGTCTGCCATGGTATCCAGACTGCCTAAGTTCAGTGGACGGTCCTCAACTAGTGGCGCCAGTGCCCTTTCTAATGGTTCTGCACATCCAGCCACCCCTACGCAAGATGGCAAGGTTACTCCATCAGCAACACGCCCAAATGGTGTGATCCAGGCGTCACCCTTTTCCCTAAAATTGAAGAGAGATGAGGGGGTAAACCCCTCTAGTCCATCCATTCCCACTGCCCCTGAGGATGAAAGTGAAGACAAGGCTCAGACACAGCTTCCCTCTGTGATCAAGGAAGTAAAGAATGGCTCTCCAGCAACACCTAAGATGGGCAGATCAGGCTCTTTGATGGTGGCTGTCTCAAGCCCAAAGGCTATTCAAAAGCAATCCTCAAAGATGACTCCCAAAGTTGGGACCAAGTTAGGGCAGAGCCCCATGAATGGAAGTTCTAAAACAGGTAGTAATAGTGCAAGCATTCCTACTCAGACAGGGTTGGAGTCTCGGCTTGTGCGACCAAGGTTAGGCTCTAGCTCTACCAGAAGCAACTCTCAAGACAGCCTATCCCAGTCCAGTGAGAGCCTGAAGATTGTAGCACTGGACAACATGGTTCGTTCAAATAGTTTCACTCACTTTAAACAGATTCCCTCGCCCACCAGTGAGCCTATGATACGGTCTTTCTCTTTTAATCGGGCTGTGGAACTAGCCAAGCCTCTGGCCAACACTCAGCTGCGGCCTCCTCGGAGTAGTTTTGTCAAACCCCCTCAACTGAGTAATGGAAGAGTGGGTTTAGGACTGCATGGCAGCCTTGGAGGTTTAGGTGGTTTAGGTGGGGTTGGAGGACTTCAGTACAACAAAAATTCATCAGTTGCGTCCTCTCTGCCTGGCCCTTTGATCACTACGACACCAACTACTCCTCGTACTTTAAGGAAGGCTCTGCTCCCCAGTAGTGTGTTGACCAAGTCAATGGCTAGCAGTGGGGTGTCGTTGTGCTACAAATTGCCCCGAACTGGGCAGGCTAAACAGCAGAAGTCTCTTTTACCAGGTAACATTAAGGAGGATATCAGCTCTTCAACTGCCTCTGATTGTGTAGGTCTACTGGAGAATGAATCAACCTACAAGGCTGACAAAGTCGAATCTCAAAGTGAAAGTGACAAAAGCTCTGGGAATGCAGAAGGAAAAGGAGGAGAAAGCGGTGGCCAAACAGCAGCCGAGACCCTGGAAGACATGTCCTTATCTTCTGCTTCATCTATAGAGAGAGGTGACATCAGTGAAGAGTTTCTAGATGACTTCGACAGTGTGGGAGATGTTTTCAGTGATGGGGACATGCCTGACAACAGAAAAGCTGCCAGTGATGCCCAGCTAGACAGTCTCCTAAATGAGACCAGTGACTGGGAGTCTGTGGATCTGACTGGTAAAATTCACCCTTTGGAAAGCAAATTCAAATAGATACAGTGCTATCCTTTGTGGTGTTTGTTCAGCCTTTTGTCTATGTGGTTGCAGGTCATAAGGAAGAAAGTCCTATGCAGGAGTCCCAAGGATCACTGATGCTATCTCCAGAGCAGACTGATGCCCCCCAGATTTCATCTGTGGAGCTGTCACCCTCCAACAGCTCTGGTGGAACCTACATGTGGGATGAAGAGGGGCTTGAGCCCCTTGGGGGGCCTGTGGCTCATCGGTTAGACAGCTATGATGACTCAGAGCTGAACAGCATAGTAAGTCCTCATTTCACCTTTAACTAGTTTTTACATAAAAATGTAAAAACCCCACAATTCGTTTTTTCAGTTGACTCTACTCTGATTGTGATTTAAAAAAATATGAAATTTAAATTATTTTAAGCAACTAATTAACAGTAAATTAAGGAATAGTTTGATATCCATATTTCTGAAGAATAAGTAATCAATTATGTGTGTTAAAAGTAAGCGTTCTTCTTCTGCCAATCTTCCCCTCCTTGCCTTTAAGTCAACTGGCAGATAGCTCAGTAGCATTTTTTAGAAAATGAAAGAGGTGGAGAGCAGCCAAAACCCTTTAGCGATTATGTGGTTACTCGGGCTAAAAACCTCGGAGAACACTTAGAGCTTCTGCTTTAGCTGATTGAAAGTTGGCAAAGAATAGGCTTGTGTGACTGAGAACTGGATTTTTTCCAAGTAAGAAGGAGAGAGTTGAAGGAAATGTAAAGGTTTTGAGCCTTTAAGCATGACCTGCTACACATTAAAGAAATGGTCTGTTAACATTTCTGTGGCTTCTGCAGACAAGAATTCAAGCATCTTGCAGACCTCAAAGGGCTTTTGATTTTTTCTACCAAGAAATGGAAGACTAAAATATACCCAATGTAATGTATGCAGTGTTAATTTCAAGAGCCAAGTCTACGTTTAGTTCTGTCTTGTCTAAAAATACGGTGTATATACTTTATGCCCTACTTGTAGATTATGCTGCCTTCATGGTGCCAAAGTTCAGTAGTCAGTTTCACTTTTAAATAGTTCTTCTTTTTATATTTATACATTAATGGCCAGAACAAAAAAAAAAATCAAAATTTTCTAGTTTTCAGTCAGCTCTCTCTGCCCGTCTCATGCCAAGGCTTCGTTCTGTCTCAAAGGAAAACTAACCTGCTCACCAGCCGTGTAGTATTAGAATTTTCTGGCCTTGCTTTGATTCTCTATATTTTGGTACCCAAGCACCTGATCTCAGGAATGCATAAAGAGCTTAAAATGAGCTGGATTAGAAATTTTATAATACGCTTTGTGTGTTTACTACTTTCATTATGTGACACAACCTTCAAGGCACTGAAAGTGCCACATGTTTATCTCACAGTAATGGATTAGGAGTGAATACAAAAGCAAAAAAGCACTACTGGTTTTGTGTATGTACAGGATGTGCCTGTATTTGTTCAGTGCTGTGATCATTACAAGCACATGTGCATTAGACATGTGTATGTGATCAGGAGTCAGTCAGTATATCTGTGTATGCAGATGAGTGTGTTTGAGTGCATTTCTCTAATAGATTAGTTCAACTGTTATCATGATGGAGACTTCTTGAAAAAGCAAAGGCTCGATAAAAGTCCATCTATAATATGAACAGCATATCGGAGCATGACATGTGCATTTGGTCATCTTGTGGTCCACGTCAACCTGTTTATTGGCCTGTTTATTTAAAACATATATGTTCATTAGTACTCAGAAATATCACAAGTACAACAAATGATTCTCTGAAATATAAATAAAAACAAAATGTGTTGTTTTTCACAATTTCAATTTCAACAATTTTGAAGTCTTATATTTAATTGAAAATAATAAAAATAGACAACAAATATTAAAACTAAGAAGATTATTTTTTGTTGTTTCTTTTTAAATGAATGCCCTTTTCCCCCCAAAAAATAAACTTTAAAGACACATGCAAAGCACTGTAAAATGACAAAGATTTTCCTTCACACCTTTTTAAAAATGTGTTCCTAGCATGATATTCAAACAAGCAGGGAGCATTTTATTCAAGCAGTCATATTTTAAGTTTCAGTATTTGATAAGTTGTTTTTGTTTAATCTTGAGTCATATAAAGCACAGGTGTCGAACTCCAGGCCTCGAGGGCCGGTGTCCTGCAGGTTTTAGATGTGTCCTTGAACCAACACAGCTGATTTAAATGGCTAAATTACCTCCTCAACATGTCTTGAAGTTCTCCAGAGGCCTGGTAATGAACTGATCACTTGATTCAGGTGTGTTGACCCAGGGTGATATCTAAAACCTGCGGGACACCGGCCCTCGAGGCCTGGAGTTCGACACCCCTGATATAAAGGGTCACGTGGCAATAACATTTAGGCATGTAGACATGGGGAGAAACACTTTTTATATTCAGATAATCTTAAACTTGTTTCTTGGACATGACAGTGAGTTCATGCCAAGAAGTCATCAGATCTTACACTAATAGAGTAAAATAAAAATCCACTTTGATTCCATTCTGTCATTGAACTGCTAGATGATGCATCTCTGGATGTGACTGGACACTGGATAGATGTTACGATGCTGATGCATTGACTTTCACTGAGTATTTAATAAAGCTCAACAACCCAGACGTTTGTAGAGGAATTCCTTCATGCAGTATCCATTTCTTTTGAAGAACTAGTGTGGTCAGTGAAGAGGGCAGTGGTGATATTGCGTGTTGTATGATTTGAATGAGAGAGCAGAAGCTAGATGAGAGAAATGCAGTTAAAAAAAGAAAAAAAGGTAATAAGTAGGACCAAAAAGAAAGAGAGAGAGGGAAACTTAGTGGGTGACTGCTGGTGTGTGAAAATTAACTCTATGGGGAATCTGCCTTTGAGATATTTAACTGAGCTATTTGATTTGAGGAAATGAGCCCATTTACTGTAATTGGATGCAGTTAGCTTTCTCTAACCCACTCCTTTTTTCTACCGTTTCCTTTCCATCTGTTTGTCTGTCATTAATCATTCTCCCCTTGTTCACTGGGTAAATATTTATTTGTAATAAGTAGAGGAAAGGCAGCAGAAATAATCCTGTCACAAAACAGCGGATGTCTCCAAATGGATTAGTAGATTGGTGTCCTGCTTAATCAATGTGTTGTGTAATACCTTTTGAGACCCTGTGTTTATTTAAGGGGTAATTGAGTTAAATGCTGCGGGAGTTTGACTTCACAGCTTCTCAACAAACTCTTCTTGAATTCAATGTTGAAAAAATAAAGAAAGGTGGGTTACTTGTGCCCAATTTATGTGGTGTATTTAAAAAACATTCTCTCATAGTTAAGAACAAAAGGTAAACACTAGTGTCCAGCTGATGCTTACACAATAGCATTTATGCATCTGGAATGTAATGTTTGCTTTCTTGCCGGTATTGCTGCGCTGCACTGCACTGCAGTGCCATGCTCAGTCCACTTGGAGGCGCTGTGCATCCTTTAGACAACACGATGTGGGTGCGCTTGTAAGTGCTACTGGTTTGTGTGTGCCAGTATTTTTCTGGCTATATGTGGCCCTATCTGCATTCATATGCCTCTGTGCAAAATCAAGGAGTGGGCTACCTGAGCTCATAATAACATTCCCATGATGCACCATGCAGCTCTGTACTGTACCAGCTTTACAAAATTGGCATTGTGAAATGGAGGGCCACTTTTCACAGTTACTGCCGATGTATTCCAGCCCTCAGCTCAATGTTTCATAGAATGCAACAGCACCAGTAGACCTGGGAACATTTTATATTTAAACTGCTTGAATATTTGAAGGTTGTTTTTTTTGTTTTTGATTTAAAGCAGCTCACAGCCGATCATAAACGCAGTGGGTGAAGACGAAGCTGAAGCTGACACAGTAGGAAATTCACATGCTGATTGATGCGTTCTACTATTTATATCATTGTGGACAATAATAGCAACCCATATGCATTGTAACGGCTCTAAAAACATTTTACTTCTGTAAAGCGCATTTGTATTATAATATGTTTTGACAGTCATGTGTAATTCTTCATTTGGCATTGGGTTTTGTTGTGCTGTTTGGCCTCGCAAATTACTGTAGAGTCGAATCAGTCCACATTAACCTTTTCATCATGCAATGCAGGATTATTAGATTGTGTTCTTTGACATTATCATCAGAGCTTTTTTGAGCTTTGTTTTGATTCCTATTTACCTGAACTTTGTGGTCACATTTAAATGGAGAAGTTAAATTAGTTCTGTTGATTTCCTGAGCCATAAGCATTGAACTTTCTCTCGTTTAAAAGAAAATATTTCCCTTCCTTGGAATTACAGCTCAGCATCTCCCTTCACAGTATGAAACCTTGAATGAAATATGCTTCAGTGTTATCTTTTTTTTGCTTATAATTCTGCATGTTTTAATCCGTTTTTCTCCTGGGTAGCTGTTCTTTTTTTTCTACCTTATTCCTTCATTCCCTCCCTTTTTTGTGTGTATTTCCTTACCAAACTCATGGTTGTTTAGTAATCCTTTGGTTTTTCCCTCGGCTTCCTCAAAGCTGCAGAATTACCGTCGCCTCTTATCCCTGATTTATTTATTTTGCCTCTAATTTTAGGCTTTTATGGAGCCAGGTTGAGACAGGTCAATTCATTAGTGTTTAAATGAGTGAGGTGCTTAAGCCTTTTGTCTGCAGACTGCTCAGCCATTTATGGAACATGGTGCCAGTGCCCCAGCTATGCTGTTGTTTTAATGAGGCTTATAGCTCACTTGCTTTTGTTTGTCTTGATTTTTAGACCGACAGCTGCAGCGCTTTGAGGTAAATAGTGGTTTTTGTGTACATCTCTTTTGGTGCATTCAGTCCTTTGTTTAGGTATCGTCGCACAGACACACACACACACAGTTCTACCTTGTGAAGATGGTAGTCAAATGATATCATGTGATCTATAATTATCAATCATGATCACGCTTCATACCCACAGTCGTGATCATTACCACAATGTTTTTATAAACACTTTGGATTCCCAGCTATACCCCCACCTGTTGAAAGAATTAAGCTGCTGCTTATTAGGGCCCTGTTTGGAAGAACAAAGCCAATAACATAGCAGATTGCCAAGATAATTGCAAAATCAATTATAGTGACAAAATTGGGTTGATTAAGTGTGATCAATTTATGGACTTTAAATTTAGCTAGCAGGCTTTATTGCTTGCTGTCCAAGGAGTGCATCTGTGAAGATTTTACCAATATTATTGATCTAGCTTATTGGGATTGCAGATAAATAAATTCCAGTCATTTTTAGGAAATGAGCAAACGAAGGTATGGAAAAACTATGTCAGGTAAATTTTCCTCACTTGGGCACATACTTTGTTTTAGTTCTAACAACAAACTAATAAGTGAGTATAAAAGGTGAGTCGATTTTAAATAATTCCCTGCTTAATATCATTAAGCAATCCCAATATTAGATTGCTTTCACTGTGATGTGTGCATTTCCCTAAGTGGATTGCCTTACAGTGTAGCTGCTGGGGTCTAGATCCTTATAGCTGCACTGTAAGGAGGGAGGAAGATGTTTTAGTTTGAGGAGGGTGAGGCTTTTAGTAAGTATTCTCATAGTCCAAACGAAAGGATATGTGATTCACTGAATGTTTTTGATTGCATATGTTTTTAAAGTAAAATACCTGTTTAAAGTACATGTAAAACTGTGACAATTATTTAAAAGGTATGAAATGGCACGTAACATGAGAATCAAATAGAGTCTAGTCTTACTTTCACAAGTATTAAAGAACTGCTGCATTAATGCAGCCTGTTTTTGTTTATCATACTGTTTATTTGTAACCAAGATCGTTTTTATACGAGTGTTTGTGACTACAGTTTCTAGACTATGCACAGCACTGTTATTTTGTCAACACTGTGCACCAAATGAAATGGAGGAGGAAAGATAAATCTTGGAAAGACATACTGCTGATTCAAGTTTTCTCCAGGTCTGTTTTACTCTGTTTTGCAGCTGCTATCACTCATTAAACAATGGCAGTCAGTATATTCCCACCACAATGCCTCTGTTTCTGCTTTCCAGTGCATAGTATCATTGAAGAGAAAAATAATTACATGAAGAATATTGCCACTTTTAGCTATGTCATTGTATCTTTGATGAATGCAAATGATCTATATATGTAAAAACAGTATTTTACTTAATAAGATTTTATGTAGGAAGATAAGAAGCTCATTATTATATCTAATAGTAAAAAACTTGACAGTATTTTAGGGGTCATAATGAATGGAAGACATCTTCAAATGATCAGTGTTATTATCTGTAAATTTCTGGAACATTAAGGGAAAAAAAGTAGAGTATAAAAAGTGATTCATTAAATTATTTTTATGCTATAAAGGCACATTGACAGCAACAGAGTAATTTATATCAAGGTTGTGCCAAAGAAGCTCTTAATATGACATTTCTAGTTGCTAGTTGCTAAGTTTTGTGTCTGCTCAGAGTCGTCTTTTTACAAGTATGAGCTTTTAATACCAGCTTTTATTTAGGAGTTTAGGTGTTAATGCTTTAGTTGTAATTAAACAAGTCGCATACCTTCTTTGCTGTATATTGGAATTCCGTTATTAGACAGGATGTTGGTTTGAATGAAAGCTCGACCAGTAATTTAAAAATAATATTTCTTTTCATTTTAACTTAGATTCGATGATGACATTTTTCTCTCTGAACCCAGGATTTGTTGTTGTTCTTTGAATTTTACTCCTGAATATATTGAATATTAACCACTCAAAGCATATGCCTAACCATTCCTGTTAAAGCCAAGAAGACTTGGAGTACAAACGGGATTATCCCCCATTTCAGTCATCCTGCGGTGGTTCTATTAAGAAAAGGTATTTGTGAGTGTCCAAAAGCTGCAGAGTATTTGGGTGAATGGACTACAATGACATACAATGACTCTCTCTCACTCACACACACACACACACACACACACACACACGTAACAATAGATACCCATGCAGTGCCAGAAACAGCACTGCATTGACACTTAAGCTGCGATTACACAGTGTTTTTCTTCAGATGCTATTTTGTGAGGTACAAAAGTAAAGATCTGTTTTGGCTACCCTGCCAAAGTAAGCAATGTAGGATTTCCTCACAGGATTGCAGTTCACTTTATATGGATTGAAAGAGGCAAAAAAACCACAAAAAATGTCAGTCTACAACTTCACCCTGGCAACTGTTGGTTTGAAAATTTTATCTTGCCCCGAGGTTTGTCTTTTTAAAATGTTAAAACAAAGATGAACTTTGTCCAGATCTGTAGTTTGTGGTTTTAACTCACTGTGTGCCATGAGGCTAATTTACATGCAGACCATGAAAAGCTATGGTTACAATGAAGTTTTCTACCATGAACTTTTTTTTCCAACTCTTCATGCTGGCAGTCTTGGATTTTTTTTTTTTTTAGGGATAACTAAAACTGAGAGAAAGAAGTTTAGCATTTCACCTTTTTCAGTGACTCTGACGGTTTTAATTAGTGTTTGATCCGGGGAAGTGTATTCGAAGATCCAGCTGATGTCATTGTGTAAGCAGAGCACTGTGAAGCAGATTAAGTTGGCAGAACTACTCGAGGCTTTTTATTGTTCCGAAATCTGCTCATCCTACAGAGTTTGTATTGCAGGAGACAAAAACACTTGGTGTTTAAAATGTGCGCATCAAATTGTCAAATTCATGTGCTACAAGCCAAATAGTTTTCCCTTTTGTGAACAATACTACATTAGGTTCAAAGCTACGTTCTATATGTAAGCAGGGATTGATTTTCCAGTTTAATCTGCAGGTTCCCAAATCATGCGACTTTCATATTGATTATTAAAGAAAACAGTTTTTAAGAGTCATCATGATCAAATTAGTTTTAAAAACTCATACTCAGCCTAACCTAACAAGATGATACAGTAGTTGGCTAGAGCACGGGGGTTATTGCATTCAACAAGATATCCTTAATACACAGAAAACAGTGAAAGCTCCTTCTTTTTGTCTGTGTTTTAGGTAATTAACCTGGGGCCAGATCTGTGCCAGAGATGGATTGCCATCATAAATGACTACTTTAGTGGAGTTGAGGACTTTAGTGTACATATAACTTAATCCAATCTACTGCTGACATGGGTGCACACCCACCTGCCTCCTGGGAGATTATCCTGAATTTTTCACTGCTCTAAGCTGTTGGGTCCTGCCAGTGTGATTTGAAATTTCCCCTGGAAGTGCAAACTGTAATTTGAGGACAGTCAATAAAAGGGAGGTTCTGTATTCAGGTGCTGAAGCAGTTTGGAGGTTCAGCCCCTTGCTCCTCGTCTTGACGTGACAAAGTATCCTTTTAGAAAACACCAATCCATAATATGTTGCTGATGTTAGTAGAGTATATTGATAAAACCAAATGATTTTCTGTAGAAGAAAAGAAGGAAGTGATGAAAGATGTAGGGGGAATTTTATATTGCTCAGTGGATGATAATTTTACATTTCATTTACCTTGATATTGGAGTCATGACAGGTGATTCTGCAATGTGCATAATATCACACAAAGCTTCAGGTGTCTATACTGAATGCATTTTAACACCATCCTTCATAAAAAACTTGTGCTTCCTGTGTAATTTTTGTACAAAGCTGTGCGTTTTGTCAAATGCCTCTTACTGCACACCAGTGCTCCAGCTGAACAAGCTCAGCTGCTGCTGTTTTACTCTCTCTGCTATGTGACTGTTTTATAGATGTTTTGAGTTGTTTCAAGACACACACAGATTTGTGCGCACACATGGAGAAACTATCAAATAGCTAAAGAGTTAAAATGCCTTGCTGCAAAGAAGGATCTACCTTTACCTCAGTGTTGGGTCACAGTTATGGTGCTAATATACATTTCTAACTGTGCAAATTTAGAGGTGGCTGATCCCCGCCCCCCCCCAAAAAAAAACAAAAAACATTCTCTCTTCTCTCTACCTTTAGTGTTAAAACTTTTATTTACTGGATGGGAGTTACAAGGTTAGAGAAAAGAGTGCAACAGGCTGGGGGAGAGAAGGAAGTCAAAAATCAGAAAAAAGGAAGCGAGAAATGATAAAAGAAAAAACAAAAGTGACAGGTTGATTTGTATACAGACTCTTCAAACAACAAAGATTCCACCCACGTTTTGGTTGATACCGTTTGGAAGAATGCAAAAATATGTTTTGTTTATTCTATTTCCTTCATTCATTTCTTCTTCATTAAGTCTGAAACACTGTGTACAAGGCAGTTATCGCGCAACTCACGAGATATTCAATAATGAGTAATTTTATGCTTCTGTCTTCTAGTCAAAGCCCCGTCAATTTAGCTTCGTAAGGCACAAAATTGCTGTAGAGAAATAAAGCTTTGAACTATTGATTCTTTCCTTTGCTTTGGGTGTGCTTTGAATTATTTGGTAGACAGCTGCACGGCAATCAGAATAGCTGCATATTTTGAGGCTGTTGTGTGAAGTGTTTTGTTGAAATTTCAAAGCTTTCTGAATTATCATTCATAAACGGGCAATATTTTTCTGAAAGCCTGTTCTGGTGTCTTTGTCTTGATGTATGGAATAAGATCATCTTCTTTCTGTTGTGGCACTGGAGTAAGACGATCATTTGAAACGGTATCAAAGACAAGGTAATTGATAGTGCTGCATTAACTGTTTTTTTTTTTTCTAGTAAATGAATTAATTGGCCAATGAAAATAGATTGGAAATAACAGAAATAATAAAAGGCTGCATCCATTTCAAAAGCATGTGACACACACAAAAAATATGCTTGCAAGGATGTATTAACCACAGGCAAAAACTGCATCTCAGCCTTGTTTTTTTTTCTCTCCCTGGTTTTGTAGCTGGTCTTCCTCCAAAAAAATGACTTTGCCCAGAAGCAAATTAATATAATAACTTTAATACACTCATATATAAGTAATATAACAGTGATGCTATTTAATGCTTTTGTTTTCTATAATTTTTGTGTTTATTTTTGTGATTTTCAGGACATCCTTAACAACCTGGACCCTCTGGCAACAGGAGAATTGGATGATGATGACCTCATGCTGGACCTCCCAGAGGATGGCTTGCATGGTCAGAACACCTGAGTACTTGCAGACATACACACATAGACATGTAGTTCCTAACTGCAGTTATCTTATTCAGATTTGTAAGGTTATTTTACGGCCATGAAAATTGCTGCAGCTTTATTGGCTAGAACTGTTTATTTTATTTATAAGCAGATACTTCCAGCAAAGCTTTTCTGATCAAAACTGTAAATTAAACCATTGCCAAGGCCAGAACTTTCTATTTCTAGTAGTCTCATTATGTGGCATATAATGGCTTGAACAAATTGTATCCTTGGGTGAAGATTTGCCTCAGAAACATCCAGCAAACTCTTTTAATGGATACAGGGTTGTCTGTAATGTGGTGGACTCTTTTAATGTTTGATTGATGAAGTTATTAATTTCAGCTCCAAGTCTGACATAAAACTGGCTTTGGATAAGAGCTACTTTCTAGAAGTTTTCAGCCAGCTGTTTGGCTGTGTTTATGACGGATGAACAGATGCACATGTACTTGGTACGTGTGCCTATGGTACACACACAACCAAAGTAGATATACAGGCTTAGCAAGACCTGCCTGTACATATGTTTCTCTTGACAGCATCAGTATGGTTTTACATGATTAGTTTAATGCTTTTATATTCAGACAGCACGTCACCCACCTCTGCCTTGATCCTTGAGTCTTGGCTGTTTTCTCTAATCATTTTCACTTTTCACTGCAAATTTAATCAAACTCCAGATTCATTAAGATTGAGTAAAATAGCTTCTATGTAGGTGTTAAAGGTAATCAGGTCACATCATTACCACCTCATAATACTGTTGACAGTATTATTACTGGATTCTTCAGATAATGTTTGTCACAAGGAGAGAGAAGGGTTGAGATTGACTTCTCATGTCATTAAATCTATTGAACTCGAGTGGTTTTAAGATTGAATCACTCATTCTTATCAAAGTAGAATTCAAGGATAATAGGTTTAATGCACAATACCTCTGACAAGACTCCCTTCAACCTCCTAAAAGGCAATGTAGATTTTGTGTGCATGCTTTCCTGTGCACATGCAAGGTTATGAGATTAGATTTGAATCTGTGCTTCCAAGTAAAAAAAAAAAAAAAGAATAGAAACAGACTGTTAGAAATTTCATGAACGTAGAATTTATTGTGTACTTGGCATACCCAGGAAATTTGCATCAAAGTATATATTGTCTATAAACAGTGATCTCCTTGTTTTTGAGAGAGGGACACAGAGACACTCTAGAGGAATGTGAACTGGAATGTCATCGCTTCCTAATCCTTTTCGGGTAGCAGCCATATTTATAGCTCAGTAAGTCATGGGTAAAGTTAGTGTCATGTGAGGCAGAGTGAAAGCAAGACAGGCTGAGGACTCCAGTTTGACCCAGCCCACAGGGCAGGCCGAGAGATGTGGGATACGGATGGGTGTTACTCCTAAAGACACCCCGGCTCAAAACAGGAAGAGCAAAAGGGGAGAAGAGGACTTAAAAAACAAGTGGAGGATAAAGGAGGCCTCACAAAATCTTTTCATCCAGCTGTCAGGTCACTTGACAAAAAGAGGGGCCAGAGTTTTCCTCTCTTGCCTGTCTCAGCTGGTGACTTCCTAGCTTGGACACGAACCAGTCACCTCATCTGCTCTCTTACCACCACCACCACAGTCCTCTCTCCCCAGCTCCAGTTCCTAGGGAGTTCCCAGAAAAACAAGGCTGTCAACAAAGACTGGGCCAGGCAGGAGGGGAGCTCGGTTGACTTTCTCTCTGGCCTTTTAACAGTTCACCAGCTGACTGGACAAGGAGTTATTTTGCTCTCGTCTTCATCTGAGTTTCTCTACATTTACGGATTTTTTCCCCCCACACTTGGAACATATTCAGATTGTTTTACTTTTTGTTTTAGGCTTTTCTGAGCTGAAAAGCAGTCACTGTACGTGGTTAACTTTCCTGGAATGTAGCAGCTCAGTGTGAGACAGACTGTCTGCTCCTGTGCTATGAGGTGACACTCTGGGTAAAGTATTTTAACCACAACTGCTGAATTCCTCAGATTGGATCTTTTAGTCTGCCAATATTTGTTTAAATCTCTTTTTCTTTATCTCTTTCTACCCATTTTCCTTCAGTCCAAAGAGCATCTGGTATATAGAAAGTCAAGGGTCCTTTTGATTTCCTGGGGGTTGCGCTCTGTTAGTTGTCAATTTTGTTGCAGTCATGGTTCATTTCACAGCTATATGCTATTGAGTATTGCCAAATACTGTGTCCTTTTACCTCCTTGAAAATGAAATGGCTTGTCACTTTGTGTGTGTGTGTGTGTGTGTGTGTGTGTGTGTGTGTGTGTGTGTGTGTGTGTGCGCGCGCGCGCGTGTGTGTGTGTGTGTGTGTGTGTGTGTGTGTGTGTGTGTGTGTGTGTGCGCGCGCGCGCGTGTGTGTGTGTGTGTGTGTGTGTGTGTGTGTGTGTGTGTGTGAGAGAGAGAGAGAGAGCAGTTGTTTGCATTTGATAGTGGGAACAGTTGAGAGAATGAGATGGATAATCGCATCATTTTCATGCAGATGTTTTGAAATTTTTGAAAGAAGCACAGTGGTATTCATTACCACAGGGCATTCATAGTAGTGCATTGTGCTATTGTGTTTTTGTGTATGTTTGTATTACATTGTTAGTACTTTTTCTTTGTTTTAGGTCTAGAGGGCAAACCCATGAAACTAAATGATTAGTTTTTAGTGTAAACACTTTTTTAAGGATAGAGTACGGATAGGTTCAGCTTAGAGTAAAGGTTAGAATTAGCCCTCATCAGCACAGGAAGCTCCTGGCAGCGATCTAGTGACCATAGATCACAGAAACTCAATGATATTCAGTGACTTCAGGTAACAGTTGGTGAAATTACTGCTTGCAATGAAGTGATACATTGACATATGACAGGGACTAAATACATTATAGAGTTTTGTGTGCGTGTAACTTAGGGCTGTTGTAAAATGTGTATCTTTGCATTTTTATGCCTCAAATTCACCCAAAAAAACATAACAGTATCACCAGAAGTGATTTTTCTAAGGCTATACTCTACATCGAGGCTACATCTCAAACAGTTGCTTTACAAATTTTAGGTCATAATCCCCAACCATCACCTACGTCCTCTTCTTCCAGACATACATATATGTATATTTACTACATCTCATATTCTCTCTATATAGAGACTGATAGGATGTCCCATATTGAGCGTCCGGAGCGGGCCAATCGGCAGGGGCAGCGGCGTAAACACCATCGCTGGAGTGGATCAGATCACTTTCATAATGATACCAGGTCAGTCAGGTTTGAAAGAGTAAGAAATGTTATAAAAATGTTACAAAAAACCAAACAAAACATGAGTCTAAATCTGTAAAAAGCCAAATTAAAAAGATATGAATACACTGAATATGTCACTGTTTCTCTGTCTTTGTTTTTTTGTTTTTCCCTCAGGGCTCATGTCTTCCAACATTATGATGGTTTCAGAGATTCAAAGAACTCAGCCCGAAAGGAAGGCAGGGAGCATGGCTACATGCCAATGTTAGATGGACTTGCACTCGAGCACATGACTCAGGACTGCAGCTTCCTCAAGAACCAGCTGCTCAAGCTCAAAACGTTACTAGAGGTTCGACCCACATTTGCACAGATGCAAACACAAAAACCGATACGCTTACTTGCATATTTGTCCAGTATTCTTTGTCCAATAACAGAAACCTTTGTACTCCTTAACATGAACAGTAGACTCAGGCTTTTATTTTGGGTCTTAATAATCCACACTGATTGTAAACACTGCTTATCATGGGGATGAGGGTGTTTTGGCTGCAGTTCTGTCTATAAATTATACATTTGTACTAGTTTTCTGTAGGTTTAGTTTTAGTAATCTTCTTCAGTATGCTGGGGGCAGACTATATCACTGAACACACTAAAAGTGGGTCTTAATAAAACTGAAAGGAGCTAGTTTTCTTAACAGGTTTCCACACTGAGTATTTTTAGGGGGATTTTTTTTGTGTCTAATTACATAAATCCAGTAGCTGTTGCAGTGTAGCGAGATCATAAAAGACAAGACAAGACTTTGCTATTTGTTTTAATGCACTGGGCCAGTCTTATTTTTGCTCATATATTGCCTCATCCATTGTGAATTGTTGCAATTCAGTTCAGTAAAATGAATTAAGTTGTGTGATTCAAAAGGCTTGTGTGCAACAGTACACTTGTGCTTCCGTTTTGTATATACAGTATGTGCATCTGTGAAGGCGATCACTTAATAGATGCACCCCTGTCAATCAGAGAAATCCACTTAGAGGAAAGAAACAGATTGGGTGACTGGGATGAAGAAAAGGGAAATGGAAGAAACTGAACGAGGAAATGTGCACTTACATGTACGATGAACACACAAAATCGTCTCTCTATTGAAACACAGCCAATTTTAGGCAATCGCAGAAATGCACCGGCACCGGCACTTCACACTCCGTAAAACAAAATTATCTCGAATGCCTCGACTCAATTTAGCCTCAGCAGCATAAAAAGTAATGTTTACGTTTAATCCAAATGTCTCCGTCAGATCTGTTCAGCGTGCTCGCTGCAATTAGTCAAACACTTGGGCTGTATAGCCTCAAGAGGGAAGATATTTTTTTTAGCAACTTTGTTCTTAATTGTGCAGCTTTTTCTTCATATGATCCTGAACTCAAAGCAATTGTAGAATGAGCTTCCAGCTGTGCTAAATCCTAAATCAAAGGCTAAAATCCAGCACAACTCTCTTTATACCTGCAGATTATAATTGGATAATTCTACATAACATTAATGAGGCTGAAGTGGAATGTACCCTTTAAGTGAAAATTGTTACCAAGCTAGTTGACAAAATGTTCATTAAACATTAAATACCAGCCACTTAAGTACATATGCTTGGTGTCTAAAAACCTTCGGATGGCACTGATTAAATAATTGGGATAATAATTACATTAATGTCGTAGGAGTTTATAGAAAAGTTGAACACACAAGTAGCCACTGATACAAGGACATTTTTGGATATAAAATAAATGTCTTTAGTTCAAAAACAAACTCTGCCTCTGGTATCTAACACTTGTGGCTGACAGTTCAGGGTCAGTGGAGTGTATGTGCTAAAGAGTAAAATTATTCCACCATAGTGAAATATTGCTCCTGAGGCATGCTGTAGGCAGTTGCCATTGATTTAACTCACTGTGTACTCTCTGTCTGTGTGCGTGCCCTCTCTTGTGAATGTGTGTGTTTGTTTGTCTCCAGCTTGAGGATACAGACACTCCAGCAGATGTTCCTGTGGAATCTGAAGACAGTACCTCTGCAACACAGGTAAGAAACTGTGACTGCAGTTTACAGTGAAGATTGACTGAAAATGTGGTTTATGATACATATCTATCTCTTGATCTATCACTTTATTATGCTCTTTTTTTAGTTCCTAAATAAGGGTGTGTATGTATGTGTTTGTGTGCGTGTTTTTAGTTGGAGGTGCTGGTAAAGGAAGTGCAGGTGCTCAGAGAGGAACTGAGGAGTCGAGACAAGATCATTGCTCAGCTCACACTGCAGTGTCAAGAACTACAACAACAACATCGACAGGAACAGATTGTGAGTCGTTGTAAACATGGCTTATACAACTGAAAAGGGGAATCTGTGCCACATATAGATATACTTGGAGTGTAACCGTTCAGTCGCCCTGCCTCAAAGCTGAGACAGAAATTACACAGAATAGTTGTTTTGTTTTTTTCCAAGCATAGTATGTGAGGCATATCTGCTGTTGAATTGTGTTTAAAGGTGTCATGAATTATTCTGCATCGAAGTTATTATAGTTGACGAAATTAAATTTAAAAACTAAAAACATATGTGAAAAAACTATTTAGCAAATTAAAAAGGAAGGAAAGGAAACCCCTTACACTAAAATGTGTTTTAGTATGGTAAACAGAAAAAACTAAAAATATTTATTTGCTTTTATGATTGACTGACCACAGGTTTAGTAGAAATAACATCCTCTTTTGGCAAAATGCAAACACAGTAGAGATTTTGACACAAAGTATCAATGAATTAGTCCGAAAAACAGTGGAAAATGTCAATAAAATAAAAAAGAAAGAGGAAAGAAATAATAAAGTCAGGTGTGAGTGCTCATAAACTATAAATGCAAGTATAACATACAGAAGATCAATACAGGCTCTTCTTCAGTTTGATGAGATCTAGGTTTTACAAGATCCTCTGTGATTTACAGGCAGAGCTGAAATGGCTTCAAGGCTCATGTTTGCATGTTGCATTCATGTAGCGCTCAAAGTGTTTTCTCTCTGAGAGATCACCCCTGTGACATCAGATCTCTTTACTGATCTGCGATAGTTAGGCATGTCTGGCCATTGCTACTGCCTTATTCTTCTCTATCAGATCTTACAATTGAAGGTTTAAAAAGACAGATGGATTGATAAAAATATGTAGTGGAAAAAGTCTGATAGACCCACTTTTCTAGTGTTCAAGTGATCAAAGAAGATATACTGCAATACCCTTCATCATAGGTGGGAGTTGGGTATGTTGCTGGACTCCTACATGCACACCAGTGTGTTACTCATGCCTGCCAACAACTTCCATTCTGTTTGCCTTTAGCTGGCTCCATCTCCTCTCTAACATTCATTAGTGTCCTGACCAGGCTCCCTTGTTAGCCAAACAACAGTATGCCTAGCTGACATTATTCAAATCCCCGCCATATCAAGAAATACCAAAATGTCAAAGCAAGGTCTGTTCTCCTGTCTTGCCACTGCATAGCATTCTTCCAATTAGAATAAGCACCCACCCACAGGTTCTTCAGTCAGAACGATATTGTTCCACCCTTAGCCTCAACAAGCAGAGGCTGTAAGAAAAGGCTGGGGCATGTTTTCAGATCTTTAGCTGACTTTAATGAGTGTAGAAGCTGAAGGAGTGAAAGTGTTGGACGATGGCAGAAAGAAAATAAAAACGGAAACAGCAACCTTTACTCCTCCGACTGTACTCAAGCATTTTGTGTGCAGCTGTTAGAAGAATGTCAGAAGAATGTCCTCGCAGTAAAAGGCTAAATGATGAAACCAAAACAAAGAAACACAAAAGTTTTGGAAGTTTTCTTCTGTCAAGTGTGTTTGGTGAAAATCTAACATTTATGTGCAGGTCATTTGGTTCATATTGGAACTAGAGTTAAAGAGTAAACGGCGACTGGACCTGCTTTATGTCCTTGAAATTGGGTAGGGGGTAATATTAAAGTTGGTAAAGATTCAAGTAAAGTTGAGGGAGGTAAAGCATTAGAAAGTGCTGAGAAACAGACATGTGGAAAAAAATGAGTAAATTGAACATAGTGCAGTAATGAGAAAACAATAGAGGAGCTGCGTGTGGATGGGAGACGGTTTCTTGCTGTATACAGTGTGTATCTATGTGTGTGTTTGTGTACATATAAGGCTAAGAGGAGAAAATGGGAGTGAAAATGAAATAATGGGAGAGAGGAAAGTGGAACTATCAAAGATAAAAAACTGATTTCCCAGTGTTGCTTGACAGTATGTAGCTTTGAAGGCGTCTTCTGCTGCACTTGAGGTAGACTGCTCATGCTCACTGCACTGAAGTTTTTACCAAGGCTGGCAAACACCTGCGATTCATGTCAGATCCTTTCATGCCTTTTCACAGCCAAAATTTCTTTGCTATTCAGCCACATATGAAAAAAATGTGATATCAAGCTCAAGTTTTTTTTTTTTTTAAGCAAAAATGTAATGTTGTGCACATCATTAGTTGCTCTGAACTTCTGATTCAATAATTGATTGAGTTAATCGTTTGAATTAAAAAGAAGGTTAGGAAAGTGGTTTGTCAGGAAAGGTTTTGACTGATGAAAAAAGGAGGCAATATTGGGTGAACATGCGCTTAAAGTAAATGTCAGCGAGTTTAATTTACTGCAGGATATTTTAATTACTATGTAAAGGTAATTGTAGCCATTTACAACCTGGTCTTGGTTTTCCCTAATGTGCATCAATTTTAATCAGAGCAGGGTGATAATTTGCTGGCTCCCAGTTTTCATGCACATTCAAATCGTCTGGAAAAAAAAGTGGATAGAATTTTATTGCTTTGGATGAGAAATATATATATATTTTTTAACAATAAATTACATTTATCAATTTAAAAATGAACCCTTGCTGAAGACCCTTTTTTCTGTTCATTCAAGTGATTACATCTGATATATTTAGCTTTTTGCTATGTGTGGCAGCACATCAGTTAGGTTTTTGACTGGTGATGCTAAATGTTTGTGATTCATCCCAGTGGGAAAAAAAAAACTTATCTTTTTTTTCTTAAAGCTTCAATTAACTTTCTAGTGAGATGTTTTCTTTTAAGTTCAACCCAGTTATTATTTAAAAGTTGAAGTGAGCTGAATCCAAGTGCACAGTGGGTGTTGTAGTAAAAGGGGACTTGCTTTCAGTATATTAAGGCCTATTCAGTTTTCTCTCTGAGTACTTTTATTTGACTGCGTATAAAGTGGCAAGCTTTTAAAGAGCGTGAGAGCAGAGGCTTGAAAAGAAGTCACCAGAGTTAAAACCCTTTCTTGGCCTTCCTTCCCTCCTTTCTTCCCACCTTTCCCTCAGTCTGCTACAGGCCAGCAGGTCAAGTGTCAGTGCCACCACCAGAGGGCTCCTTCTTCACTAAGACAGAGCGACAGACAGGTGGACAAACGTATGCAGCACCACTATGATAAGGCCACCCAGACGTACTGGAGACCACCAAACCATGCTGTGAGTCTGAAACATCAATTCATCAATTTAAAAAAAAACATTTTTTCTGTGCAGTCGTGACCATCAGACCTCACTTTGGGATACAATGATGAGTGCATACATACAGCATATTGCTGACCTCTATTTGATAAAACATAATTTGACAGTTTATTTAATGCAAAGAATAATGTAAAGGAAAAAAAAAATATAGGTGTTTGTGTGAGGTCGTTCAAATCTTTAGCTTCAGGTAACAATCTAAAAAGCATGAGAACGCTTTTCCAGCTGCTGGCTGGAGGGGTTAAATCACTATACTGTGCTCTCTCTGTGGAGCACAGCTTATTGGGTTGTCAGCAAGCTTGTCACACTGTCCTCCACTCTTAATAGCTAGATGTCACTGAACAGGGACTTGCGACGTTGGTCTTAATGTCGGAGTGATGGAGAAGGAGATTTATTGGAGGAAGGAAGTAGACATAGAGGCGCACAGATAGACAGGTGGCAGATGGATAGATATGTGTTCGCTGTGTTTATCATAGCCAGCACAGCGTGATGTGTGGCAGCCAAGTATTGGTTCAATGGTGGGAGTGCCACAGGCAGTGTGCCTAGTAAACACTCCCTTAATTGACCTGCTCTCAGCTAACAGGGTGTGATGCACAGACACACGCACACACCCACTCACACAAAGAGGCAGATATAAGCACTGTGACACAAAAGGAAATAATTTTAAGATTGATATCTGCTTAACTGTAACACATGGTATGGCCAAACTCATGATTATTAAGAGTGGACAAATGTTTTTAAATTGGCTTATACCGACTACAGGTGAAGAATAAAAGACAAAACAAGCAAGCTTACCAACTATAGAAGGTCCCTGCTTGCCACAGGAGCTTATGGTTTAACAGTTGCTATGGTAACCATCAAAGAAGGGCTAGCAGAGCTTGATGGGAACAGTCTCCGTGGTGGGAGCGTCTTTCTGTGACCTGTAGTACCTGGTGTGTGTTAATGCTCAAAAACATTAAAAAAAACCCAACAAAACCAAAAACAAAACCAAAAAAATCAAAACAGATTTCTCTTGTGATTTTTATCTCTGTTCTTTTTGCTTGTTTCATCAGTAATCTGTACTGGCCACCACATTCCACTCTTCCTGCTTTAATCTACATTACGGTGTCATCACCAGAGTGAAGACCATTTCCTACGCTCTTGTTTTGCAGCCTTGGACTACTTTCAGCATGTTTTTACAGCATGTTACTTTCCAGAGCTTGCAATTGCTCCTAAAGATTAGCTCTGAGTTTGTTTCATTTTTTTGAGAAGTAAAAATAAAAGAGAACACAGAGTAAACAAATACCAGGAAGAAACTGATTTTTTTTCCTTGGTCTTTTTAGTTGGTATCGAAGCTCTCGGTAGCACACTGACAGGTTTAGCACCTTTAGCAAGTCTGGGTTCATTAAGAGTTTTCCTCTTATAGTACTTTGCTTTTCCCACAGTTTTCTATGTGTGTGGTTTTCCTAGACTAGCTATTCTGCCTTTTTTTCCCTCCTCCCTACTGACAAATTAATCATGTCTGTCTTTATTTCACTCTCCAATGCTCTTCCTCTAACACACACACACACACACACACACACACACACACACACACACACACACACACACACACACACACACAAACATGGTGTCATTGTTATTGTTTTTTTCTCTCTTGCTCTCAAAAATGCCCTTTTTTGTTGATTTTTCTTCTCCTCTGACATTTAAAGGGGTGCTCTGTCAAAGCACTGGAGTACCTCGTGCCCCGCAATAGTATTTTTGAAAGCTACGCTGAACGGCTTGGTCAAGATTAATTTTGATGTCAAAGGCCAGTAGCTATAATCTTTTAAAGCTTTAATGTTGATATATAGTTGCCTTATCTGTAGCCAAGGGGCAAAATGTGCTCTCTGATTCTGGGAGGTCTAGATGTCCGTGCTTGGACATGGACTGAAAATTCTCTGTGTGCTTTGAACTTAGATTAAGAGTATCACAAAAGAGTGAGCTTGTGTCCTTTGACCCTTGGACATGAGTGTATTTACTTGTTAGTGAGTCGTTTATTATTCATGCAGCATCTTCAGTCATTCCGCTTATATTTTGTCAGTGACCAGAACTTGTGCTATTGCTTTTCAGGCTGCTTTAACCCATCCTCTTCACCTATTTCCCGACTTCTTCGCAGCCTCTGCGAAGGCTGTGGTAACATATTCTCCGCCGGCTCCCACAGCTTCTTTTTTAGATCTGCTTGCAATCCAATTTTGAGGCCAAAACTTGCTCAAGAAAAAAGAAAAGATAAGAAAGGCTTACATTATGGAATGTGTATAGTGCTGTCGGTGAACATAATGCCGACAACGATTGTACACGGTTGTCGCAGCATGACGCAAGTGTAGTGTGACAGTAGGAGCTACTTAAATGTTGCCTGTAGAAAAATAATCTTTGTGAATAGCTTCCCAGAGCAATCTCAGCAGGAGAAATGTTTTGTCTGCCTCTTCCTTTTGCAGCAAATAAAACATGAGCAGTGTGATTTGAGTAATTTCAGATGTAATACAATAGAAAACTACACAGCCTTGTGGTTATATATTTGCATTATTTTCTGTCATGTGTATGTGAGAGATGCCCTGTTTGTCTGCGTTTTGTTTGTGTGTGTGTGAGTGGGTTGTGCCACATGTATCTCTTGTACTCAAGTGCGGGCCACACTCAATGTGACTGAACAATGAGTTCAGCCGACTGAGGACTGGGGAGCCGACCTTGTTAATAACCCAGATAAACAAACACGCAGATGAGCCACAGCAGTGAAACAATGACAACACAATAGGCAGTGTTTCATCAGTGGCAGACAGAGAGGATAATTACGGCTATCCTCCCACTCCCTCTTTGCCTCTTAAACATCCTCTTCTTCATCTCTTCTTCTCTTCTCACACCTCCCTTCGTGTCTCTTTTATCTCTTCCGCTCTTTCTTCTATCTTTCTTATTTGCTTCATTGATTTCTTTCTTTCTTTTGTATGTTTTTGTCTGTCGTTCTTTCCTTGACATTACAGCTCTTCTTGACTTCTTACCTCAGTTACAATTAGATCATTTTGTTGTCACTGAGAGGGAGAGGATGGGGAAGAGGGTTAGTGATTAGTGTTAAGCTGCCAAAGGTGTTCCCCACTCAGATGCGAGTGTTACTTCCCCTTCCTCATTCTCTCAGTTTGCCCCCTCGCATCAGGCACACATTCCACACGCATGTTCATTAATACGAGCTTGTACGACAGAGTCATCTTTGCCAGGTGAGGATTTAATTGCCAAAGTCGGTGAAGTGAAACATTGGGGCCAGGGCAGGAGTATTAGTTGTAACCAACTTCGTGAAACTCCGTGTAATGGATTAGGAGACCTGAGCAGAGCAGGGCTGTTTTTAGTGGCTCAGATGTATCCTCTAAATAGTGTTGTTATTTGAAGAAAGGTTGTAGGATCACAAAGAAAAACTTTTAGATTCTTGTCCTACTTTCCCAAGTTTCGCCATCTGCTTTGGGGACTGTGCACACAAGAGGTAGAGTGCATCTCAGTCTGAGAGGGTCTCTTGTGAACATACTACTACCACCAATACTAATATGGCTATTTCCACTGAGAATAGCAATGTTACGCATGCAAACACATTTTTAAAAATTGTTTATTACTGTACATCCCCCTCATTTCTCTGTACTCCCAGAAAAATATCAGTCTGGCTCAATCAAGCTCTTTTGCTAGATTTGAAGTAGGAACAATAGGAGGTGAAGCACTTACTACTGTATTTTCAAACTGACATACCAAAAGAAAAAATATTTTCTATTTTCAGGCAGAAAGTCTGAATTAGCCTAACCAATATCGTATATTACTGGATTCAGCACAGTGAGACCTTTCCAGCAAGTCCTGTTTAGTGATTCTGGGACAATCCTACCTAATACAGTTGAAACGTATATGAGCACATTCATTGCAGATTCTCATTTGAAATGTTCACCCATTGTACTTCTGTGTTTGTAGAGCTCTATTTCATCAAGAGATCACAATGTTAACTTTTTTTCCCCTATAGAGGAAGCCTCAGTCCACTCTCACACCCAGTTTGGAATTAATTTGGCCTTCCATTATGAAATTACATGAGTTCAGGTGTAGCATCTCCCATTTGGCTTAACATTTTTGAGGGGATATCACAATATCTGTTAACTTTTGAGAACTTTCATTATTTAAGAAAACAAGTTAAAACATCTAAAAAGCTATTGTTGCAATGATATTGGTATCTTAAAATGCTGTAGTTTATACATGTAGCATACACATACCTCCACCACTAATCTTGTGTTATACCAAAAGTGTGTTATGTATGCATTGCTGAAGCTATTCCACAAGGACTGGTGGTCCAATCCATAAAGGCTTGACCATTTAGGGCAGCGGTCCCCAACCTTTTTTGCGCCACGGACCGGTTTATGCCCGACAATATTTTCATGGACCGGCCTTTAAGGTGTCGCGGATAAATACAACAAAATAAAACTTGTACTGGTACCGAAAAAAAAGAAAATTTATTCATAACACACGTGAAAAGACCAAGGAAAACCGAGTAAACGCTAAAAACGATAACAAAATAACGCTGAAAACCGATAAAATCCCTGAAAACTATACATTTCACACCTGAGCCTCAACTCTCGCGGCCCGGTACCAAACGACTCACGGACCGGTACCGGTCCGAGGCCCGGGGGTTGGGGACCGCTGATTTAGGGGGCGAGGTCAGCCGCAAGGAGGTTTAGGAGATTAACATTGTTGTTTTTTTAAAGAAAGAGTTGAGAAGGAAGTGTTGCCAGACGCAGTCTATGTGCTGGTGGGAGAGAAATGATGAAATTGATGGATGGCATATATAAAAAAATAACTTGTATAATTTTCCCAATTTCTGTCTCACTGCTCTTGTGAAGCTCTGTCAGCCCTTTATTGGAGACCTTTTACAGCTGTGGAAAATGTAAAAAAGGCTAAGCTGCCGAGTTCTATTAAAGCTGCCAGATACTGTCTGAATCATTCAAGAGCCCTCCAACACGCTCTCTTGTTCTCGTCGTCTAAAGTTTCCTCTCCCCAAATGAAGCTTCAACAGAAAGCTTCTGTGAAGACCTCCCACTGAAAAACTTGTTGGTGTTAAAGGAAGGACACGGACAAGCACAGATCAGGGAGTCTTATTGCTCCCCGCTGCAGCAGTCACACTAGGAGGGCTCTGAAATCTGGGGTGGACCTGCTGGGAACTTGCATCCTTTCCCTTCATGTCTTCAATATCGCTCTTTCTTTGTTCTTTTTACTTGACAATTTTTGTGCCTCTCCCTTATATCAGAGAAGAAGGAGCCCTCTCTACAACCGAGGAAGAAGTAGTATTTGATATAGCTCTACTCTCTACCCACTTAACAAAATGGCACAGCTGCCTCTTCACCATGAGTCTTCCACTGACGGCTGAAAACGTTGAATTGCTTAACCTTAGGGAAAACGCAGTGTATAGAATGAGGCTTGTATTTTCTCAGCCTTGTGCAAAAAATGTTCATATGGCAATGTAATGTGACAGTTGTGCAACAAAGGTGGGCTGAGATACTGTATGTGGCTAATAGTTTTTATGTAAGCAGTATTACAATTTTAGAGTAGGAGGAAAAGAGTGGTTTTCACAGCTGAAAAACAACATAAAGATTATTGGAAATCTCTAGGTAGGGGGGTGCTTAAAAGGATAATGAATAATAAAATAACCTCCTGAGTTTCAGTCTGACATTTCTAACTGTCGTGCTGTTTTAACCATTCCCATCCCACTATCCAGCTGACGACCTGCTCATCACAAAACATTATAAGGAAAACAAATTATATCCACAAGAGGTTGTAAGCTATCAGATATCAGCACTGATAAAACTGTTCATTCCTGCCCGCTGCCTTAAAAACCAATCATTATTTAACTTAGCGGTCCATGTATCTGGTTGTGATGACCTTTCAGTTGAACTATCATGAATGCCATAAACAGAGCCTTGGATTTAATGTTTTATTCAGTGTAAACATTAGATTAATTTATTTATATTTTATTTAACATTTCAGTATAAACATTGCTTTTTTTTTTTTTCTTCATGTTTTTCAAACAAAAAGGCTCCTCAAGTTCTCAAGATTAGAGTGAATGTTAGTATTAAGGGATTTATTTTGTTTATTCCACTAACACTAAGCCCGAGTTTTCATTGCATCACAACTTTTATTATAATGGATTTAACATTGACGTGATGCACCCGCCTCAATGTGCCTTATAAGCGTGTTTGTCTGCGTGTGCACTGTGCACGCATTTGTGTGTGTGTGTGTGTGTGTGTGTGTGCGCGTTTATTTTGTGTGCTTTGTGAAGCGGTCTATCCGTATCCTTAAACAATGTGTTTATGCCTGTGAGTTTGCTTTCCTATGTGAGCATGCTTCACTGTGTGTGTGTGTCTTTGTGCACGCGTGCGTGCGTGTGCGTGCGTGTGCGTGTGTGTGTGTGTGGACGACCTGGTATGTCATGCCTTTTGTCCTCTGTGTTTTTCTCTGCGTAGGGTGTGCTGCCCACCCCTTTGCTGTCCCCGTGGCAGGCACAGCACCAGGGCTTGACCCGTACCAGCATGCCCCAGCGCAGACAGAGTGAGTCACTAACACCCTTTGCAGCTATTCTCTGTCCTTCCATAACACAGCATATAGGGTCTGTAAAGTTTAACTTTGTCTCAAGTTAAAGCCTTCTAATCTACCGAGTCTTGTTTCCAGTTAGTAGAAGGGATTTTTTTCGCCTCATGATGTTCCAGAGCTGTTTGTGGTCTGTCTGCTTTTAGATTAATATGGGACAAGATTAGAAACAGGACAAATAGCTGTTTCTTGTTTGTTTTACTATACATAGTCTGACTTTTGGTCCTTTACAATTAATCCTCATGCATCCTCTTCCATTGCTTCCCCTGTATGACTTATTTTCTCCTTTTTTAGTTCTATTCAGTCAGAAATAACATCATTTATTGTCTTTTTTTAAAACCCGTAGACACCTGTATTTTAAGTCCGAGTTCTTATACTCATTCTACAGGAATGCTGTAAAAATATGCAGGGAAGAGAAATAAAAAATAACACACATAACATTGTCTTTGCCTATAGAGAAAGAGAAGACTATAGAAACAAGGGCAGGCTGGTCACAACAACCTCACCTATCTCAGTAGCTGTCACATGGCTTTTGTATTATGCAGTGCTGACAAGCTAGCAAGTAGAGGAGGCAGATAAAGAGAATGACAATGGGTAAATAGACTTCAGAAAATGCACATATGTGAGTGTGAAGAGCACAAAATGGAAAAAACAAACAAAGAAAAGAACCCACGCTGTGTTTCTTTGATCTACCTCAGTGGGACTTAGCTTTGTATCAAGAGGGGAAAAAAGTGACACAGGTATATTTTCTGGCATGTTTCAAATTATTACAAAATCACATTTTGACAGCTGTGTCCTTATTCCCCAGCCTTCAGTCAAAGTGCATTTTCTCCAACCAGTAAATTGCGTGGTCTAATTAAACAAAACAGCATCAAACAAAGGCGAAAAGGAAAAAAAAAAGGCTATGCACAGTTGAAGAAAAAAAGTAGGAGGATAGTGGTCATGACTTTTAAACCTACTGGAATATAATTGGTAGGCTGATGTATTTAGATATTACAATGAGACACTGAAACTGGAATGAATAAAAAGTGTATTTTTATTTTACTGGATAAACCACTAATGCTCTGACCCCCCTCAGGGAGCCCTGGCTGTAAACAAAGCAGCAAAGAGTTCCTGCCAGTAGTAATGGTCTTAAGAATAGGAAAAAAGAGAAGCGGTGCGAATGAAAGGAGGTCATAGTAAATGAATTAAATTGGTTTGTGGAACTAATGTGTAACCTTCTCTTGGGCTTTGTTCTAATTCTAAATGGCACAATAAATATGTGCCTTAGATGTCGGTAACCCTCTCTTTCTCTTTCTCCCGAATCTCATTTCATCCTGTCTTCTAATCCGTTAACCCCGCTCTCTCTCCTCATCTCTGTACTCTTGTCTGTTAAAAGTCTGAAAATGAATCTCTCACAGTGTTTCTTCTATACCTTTGCCTCCTCACACATAATGCCTATGCAAGGAGTGGAGCACCTAGTGCAGTACTTCACTGACACAGCGTGGTACAGTAATCCTCTCTTTAACATGAAATGGACGTGCTGCCCACCTCCTGCTCGCTGGGCTGTTGTCTTGTGACACATGGCATGACAGAAGCATGTCTTTGTAATTCTGCGTTTGCATGATTAGCGTTTGGGTTTCAGTTTTGACTTCTTTCTATGCCTGCGTTTATTAATGGATATAAATTTGGGGTCACAGAGTTGTCACAGTTTTTTGAGTCTTCTGTCATGTTTTACAAATTTATTACGGCAATATTTTTTGTGCTTTTGCTTTTATTGTTTGTCTTTTAGTTAATTCCATTCTGTAATTTAACTATATAAGAACTGTTGTGCATGCTTTGGCTAATGTTTCTGTGTGTGGTTTGGTTTTTCTATATTTTATTCACTCATTAGGCACTCACTTTGATGGATGAAGGGTATTAAAGGGAGTAAGATTTTCAAATAGCCTCATGTTATTGGATGTGAGTGTATATTTACTGCTGTCCTGAGTAATCACAGTCTTTCTAGCTCCCCTATCAAATGCAGCTACGCAACAAGGCAAATCTAAGTACTCACACATACTCTCAATCTTTCCACAGCTCTTATTTCAACACAATCCACCACCACGAGCGACACATGAAGTCTAATCTTGCTTTAAAATTGAGTGCCACCATATTGACGATCCCATCTGCTTATGTGCAGCAATCACATAGTCTTCCTGCTAAATGGCAATTATTTGCATCCTTTCACTTCACATTCTTGCAGGTTGCTTTTCTTAATAACAAACCATTTCTCGTGACATGTTGAGGGTGGGTGGAGATGATTTTATTGTAGTGGGATGTGAGATCTTCCAGGTGTCACAAATTAACATGATTTTTTTTTTTTTTTTTTTTGGGTTCCACTGGTGATTTTGTGTAAAAGTGATAGCTATCATTAGTGAGCTGTGATATTTTCTTGGCAGTGCAGTGAACTGCTCAGAGTGATTGCTGCTAATTATTAGTATCTGTAGCAGATAGCTGCAGATGCAAATAATTGCTGACTATGACCCAAATGATACAGGATATCTCTACTAGCGAAAGCTGTAAATATATGGGCTCATTACAAAGCTTGCAGTTAGACGTAGAATATGACTGCAGTTCTTACAAACATTTCAGTCTGTATGAAATGTGAAGCACACTGTCAGAAATAGTACAATGCATGTATTCGTCTGGTTTTAGTATGTTTTGCTCTGAATGAGTCAGAGGCACAATGGAAATAAGGTCATGTTAATAATGTCACTCACCTTTTTAGATGATACTTGATTCATATGATAATTACTTTTGTGACATCACTTCTAATTTGTGGATTATGTCTCACACTGAGTCGTGATATACATGAGATATTAAGATGCTGATGGGTCGACTGGTGGACTAATCGGAGCTTATTGTAAGATGCAAAAGAAGCCGAAATTATTCAGACTTCATAATGACAGACTTTGAATCTAGAAGTATAAAAGCAGCATTTTTTTTTTTTTAAATGAGCAAACTGAAAACGAAAGGTGAACAAGGGTTTTGTAACACGCTAGTGGACGTGTTGTGGCAGGGGACCAGGAGATGGAGCTGTGGCCTCAGACATGCTCTCTCACACTTAAAATACAAATGACTGATGGTACAAACAGATCCAGCATCCTGACCAGTGCAGCTATATATTCCTGTCCTTTGAGATCCCTTCACTTCGAACTCACAGTGAATATGTTCTGCTGAAACTGAGTTCAGGCTTTTTAGAAGCTTTTGATGGTTCCAGGTGGATTTGGATCCTACAGGCACTGCTCAAAGAAGAGGAGCCAAAAGGCTGGTCTTCTGATTTCTGATTGTAAAAACTGGCAGTACAAACTAAATAGGCTAGAAAGGCTAGAAATGTCTTGAAGCATTTTTATATACGTTTGGTCATGAACTACTTTGAAAATGTACTTGGATAAGATATCTGCAAGTACAGGAGTAGAATATTGATTTTTTTTCTTGTTGCATCTGATGCAAGGATCTCAGCTTTTGCTGGACTTCTTATAGATACAGTAACCACTGTCTGGTCCTGTAATCTGCTGCTTATCTGCACCTGTGTTACAGGGTGGTTGCTATAAAAAGGTTATCTTATGTCACTGTTCATCTTTGGTAAAAAAAAAAGATGTATTTAGTGAAGCAGTCATGCAGAATAATATATAGAATCTGTTTGCTTTCCCCTGGCTACATCTAAACAAATAAAGCAGGTGATGCGTACATCGTTTGTTACATAGATAAATAAAACACTTAAAATACAAGCTAATTGCACACTGGCTCTGTCAGCTTAGACTGTGTATATAAAAGATAGCTCTAGCTTCTGAGTTTGAATACAACACCATATATGGATGTGACTTAAATTTGCATTCTTTCACATGGCCTGCAGAGGGCGATTCCTACGGGTGTAAAAGGGTCTTTGTCTTCCTTGCTGTGTGATGTCAGTAAACACTTTGCTGATGAGTTTATGTCTGACTGTTGCAATCACTAGTTTTAAGTCTCCTTTAATAGAGCAGGATGTTCGTTTTTTCAAATTATAGTCCCCGTTAGTGTTCATAAGGGTAGGGCTGCTCGATTATGGCAAAAATGATAATCACGATTATTTTCACTGAAATTGAGATCTCGATTATTTGACGATATTTATTTAACAATAACAATGTATTGAATAATGACTTTAAAGATTGTCAAAAAATAATATAAAATAGTGTGCAAATACTGATAACAGTGCAAATGTTTGCAATATAAAAAATAAATGAAAAATGTAAACATCTATGTTTAGTGAACTTTGCAGTGTTGCTCTGTGGTGCAGCTACAACACCGTAGCAAAGTTTACACACTATGTCTACTTGATCCACGTCTGACTCCGTGAACCATAATGTTTCCACACCACTGAAGTTTTTTTTTACCTCTCTTTTCAACCAACAGCAGTCACTCTCCTCTCCAAATAACTTCTGCTTAGCTTTCCGAGCTTCCCTCGGGTCCTCTTAATCAGCGGTCCCCAACCCCCGGGCCTCGGACCGGTACCGGTCCGTGAGTCGTTTGGTACCGGGCCGCGAGAGTTGAGGCTCAGGTGTGAAATGTATGGTTTTCAGGGTGGTTTTCAGCGTTATTTTGTTATCGTTTTTATCGTTTACTCGGTTTTCCTTGGTCTTTTCATGTGTGTTATGAATAAATTTTCTTTTTTTTGGTACCGGTACTAGTTTTATTTTGTTGTATTTATCCGCGACACCTTAAAGGCCGGTCCATGAAAATATTGTCGGGCATAAACCGGTCCGTGGCGCAAAAAAGGTTGGAGACCGCTGCTCTTAATTGTTGTGACACGTGTTCGAAATGCAGAGAGGTGCGCTCGATTTGCCACACGGAGCAGCGCGAGAGTAAAGCACGAGGGAGGGGCTAATAATCGGCTCAGTCATTTTTAGTGATCGTTGAAAGCCCAGATCGTAATCGTGATTAAAATTCGATTAATTGAGCAGCCCTACATAAGGGTGATAATGCAGGGTGTGGGCAAGCTTACTTTAAATGTAACGAACTGGTAGAATGTCAGCGTCCTTCCGTTTGATCCAACCTGCGCTTGTTCTGTGTGGTGTCAAATAGCTATGATAACAAAGACGAAACCGCTCAGCACAAGCCTTCAAAAACAGATCAGTCCAGCTGGTGACGTCCCCGACTATGTCCATCTTTTATATACAGACTATTGCTTTGAAACAATTCGATGTAGTCAAAGTAAAATACGTTTACGTTGAGTCTGTGTCAGCAGCTCTTTTGTTTTTGGACGGGATAATTAGCTCCTCTCATCCAGGTGTGCATGGTTTTGTGCTCATAAACTGGATGTCCCCTATTGGAGGGCAACACCATGGTTGGTATGAATTTTGTGTGGTTCAACAGCTCAGCATGTTCTCACGTAGGCAGCGTGTATTGTAGCTCCCAGTTTGAATATTTTGAAGCCCCACTGCAGCAGTGATTGCAAAATAATTCAAAAGTGTCAGTAGATTTCAGACTCGCACAACAAGGTTATTCTCCTCTGCTGAATCAGGGCTGCCTTTGTGCCTTTTCTTCTTTTTAATGTAGGACTAGTTCAGTGGCTGGTAATTGAAACAGGCTGTGATATTGTGAGGGTCGCAATTTTCCATGAGGTTCAAAGATACTTGGGGAGGATATTTATTCACTTATTTATTTAAAACTGTCTACTTCAGAAACATGTTAATAAAACACTGCCTGTATATCACACACTTAGTGTTCACTTATTGATACACTGTTCCTTTTTCTTTTACCCCACAGCCTCAAATACTATGGCCTTTCAACCCCTGTCTCAACGAGCACCTCCAACAGGGAAAACTAGTAAGAACAACCCCTACCGTGGGCCGCAGTGACCTCACAAGGAGTAAATCAGAGGAAGCAACCCATTTAGATGCTGACCGTCCTCTTAAAGCAGTTGTGGCAGATGCGTCCGGGCCAACAGGCCCTGACAAGCTGAGTCATCTCCCGAACACCAACCTGCACCGCCTGGGTTCTGGAGCTCCACAGGGGATAACTGCCAGGGACAGTCCAGCATCAGCAGCACAGCATGAGAGGAGAGCCCCCGCTGCGGTACTGCAGAACTCTGTCACTGCTAGATCTGCTGGTTTGACTTGCCCTCGCATGCTGCAGCCTCCTCGCTTTCACAAGCGCGTTTCTCTCCCTGCACTCAAACCAGGGGGCACTGGTGGGTTTGGCTCTCTGAAGCCGGGGTGTTCCTTAGGGCCTCTGGCTAACCAAGCGAAGCAGCTGCCGCCTCCATCTAGAGGCCTTCCCTGCTTTAACACTGGACCCCAGGTGCAAGCTCAAAGTCTGTTTTGTACTTCACTGCTTCAGCCTCGCAGGGATCCAAGTTACACCAGTTCCAGCCGGGAGGAGCACAGCCTAAAGGAGCCTAACCAGGGTACACTGAGACCCCGGGTCAGCCAAGTTCCCGATCCCTTTGAGTCACTCATGCCTCCCAAAGCCAAAGATTCCCTGAGGACCTGAAATCCGTCCATCATAACCTAAAACTGAAATTACTCTGACATTGATAGTCATCTCCTTCGCCTCCTAGCTCATTACTAATATATATGAGACATTCAAGCACTGCCTATTGTTTCTAAATTAACCACTTCAACATGATTGATCAAAATGTATTATGTAGACGGACCTTATTTTCACTACTGTCCACACTTGTGAGATCGAAGGGTTTTGATGAGGAAGTTAGTTTTGCACATGAACATGAAGGCTGCAGATGGAAGAAAAGAGTGTTACCAGTTTTGTTTTCTTTTAATACCCACTGGCTAATGTCACATTTTAAAGTCCAAGTTCACTCGTTCCTCACACAACCGTGCCCTTTGACACACAGGTGCATTTGGTTTTAAACATAGTGGTGACATGAGTTTGACCTTCGCTGTGTAATAGACAGCCCGGGGGGAAACCGAGGGAAAAAAGAAAGTGGGAAAGAGGCAAGAAAGTGAATGTGAAATGGGGCTAGAGACAGAAAAAAAGAAATTTGTCAAAGCGCTCTGGAGTTGTCGCTTCTAGAATGAGAATATGTGTAGGTAAACGTGTCTGAGTGTGCGCATATGTATTTTTTTTAAAGATAGAGAAACGTAGTGTTGAGAGATGGATTTAAAAAACAGCTCCACGCTGTAGGTGTTCACATCCTTCCAGTTCAGCTCACTACACTTACATCCTGAGTGAACTTTCAAACCATGCACGTGGTAGCAGAAGGGTTCACAGACCTTTTGTGTCAATGCACTGTGATGGAAATATAGGCACTGAAAAATAACAAAAGGCTGGTGGTGGGGATATAATTAGAAACAGTGTGCAAGTGAGGAATTAGCTTTCATAATGTAGTGGAAAGAAGCAGCATAATAAAGCACTCACACACTTAAGTGTGCTCAGGGACAGTGGAAGCGCACTCATATCTATATGTGCAAACACAGACAAAATACACTGTTATTTCAGGGTTACTTTGTGCAGTTTTAGATGAAAACGACTGAAGAGTAAAATGAGATATGGTGAGAAGGAAATGGTATGTTTAAAAAAAAAAAAGCAAAGTTAATATCTGGATAGTAAAATCGTTGCTACAAGACAATGAACTTTTAAAACATACTGAAAAAGAGTAAACAAAGGGTGATCTGCCCAATTTCAAACATCAACATGTGGTAGAAGAAAATATCGCAAGTCAAACTCAGGTTGAGAATGGTGAATAAAACTGAATAAAACATCATTTGTGAGTTAATTAAATAACTTACAATGCACGCTGACTTTCTTGAAACAACTTTTCCTTTAATCGCCCACACGTGGAAACGTCAACTAATGGGGATTCATTAGATGTGTGAAGCTGCTGCCTGGAGAAAAAGCGTGCGCGCTGAGCTGCTGTCGTTTTTATTTTTTTCCCTATTCCACCGTCTCTCCTCTCACTTTCTTGCATGTCTCTTTGGGAACATCAAAGGTATTAGCGCGGTATTTTCAGGTGGGGAGCCTTCAGGGCTTTGGTGGTGTTTCTGTGGGAGTTTTGCAGAATTGTGTTTATCGCTGCTTTGCGAAGCCCTTTTGCAGTCAAACGCTCTCGAAATGTCCCTGAACGGAGAGCAGCAGTGTGTTAAAAAGGCCTTCTGACAGCAGCTCTGCTCTCTCCTCTGTCACGCCGCGTGACCGCTTGGTGTACGCCTCTGGCAGTGTCCGGTCTACTGCGTCCAATAATGCACCCTACAAAGACAGAGTGAGACAGAGGGGGAGAGAGAGACACACACATGAGTTGTATAGACGCACATGTACAGGAACTTTGGCAGAACTCAAAGAGACGCGAAACTCAGAAGAGACGCAGACATCATTTCACACTTTCCAACAGTCGCACAAGTGCACCTACAGGCCAGCACTCTGAGTTCTTTAACAAAGTGCATGAAAGTGTATCTGTGTTGTTTTGGAAGTGCTCACAAAATGAGGTCTCCAAGTAAACACTCATCTGTTTGCCTGCTGTAGCCATAAAAAAAGATGCCCATCTCTAGATTACCCTGGAAATGGATAGAGGCTTGTGTTTGTTTGTGATTGAGGATCCATGTGGCTGATAATACATGTTTACCTGTTGGATGGCTCAACATTGTGCCAAGCCAGCCAAGCAGTCAGCAGTGCTCTGTGAAGCCAAGAAAAGCCCATTTCTTATAATGAAAATGGAACGTGGACAGGAAGACACACCCAGAGTGTAAGATAGGTGCCCAGCAAGAGACAAAGAAAAGCTGAAAACAATTTATAAAAGTAGTGAAGGTGCTAATGATCAACACAAGCCCTTTCTGGCAGACTTGTCTGTAAAATGTCACGAAGGACAGAATGCATACAATCTTTGTCTGCACTGTGGTCTAGAGAATAGCCTGCGCCCCTCAGCTGTGTCATTCACTGCTAAGTAATGCCAAACAGGAAATCAATGTTGCCTGCTGTGTGTATTTGTATGTGTGTATTTATGTGTGCGTATCTCCAGACACCTCTGGCTGCCAGTGTTTTGCTCTTGGAGGAAAGAGTGTGTGTGTGCGCGTGTGTGTGTGAGAGAGAGACAGAGGCAGTGAGAGATCCATCAGCCCAGGCCAAACGCAAAGCCATGCCAGGGAAAACAGGGCAGTACCATGCCTCTCTGTGCTGTATTCCCAAGCTCCAAATCAATGTCCTTGTTCAGTTTAGCAGTCAAGCAAATCTCTCTTGCCTGCTATGCTTTAACAAAACAGGGCTAAAAACTCTAACAACTTGGATCAGTCCTAATGCAGGAACTTGATTCGCTTTATTTTTCAGAGAGGACGCACAAATTATAAAGCTGCATTGCACAAGAGGGGAAAAATATATATTTTCTGCATTATTATTCTGAATGAAAGAGGAATGCAACTTTTTGAATACACATCTGTCAAGCAAAAGGAAAAAAAATGCACAGAGAAAAAACACAACAAACACAGAGAAAAAAAGGTGTATTTACAGCTCAAGGCTTCATATAAAGGCTTTTTTTTTTTTTTTTTTTTTTTAAAGCTGTGGGGCATTTTAGCACCTTTAGCTGATTGTTTTGATTCACTCACCACATTTTTTGCATTCATTTATTTATTTTTAAAGAAATATTTAATAAGACCAATATTCTGTTGAGTTACAAATTCGCTACTTCACCTTAAAGAATAAGATGTTGGCAATTGCAACTGTATTTTTTTTTTTTTTTGTGGCTCTCATTGGCCAAAAAGAAAATAACAAAAATAAACGAGAATCAGAAAAGTTAATGCGAGTTTGAAATGATTATCAGGAACAGATGTTCCTTTAGCAACCACTCTCATCTCTGATGACGTTTTTAAAGTAAAAGCTTGAATCTTGAAAGATGTAGGTTAGTGTTTCTTCAGCAGCTGTATGCTGTCATACTTGACTTGTGGTTCTGTGACACGGTGTGATGTGCTGATGTACGTTTTAGAGCAGATTCGTCATTCAAGTGTTACTTGCCAGCTGAATCACCAACTAGAAGTTTACAGTGTAAGCAGATAAGGCGCCACAGTGTAGCAGTTCATATTCCCATAATATCCAAGGTCACGGTATTTATCACTACATATTCTCCTTCATCAGCTGCTCGCAGCTCTTATGCACTGTCTCAAGTATACTGTGCAATACTGTTTGGAGCAAAAAGAAGGCGTGCTAAACTGTACTTGTAGCAATCTTTTTGGGGATAATTTATCTGAATTTAAGGAGCTACACCTCATACACTCCCTATCCAGTTTTCTATGCTCTTGTCACTACAGGCTATTTGTTTTCATCTTTGTGCCCCCACCCTTCAATTCTTTCATCTCTCATTAGTACATGTGGATCTGCCTGGCCCAGGAGCCTCCGGTAGCCCCCTCTGAGACCTTTCCCAAATCTCTGCCTCAATTCATGCTTACTCTATCTGCCATTACCTACTAGAAAAATGCTTTCAAATCTAAAGAGGATGTGGTACCAGCTATTGAAATGCAAATTATAAAAATAAAAAAAAAATCAGACATTTAAAAAATTGTAATTTGAGGCACTTTAAATTACATTAGTTCTTAATGCTGAATGACAATTAAACTGTCTTAGGGGCGATACTTGGTTTAGACAAAATCTATTTTGCTTTATTTTACGCTCTCTTCTCTCCCTGTTTGTTTCTGTTTGCAAAGTCATATTTTTCTAGGAAGACTTGTGAGACAGCAATAAAGTTTGAACCAAATAAGCTGAGGAGGGTGTTTTGGCTAATTTTCAGTTTGAGTCCTGTCATGTTTTGGTTCTTTAATATTTGTAATATGTTTTTCGCATGTCACCAACAAAGCTGCCGATCTCAGTTTAAGATAAAACTGAAGCCTCATTCTTATTTTGGTCTTCTTGTTTTTCATGTCCGCTGGTTGTTTTACTGTGGAAATAAATTGTGCTTAAAAACCAAATGTGCTTTTTAGTAATGCTTTTTAAAATGAATGTTAAATTTGTGGGAATAAAAAAATAAAAATGGGGAAAAAACTCCAAACAATAGATGTAACTTATGTTCATTTTGAGATAGGAATTGTGAGAGGAAGATAGACAAACATAGACTTGGATATTACTTTACAGTATGTTATCACTGAGAAGAAATGCCTCCCTGTCAAATTAAACTAAGTAGCATCTCTGTTCATTACAAACCATGCAGCCTCTAGACACCTTGCATATAGTCCACTTAATAATGAGGTTACATGCTTCAGAGATGATGGGTGGGTAACAGACTGCCAAGCGCAAGAAGTAGCGTGACACTGTCATTAACTTCGAAAAGCGGGAGATGGAGTGCAAAAGGTTTTCCCTTGAAAGGAAGCTAAAGTGCTTTCATCATAGACTGTCAAATCTATGCTTAAAACTTTGTTGTCATATTGCATACTGCAGGTTACTCATCAGAGAACAGAGGTTCAGTGGAGTAATTATACTGAGGGAATTTAAGTGTGAAGGAATGTTTAAAAATACAATCTAATCCCCAAATTCACCCTGACGTTGCTAACGCCGTAGTTAATACACAGATTAACAAAATCAGTGCAGAAGAGGCCGACATGTTCAGTGTGTCTCACTGAATATATCTCCTTGCACGCTCATACAGTAAGTAGAGCACACTAAGTAGAGCAGGTATGCATGGAGCATGAATTTCGAATGTTAAAAATCAAACACATCAGGCTGTGGACTTAGCAGAAATGACGATTTGACATCTAAACATCTAGTCATGACAGACTACATTTTTTGATTCCTGTACTTCTACTGCCTGAAAATTGTTTGGTCCCTTCCTTTACACTGCACAACCATGACGGCAATGTTTGAGGCTGACAGGTCTATAACATTCTACACTGAGTCTTATGGCAGCAACTCAATGCATTTAGGCATGTAGACATAGTCAAGATGACCTGCTGAAGTTCAAACCAGGTATCAGAATGGAGACAAAGGTCATGTAAGCGGCTTTAAATGACCGGCTGGTCTGAATGTTTCAGAAACAGCTGATGCGTCTAGTGTTTACAGAGACTGATCTGAAAAAGAGAAAATATCCCGTAAGCAGGAGTACTGTGGGTGAATGTGCCATGTTGACGTCAGAGGTTAGAGGGAAATTGCTAGACTGCTTCAAGCTGATAGTAAAGCAACTGTAATTCAAATAACTGTTATTACATCCAAGGTGTGCAGAAGAGCATCTCTCAACAGACAGCAGATTGAACCATGAAGCAGATGGCCCACAGCAGCAGAAGACCACACAGAAGACCAAAGAAATAGCGTAGGTGGGGCGGCTAAGAAACTAAAAATGGGTCAAACAAAGTGCGATGCACCAACATCGCTGGGAAGTAGTCAAATATGTTAGATTTGAAGGCAACTTTTCCAACTCTCTTGCTAAGTAAATACAATAAGAATGAAAGGAGTCTGTTCTTATGGTCTCGTGTGATTCTTTTTTTAGTCTTTATGTACTCCTGTATTCTCTGTTATCTGAGGCGTTTTTCTTTGAATCTCAGTGGAGATTCAAATATAGATCCAAAGATTGGCATACCCCTTTTCAGCTGTAAGTTTAAGCAGTTTTTAGCCAATTACTGCACACATACAGACACACACACTGTCACCTCACACCATATTTTCTCCTGTGCAAAAGTGAAAAAAGTAAATAAACTGATCCCCCTGCTAAATTTGTAAGTTTGCTCACTTTCAAAGAGTTGTTTCATTTTAATAGCGAGAGGGAGAGCCATGCAAATCAATTTAGAACTTTTATGTGTTTTTATGGATTTTTGATTGATAGTCTGTCTCTCGATTAAAATGAAACTGCTATAAAAATTAGAGACTCTTCATTTATGTATGACTTACAAATTCAGCAGGAGATCAAATAATTTTTCACTCCACTGTAGCTTTCCATCATATTCACTAAATATTATAAATAATATATTATTCACTAAAATCTAAAATGAAAAGTTCTTGATATTTGGCAACTTGTACATTTCACTGATGGGCATAGCACTTATTTTCAATCTTTTCTAGGGGGTGCCATCATTTCCGTCGAGGCCAACATAAATTAGTTTTTTCTTCTTCTCTTGAATCACAATTCAAAAGCAACATCTGAGATTTTCATTGGTTAATTTTCAGTAAATGTTTAATTATTATTACTTTTGTCAAGTTTTTCTTTCTTTAACGGAAGGACACAGTATCAACAATTTCTGTAGCTGTCTTCTATTGATCTCATTGCACTGAGCTACCAGGTGCTTCTTGATCAGTGTGGATGTTGACTTTCTACTACTAGCCTGTGGGTCCTTACTGGATGCATTAATGATCAGCTGACCAACAAAGTAGCCAATGAGTGCATGTATATCTGTTGATCACAGGCAGATAGCACAGTTTTCACCACAGTATCACACTGGACGTCAATGACTCCACAGAAATCTGTGCAAAAAATGCTCCCCAAGAGCATGAGAGGATAACCTATATCTAACGCCCACCTTCAAATCGGGGATCTATTCAAACGTTTACTTTTTCTTTCAAATAAAGTCAGATCAGCTAAAAATATAATTAATAAAAGAAAATTGCTCCAGACACATGTTGCTTATATTTATGCATTCCAACAAGCTTGCCTTCCAACATGCAACTTCAGAGACTTTGGAAAGAGGTAATGATGTTTACACTGTGCTCTTTGCTGGTTAGACTTTAATCATAGCAGCTGTGGGCTCAAACTGCTCTTCCTGACTTTGCTTCTTGAGATGTCGTCTGCTGAAATCACAGCTTCTCTTTATCACCTGCCTGTTGTGTCTTGATGTGTTGGCTCTGCTGTGTGTTGCGGGTCTGCTGCCTGCTTTGCTGCTCTGCTTGTTGTTGATCTCTAAGCTTCCACTAGGCTATGTTTTGCAACTGGATTAACCCCTATGCAATGTTTGTGTTGGTTTGTATTTTGAATGAACTCCCTGTACGGGCTGAACTGTGCTATGAATAGACAAGCAGGGTATTCATGATTTACACTTCAGGTATTGTGGGCTGAATTGATTTTAAGCTGTTTTTACACTTCACTTTCATTGTTGATTATTATTTGAGCTGGGGAGAGGCTGTCTCTTACTCATTGCAATCTCAGCAAAAGATAATTATGGAAATTAGCTTTCCTGATTTTCGCCTTAAACACAGCTGACTAACACGATTGTTTCTTGTGATCTTAGCCTCATGGCAAACTTAACAAACTTTGGTCATCCACAAGTTCCCAGTCCCCTTCATCACTGCATACTTAATATTACCTAAAGAATATTTTTGCACATATTAACTGTTTGTTTTTTTTTGTCCTAGCTTCCTTTTTTTTGAGCTGCTGATTAACATTTAAGGCTGTTGCACTCGTTGCCAACCTTGAGTTCAGTCTGTCTGCTGCACTGTATATTAATTTGCATATCATTGCTTTAAAATGTCATGTTAGTGGCTGCTCAAAGCTCATATTTATCAGTTTAAATTACTAGTCAAGATTTTCTGCTGCACAGCTTACAAGCATTACATGATATTGTATATACTCCATAACTTTCTGTCTGACGTGCCTTCCAGGATAATGACCTCATAGTGGGTAGTACCTGACCTAAACATAGTCAAGTTAATAAGGACTGTCATGTTTTAGTGGGGGGTAGTGTTTTTGTTATTATGCCCCCGTCTCCATTTTTTGAGCTGTGTTAATTAAAAGAAATGAATTTAAACTCACTTTTTTGACAACAATTGGACATAGTTATTGTCACAGGACAGGAGCAAGGCAGCAGTGGGAGAGGAGAATGGGAAGGCCTTCAGAGACAGGGTTTTAAATAGCCTGGGAGAAAACTGGCCAGGTGTTGTACATTTCGGGCCATCTTCTGAATCTTTACCCAGGAAAAGATGTCTGTGCAAGTGAATGAGGCCATCATTATGCTAAGAAATTAACCCATCAAAGAGAGAGCAAAACTTGAGTGGTCAAGTCAGTACTATAAACGAGGTATGTAGCCCTGTAATTGTGAAGGTGTACAACCATAGACCCGTTCACAAATGGCCACGCATAAAGTTTACCAGTTGCAAACTACTAGTTACACTCAGGAAAAGAAGGACAATTATCACTTTTCCAGTGCAACTCTATCACTGAGCACAGTAAGCACATGTCTGTGAAGGTTCTCAGTCATCCAGGTCACCATAGTCTAAGGAGCTTGGAAAGAAAAGCATCTGAACTTCTTTAAGTTACTTGAAGATGTTTCACCTCTCATCCGAGAAGCTTCTTCAGTTCTAAGAGCAATTGGTGGAGAGTCCCAAATTTAAGCCCTATGGGAGTTTCCCCAAGAGGGTCAAGGACCCCCTATTGATCCTCTACCTAATTACACAAGCCAAGGTGTGAAAACGGGTGTGGGTCACAATCAGTCATGGTTTTGGGTGAACCTGTTGTGAAACCTAGCCCCACACTATCATGTGATTTACTGCACTCAAATGGATGTGAGTGGGTGTTGAGGCATCTGGCAAGGGATCTCAAAACTGGATTCAACATGGCAGACAGTGGGTTTTGTAAGCCACCGCCTCTGTTCAAAGATGGTCATTCACAGTGGACATAGATGGCTATACTCCCAGATTCAGCCAAATGTTACAAAGCTGATCAGACAACACTTCAAAGTGCAAATGAATAATGACTCAAAGCATAATTCAAAAGCAACCCAACAGTTCCTCAATGCAAAGAAATGGGATATTCTTCAATGACTAAGTCACCCACCTGATCTCAGACCAACAGAGGAAATGCAGTATTTGGTGATGTCTATTTACAGTCATTGGCTGCAAAGGATAAATGTTGAAAACAATTCTTTTTTTTTTTAATTTTTTTTAAATTTGATTGATTTAAAATTCACTGTGGTTGGGTACAGAGCCAAAACGTCACACAATAACAGCTGCTGACATTTAATATTCACATGTAGAAATCGTGTTATTTGAAATCATTTGTTACTAAGCTGAATATTCAGTGAACAAGCATGTTTATGCTGCAGCTGTATATTTCGAGGGAGATGCTTTACAGTGTTTGGACTGTTGTTCCTGTTCCTGTTCACAGTGTAGTAAGTGGAGCATAAAAGGTAAACAGGACATTGTTAATGATAATTGTACAGTATGTGATTTGATTCCCTGGTGCGCTCTTGCAGGGTTAATGTAGGGACCAGGCTGAGCTAAATGAGTAGTTTCACAGTGTACTTGATTGCATTGCAGAAGGTTTTTGCTGAGGCTGAAGCTGACAGATGGTATTTTGCATATCAAGTCAGTTTTAAAGGGGTTATTGGAATTATATAGCATGCTGTCTGTATATCATGTAATAACGATGGTTTATTTATAAAGCACTTTATCAACATCAGCAACAACAAAGTGCTTTCCAAGGTCACTATAAAGGCAAGAAACATTTCTACAAATATATCATTAATCCATTAAAGTCAATCATGACGACTAGGAGAAAGGAACGTGATAAAAACAGGCCCTGGTTTCCCTGGTTGTTTGCGACTGCCGCAGTCTGTTTCAGACCACTCTTTGTCTGATGAGTAGTGTGTGGGTGGTAGCTATAGTCTGCCTGTAAATTTCACTTCATTTTCAGGTGTGGTCGTTTCAGTAAAATATGATTTTGAGTTTAACATCAACTTGATTGCTTAAAAAACTCAAGTCTGCACCTGCGTCACTGAATTATCTTTGAATAATATGCTCAACACATTAAAAAAAGACAAATGTTTGAGCCATCTGATCTTTAAATTGGACCTGCTTTTGTTTTTACTTCTTTCTCCTAACCTTCTGTCAGCTTCATACAATATCTTGAACCCGCAGTGACAATGCACAAGAGAGTTTCTTAAACACTTAAGCAGTGACAAAGGCGCAGAGGGCATTTTTGTATTTGACTTTTGCTGTATTTTCAGACTGAGACTTTCTGCCACCAGGGTACCAGGCCACTTCTGTAGAAGGAGAAATGCCAGCCTCGTTCTTTTCCTCCGGCAATACTTTCAAATATTCACCAACGCTGCAGGCGAGACGGCTTAACTTGAGTGTAGTGAGAGGGCTTTGTGGGGAACACAACATTTAGGTGTGCACTCTGTGCATGACCATAATTGGATCCCCCGACAGCTGTTTGACTTCTCAACAGGACCCTCTCACTCTGATGCTTTAATTCAACCATAGGCTCTCATTGATATGCATAGCTGTCCTGATCAATTTAAACTATACAGCAGAGATCACCTTTAATAGCCCACAGATCACCCAGCTACCATTTTAGCCTCCTTGCTGTCAAGGACATTTATTGGCTTTGCAAAATGTGAAATAGGCAAAAAATTATATAAAATAAAAACTCATGCCCATGTATATGTTTCTGTGATTATTTTTTGATCCAAATGCAAAGATGTGGCCCTGTAAACATTTTTACATCTTAATTTTGTGTTTCTGAGGTTTTTATCTGTCAATAAAGTGGCTTCACCACCTGAATAATAACTATGAATTTACTTGTTCAAAACCTGGTGATTTCTTGGGTCTCCAAGATATCGTTGTTGCCACTTTTATGTAAAGATACAAGAAGAAGAAAAAACTGGAACTACTCAGACATTCTAAGTCTATCATTAACTATAACGCTGGGCTTCTCAGTACTGCTTCATATACACTGATCAGGCATAACATTATAGCTGTGGCTACAACCGTAGCTTGCCTCCACCAGTGTGTGAATGTGAGAGTGAATGAATAGTGGCATTGTAAAGCGCTTTGGGTGCCTTGAAAAGCGCTATATAAATCCAATCCATTATTATTATTATTATTATTATTAACTACTGACAGGCGAAGCAAATAACACTGATTATCTCTTCATCATGTACCTGTTAATGGGTGGGATATATAAGGAAGCAAGTGAACATAGTACTCAAAGTTCATGTGTTAGAAGCAGAAAAAATGGGCAAATGTTAGGATTAGGAGCATAAGGAGTTTGACAAACCTAACTGTGATAGCTGGATGACAAGGTCAGAGGATTTCCAAAACTTCCTGGTCTGTAATTCAATTCAGTTTTATTCATATGGCGCCAAACCAAAACACCAGTTGCCTCAAGGTGCTTTATATTGTAACATAGAGACCCCATACAGTAATACAAAGAAAACAGCGAATGTTAACAATCATATGACCCCTTGTGAGCAAACACTTTGACAACAGTGGGAAGGAAAAACTCCCTTTTAACAGGAAAAACCAGGCTCAGAGAGGTGCAGCCATATGCTACTGAGTATAGTAACCTCAGTGTTATCTGAATTTAGAAGCAGAAAATTCAGGTCATCCAGGTCTTTAAGACATTCCTGCAGTTTAAAGAATTGGTGTGTTATCTGGCTTCATGGATAAAGATGGAGAGATAAAGTTAGGTGTCATTTGCATAGCAGTGAAAAATGCTATGCCTAAGGGAAACATGTATAATGTAAACAAAATTGGTCCTATCACAGAACCCTGTGGAACTCCATAATTAACGTTGGTGTGTGAAGTGAACTTGCTGTTTACATGAACAAATTGAAGTCTGTTAGGTAGATATGATTCAAACCACTGCAACGCAGTACCTTTTAATACCTACAGCATGCTCTAAAACTTGCTCTGAAACTTGACTGAAACTCTTCAAATAAGCCATTCCTCTGCACATGATCTGTTAGCTGCTTGACAAAGAAAGCTTGGAGATTGGCCTATAATTAGTTAAGGCAGCTGGGTCAAGAGATGCCTTTTAGGTAATGGTAAGGCCTGTGGTACCTGACTGATTAAAAGAGATATGATGATTATATTTAAGTTTGAAGCATTAATTAATGACAGGACTTCTTTGAGCAGTCTTGTGGGAATACAGGGAGTGCAGAATTATTAGGCAAATGAGTATTTTGTCCACATCATCCTCTTCATGCACGTTGTCTTACTCCAAGCTGTATAGGCTCGAAAGCCTACTACCAATTAAGCATATTAGGTGATGTGCATCTCTGTAATGACAAGGGGTGTGGTCTAATGACATCAACACCCTATATCAGGTGTGCATAATTATTAGGCAACGTCCTTTCCTTTGGCAAAATGGGTCAAAAGAAGGACTTGACAGGCTCAGAAAAGTCAAAAATAGTGAGATATCTTGCAGAGGGATGCAGCAGTCTCAAAATTGCAAAGCTTCTGAAGCGTGATCATCGACCAATCAAGCGTTTCATTCAAAATAGTCAACAGGGTCGCAAGAAGCGTGTGGAAAAGCCAAGGCGCAAAATAACTGCCCATGAACTGAGAAAAGTCAAGCGTGCAGCTGCCAAGATGCCACTTGCCACCAGTTTGGCCATATTTCAGAGCTGCAACATCACTGGAGCCAAAGTAAGAAAGGCTGAAAGACGACCACCACTGAACAAGACACACAAGCTGAAACGTCAAGACTGGGCCAAGAAATATCTCAAGACTGATTTTTCTAAGGTTTTATGGACTGATGAAATGAGAGTGAGTCTTGATGGGCCAGATGGGTGGGCCCGTGGCTGGATTGGTAAAGGGCAGAGAGCTCCAGTCCAACTCAGACGCCAGCAAGGTGGAGGTGGAGTACTGGTTTGGGCTGGTATCATCAAAGATGAGCTTGTGGGGCCTTTTCGGGTTGAGGATGGAGTCAAGCTCAACTCCCAGTCCTACTGCCAGTTTCTGGAAGACACCTTCTTCAAGCAGTGGTACAGGAAGAAGTCTGCATCCTTCAAGAAAAACATGATGTTCATGCAGGACAATGCTCCATCACACGCGTCCAAGTACTCCACAGCGTGGCTGGCAAGAAAGGGTATAAAAGAAGAAAAACTAATGACATGGCCTCCTTGTTCACCTGATCTGAACCCCATTGAGAACCTGTGGTCCATCATCAAATGTGAGATTTACAAGGAGGGAAAACAGTACACCTCTCTGAACAGTGTCTGGGAGGCTGTGGTTGCTGCTGCATGCAATGTTGATGGTGAACAGATCAAAACACTGACAGAATCCATGGATGGCAGGCTTTTGAGTGTCCTTGCAAAGAAAGGTGGCTATATTGGTCGCTGATTTGTTTTTGTTTTGTTTTTGAATGTCAGAAATGTATATTTGTGAATGTGGAGATGTTATATTGGTGTCACTGGTAAAAATAAGTAATTGAAATGGGTATATATTTGTTTTTTGTTAAGTTGCCTAATAATTATGCACAGTAATAGTCACCTGCACACACAGATATCCCCCTAAAATAGCTAAAACTAAAAACAAACTAAAAACTACTTCCAAAAACATTCAGCTTTGATATTAATGAGTTTTTTGGGTTCATTGAGAACATGGTTGTTGTTCAATAATAAAATTATTCCTCAAAAATACAACTTGCCTAATAATTCTGCATTCCCTGTAATGTCTAAAAGACACATTGATGGTTTGGAGGAAATAATTACTGAAGTTAGCTCAGATCATTTGGAGAAAAAAACTAAATAATATCAACATAATGGCACTAAAGTAGCAGTATAATGTTACATCTGAGAGATGATAATGAGGAAATAAAAAATCTGAGAAATCAGGCAGAAACTCTGGGTAAGGCCCAGGTGGACAATACCTGACAACAAATAAAACAGTTTCTTTTTCTTCTGATCTGAAAAATCTATCATTCAGTGTCAGGTGCTTCATGTTCTGATGACAGACATATTAAAATAAGCATGCTTTGTGGTGCATTCGTTGTATTTGAATTTTCCATTCAGTGAGGACACAGAGGAGAAAAAAGATGGATGGAAGCCTGCACAAAATGAAATCATATAAAAAAAGCCAGGGACGCAGTCTAAACCGCCAGAGTTCCTCAGCTTTATAAGTTACAAGCTAATCAAGCCAGTTTTACACAAAAAGAGAAAAATTGTGTTAGAGAAACTCATCTCAAAAGCAGGTGTTTCTATTAAAATCTAAATGTGAACTTGTCAGCATCTTAAACAGCTCCACACAAAGAAAAAAAACCAAACAAACCCAAAAAACCAACAAAGAAATGTGAGCAAGTGAGGAACGCAAACACTGGTGTGTTGGCCTTGAGTTGAAAGGAGTGCATCAAGATACTAGGAGGATTATACTAAGCCATTGTGGAGTTTGAATTCACCTCAAACGTGGAAACTCCCGGGGTCAAAGCAGAAATATAGCTGCCGAAGAGACCACACTTTCACAATTTATCAACACCAACCTCTGATATGTGAATCCCCCTGCAGATTCTCATAGATCACATTCAGATGCGTTAAAAATAAAGACAGTCACACAGTAGCACAAGGATGTAAAAATCCTAACAATCGTATTTGCTGTCCCTCTCGTTTTCCTTGATTTTCTTCCTCATGTCTGATCATTTCTATCCAGCCACCATGAAGCAGATTTAGGAGATTAAAGAGCAAAGAGCAGCAGCAGGTGGTTTTATGAGTTCTTTTAGGCTATTAGTAAGCATAATAGGTCCCCTGTGACCTTTTTTGCTTATTTTCTGTCATTTTTATGTCCTTCTGTCACCCAGTGAATCAAGAATTTTTATAGAACCAACATTTTTCAAAGTTAAATAAGTTAATCTACATTTCAGGGTAATATTGTCTTACATCACTGTGCCCACTGTTCCTTTCTACATCCTGTCAGTTTGTCTTTGCCTTCTCTTTAGTGTTCATCTGAAATCTGAACATGGACGGCAGTGATGACAGTATTGTGCTGGCTTATAAATCGTTGGCCTATGACATCCAGCAGCTCTCACTCTAAAGTTATAAACCTACTTTTGAGAACTTTTAGTCTTTATTTGAAGGACAATGTAAGTAAACTCACCCACGCAGCCGCCCACAGATGGTTGAGTGCACACAAACTTAGACTACATGCAGGAACTAACAACATGGAGACAAGAGCACAAATACATCCAGTATGAGCACATCTAAAAAAGCTGCTTAGCATAACTGAGCTAAAGAATGGACTGGTATGAAAATACTACTGTAGAAGTCTCAAGTATAAGCAGCACGGGGGAAAAGTAATTAAATGAGTCATCAATCCTTTGCATACTTTAATACAGCATAACATTGTTTGCCTGAATGATATGAGCTCATTTTAGAGAGACTCGGATCCTTCATTATATCATAGGTTTTCAGTCCTTTCTGAATGCAGTGCACAGCCGGCTAGATTTCCAGCGTTAAGTGCCCAAAGCCTTGAATAATTAGTTTAAGGAGAAATGAGTGCATTGCTGTTTTAGGCCTTTATACTTTTTTATCTGTGGGGTGAGTAATATTTATTTATTGGATGGTCTTTCAGAGATTTTGACATATAGTGACATGTTGATGAGTCACTTTTAAGAAGATGCAGCCTGTCTGTGCAGGTGACAGGTTACTGAATAAAAATAAATAAATCAGGATGTAAATTCAGTTTACCTGAATCTGTTGTGGTTGCAGCAGGACTCGAGACGTTAGTGTTCTTTGGGCTGTAGAATTAATGCCTCTGCACTTTTATGACTAAATTTACATTTCTGTTAATATAATAAGCTCCGTCCTCAGGCTCTTCTAATGGTATTGTGTGTACTTTTGGCTAAACTAGCAGCGTGGTCCTAGGATTGGCGACGATTCTTGCTTGGTCAGTCGAACACCTTAGCCAAACCGCTCTCAACAACTGTTTGATGGATTGCCCTGACATTTTACTTTACATTCTGACTGAACAGTAATGTTATTCTTGCAGCCTCTGTCACGTCACTTAGAGGGTAACTTTATTTTATGATGCACACTAGCCAAACTAATAAAATTCAAATCAGTCTTATATGTACTTTTAGTCTAGTAGCTACATCAAAGGGCTAAACTCAAATAACCATCAGCATTCTCATCTATTCATTGATTTTTTTTACTTCACAGGTATTTTCTTATGCTTTTATTATTCCAAAAATAAGAACACTTTGGAGAAATTACCACTTCTGCTTGTTTTTGTAGTATGAGGTGTCCTTTATTAAAAGGAAATAAAGCTTGAATCTCAGAGCTTCAACTACTGATTTTTTTTTTTTTTTTTCTCAGTTCTTCACTTGACTGTTGCTTTTACAATACGGAAAAAAAAATATTTCAAAATTCCTACATAATGAGTTCTTAATCAGTACTTTTTCCTTACCTCCTGAGTGTGTAGTAGATTCAATTTGTTAATTTTGTTAGGGTACCTGGGTTGATGAACCAGTGTTTTGAGTGTTACGTTACTATTGAACTTACCCCTTATAAGTCCGCGTCTCTGTGTTATGTTTCCTGTTTTATTTTGATAGTCTGTGTCCTATGTTAATGTGTCTGGTTTTGCTTCCCTTGTCTTGTTAGCCCTGATTTGTCCCAGCTGTGTTTCCCTCCTGCCTTCCATTCCCTGATCGCTCCCTCTGTGTATTTAAGCCCTGTGGCTTTTTTTTTTTTTTTGGTCTGTGTCGTGATCTCCCTCGTTCTTCACTGTGTGGTCCATCTGCCTACCTGCCTGTTTAGTTTTATTTGCATTTTCCATTTAGTTTTTTGGGGGTTTTAACAATAAAGCTGAGTTTTGAGTTCACGTTTGCCTCCATGACTCTGCACATTGGGTCCTCCATTCCTGCCTGCACACAGCACTTGACACATTTACTGATTCACTAAGATAAATAAATAATGATTCATTCATAATCATTTTTACTTTTATGTAACTTTACCCAATTTACGGCCATTATTTCCACCAAACACTTAGCATCACAAAATAAGCTTTTATTCATTGCTGATAAAAGTAAAACAGACACAGAGACTTGAGGGACCACTTGAAACAAGAAGAGAAGAGAAAACTGAGAAACCTTTAGCAGTTCAATTTAAAGAAAAGGTTCCACCAAGCTCAACCACCAACCAACGAAGCTCAGACACCAGTCAGTAAGAGTTAACAGCTGGGCATCGGCAAGACACGGGATTGATCCGGGCTTCACAACAAACCTATGCAACTAATGGGGATTAACATCGATAAGATGCTGCCTAAGAGGAGCAACGTCAGTGAGGAGGAACTGGAGGACATAAAGAAATCTCCAAACTTCATGTCAGAAGAAATAACTATTTCAAAACAACAAAAACCGATACTTAATTTAATAGAAGACAAAATGAGCAAAAGGACAAGAAGATTACTATGCTGGAAGGATAACTGTCAGATCTGGAACAATAATCAAAAACAAATGATGTAATAGTGACTGGACTGGAAACCAAGCACCAGACATATGCACGGGTAACAACAACAGAGAGAGGGGAACCACCAGAGTAAGAGTTATGCTCCTTGGAAGACCAGGTAATGGCCTTCTTCAATAGCAATGGTATTGAAATGGACAGTAAAAATATTGAGGAATGTCATCCTCTTCCAAGCAACACAAAAATCAAATACCTGCTATTATCATAAGATTTGTTAATAGAAAACAGAAAAAAAGAGCTGCTTAAGCAAGGAAGAAAGCTGAACGGAACAAATGTTTATTTAAATGAACACCTAATCAAGAAAAATGCAGACACTGCAAAACAAACAAGAATATTCAATTAAATTCAATTTTATTTATATAGCGCCAAATCACAACAACAGTTGCCTCAAGGTGCTTCATAGATACAGAGAAAAACCCAACAATCATATGACCCTCTATGAGCAAGGACTTTGGCGACAGTGGGAAGGAAAAACTCGCTTTTAACAGGAAGAAACCTCCGGCAGAACCAGGCTCAGGGAAGGGCGGAGCCATCTGCTGTGATTGGTTGGGGTGAGAGAAGGAAGGCAGGATAAAGCCATGCTGTGGAAGAGAGACAGAGATTAATAACAGATATGATTCAGTGCAGAGAGGTCTATTAACACATAGTGAGTGAGAAAGGTGACTGGAAAGGAAAAACTCAATGCATCATGAGAATCCCCGGCAGCCTACGTCTATTACAGCATAACTAAGGGAGGATTCAGGGTCACCTGATCCAGCCCAAACTGTATGCTTTAGCAAAAAGGAAAGTTTTAAGCCTAATCTTGAAAGTAGAGATAGTGTCTGTCTCCCGAATCCAAACTGGAAGCTGGTTCCACAGAAGAGGGGCCTGAAAACTGAAGGCTCTGCCTCCCATTCTACTTTTAAATACTCTAGGAACAACAAGTAGGCCTGCAGAGCGAGAGCGAAGTGCTCTAATAGGGTGATATGGTACTACAAGGTCATTAAGATAAGATGGGGCCTGATTATTTAAGACCTTGTATGTGAGGAGCAGGATTTTGAATTCAATTCTGGATTTAACAGGAAGCCAATGAAGGGAAGCCAAAACAGGAGAAATATGCTCTCTCTTTCTAGTCCCTGTCAGGACTCTTGCTGCAGCATTTTGGATTAGCTGAAGGCTTTTCAGGGAGTTCTTAGGACATCCTGATAATAATGAATTACAGTAGTCCAGCCTGGAAGTAATAAATGCATGAACTAGTTTTTCAGCGTCACTCTGAGACAGGATATTTCTAACTTTAGAATTTTAGAGATGTTGCGCAAATGGAAGAAAGCAGTCTTACACATTTGTTTAATATGTGCGTTGAAGGACATGTCCTGGTCAAAAATGACTCCAAGGTTCCTCACAGTGTTACTGGAGGCCAAGGTAATGCCATCCAGAGTAAGAATCTGGTTAGATACCATGTGAAGAGGACTCTCCATTTACATGCAGAAATTGGAGTCTATTAGATAGATATGATACAAACCACTGCAGTGCAGTACCTGAAATACCTACAGCATGTTCTAATCGCTCTAATAGGATATTATGGTCGACAGTATCGAATGCTGCACTAAGGTCTAGCAGGACAAGCACAGAGATGAGTCCACTGTCAGAGGCCATAAGAAGATCATTTGTAACCTTCACTAAAGCTGTTTCTGTGCTGTGATGAGCTCTGAAACCTGACTGAAACTCTTCAAATAAACCATTCCTCTGCAGATGATCTGTTAGCTGTTTGACAACTACTCTTTCAAGGATTTTTGAAATGAAAGGAAGGTTGGAGATTGGCCTATAATTAGCTAAGACTGCTGGGTCTAGAGATGGCTTTTTGAGTAAAGGTTTAACTACAGCCAGCTTGAAGGCCTGTGGTACATAGCCGATTATTAGAGATAGGTTGATCAGATTTAAGATTGAGGCATTAATTAATGGCAGGACTTCTTTGAGCAGTTTTGTAGGAATGGGGTCTAAAAGACACGTTGATGGTTTGGAGGAAGTAATTATTGAAGTTAACTCAGATAGATGGATTGGAGAAAAAGAGTCTAAATGAATATCAATGGTACTGAAAATAGCTGTAGATAATATTACATCTGTGGGATGATTACTGGTAATTTTTTCTCTAATAATTAAAATTGTGAAGAAGTTCATGAAGTCATTACTAGTTAACGTTAAAGGGATGGTTGGCTCAACAGTGCTCTGACTTTTTGTCAGCCTGGCTACAGTGCTGAAGAGAAACCTGGGGTTGTTCTTATTTTCTTCAATCAGTGATGAGTAGTAAGATGTTCTGGCTTTGCGGAAGGCTTTCTTATAAAGCAACAAACTATTTCTCCAGGCTAAATGATGATCTTCTAAATTTGTGAATGAATATTAAGAAAACCAAAGAAAATATAGTCAACTTGGATATCAGATTGTAAGGTATTTGAGTTAAATGGAACACCAGAGCAGGCAAAAGTTCTAGTCATCAAAGAGATCGCCCTCATTCTACTAGAAAAATATAACTGATAAATCAGAGCATAGAAGAGGGCTAAATATGATGGTACTTGTCTAAGCTGTACAGTCAACTCAGATGTCTGATAGTTTACAAGTAACAACTCATATAGATATTGACAATAGGACATTGGGTTATGATAGCAACATAGACCCTCATTGCAATTTCTTTAACAATATGAGAAATTAATGCAATTATTATACAAATGAACAATTTAACAGGAAAATAAAGGTAGAAAAGAGTATAACAGTGGTTCACTTAAACAGTAGAAGCCTATATGCAAATTTTCAATCCATTAAAGCAATGCTCCCTAACCTTTTTTGTGCCACAGACAGGCTTATGTCCGACAATGTTTTCATGGACTGGCCTTTAACATTGTGGATAAATACAACAAAATAAAACCAGTACAGAAAAAAAGAAGATTTATTCATAACACACAGGAAAAGACCCAGGGAAACAGAGTTAATGATAAAAATGATTAAAAAAAATAACGATAAAAACCGATAAAACCACACACAAACCTCAACTCTCGCGGCCTGGTACCAAACGGCCTGTGGGTTGGGGAATGCTGCATTAAAGAATTTATAAGAAAGTTTAAACAGCCATTCAAAGTGATCCCATATCAGAGACTTGGATGACCCCTGGAAAAGAAGAAAACTTTGAAATTAATGGATATGAATTCCTTCATCTAGACAGAATTAATAAAAAAGGAGGTGGGGTGGCACTTTATGTTGATAAAAACCCAAAGAACAAAAGAACGACGACTGTTATTGAGGGAGTGATATACAGTATACTTTCCAAGTTTGTACAATATACCTTAAGTTTAAACAACATAATATCATGTTATAACGAAAAACCTTTCACTTTGGTACAATATAAATATTGTATTGTACCAATGTGATAATTATGTATATTTTAATAACGTCTTGATGCATGCTCAATCATCCAGGTAAGTAAATCTCCAAAAGTGGATTCTGTTCATCTGGACGTAGCGTTTTGTGGGAGAAAAGTTTCGTCACACATCCAGTGACTTCTTCAGTCTCAGCTGACTGCAGGTTTCCCCAATCTTATAAACAGTACCTTTGCATAATGACTGAAACCAGCTCACTGAAGGAACAATGGGCCGGGAGGTCAGTTCCTTAATCTTAATTATGTAAATCTCATGACCATTGATCAACAACCGCTGACCAAAACCCACTGATCAAAGGCCACTGATCAAAGGCCATGAGTACCATTCACAGAGAGTTGGGGAATGGCTGCAATCACTGCATTGTAAGATGACGAAAGATGTACCCCCTCGATTCAGAGACGGCCTTTCCCTTTTCACGTAAATGGCCTCCTTGACTCCGCGCTCAAACCAGCATTCCTCCCTGTCCAGGATGTGTACATCCTCATTCTTGAAAGAGTGTCCACTGGCCTGACCAGAGTCCTGGCCTGAAGATGTAGCTCTTCTGTGTTGTGCCATCCGCTTTGCCAAAGGTTGTTTGGTTTCCCCGATGTATAAATCCTGGCAATCCTCCTGGCACTTAACAGCGCACACTATGTTACTCTGTTTGTGTCGGGGGACCCAATCCTTGGGGTGGACCAGTTTTTGTGTGTTTTGGGGTTTAAAAGCCACAGAGACTCTGTGTTTGGAAAAAATGCGTCTCAACTGCTCCGATACTCCCGACACATACGGGATCACTACAGGTTTTCGCTTAGGCAGCGGTTGTCCTTCTCTCCTGGATTGGATGGAGCTTTCTTTTGGTGCCTTCCCAGCTTTGACAAAAGTCTAGCTGGGATACCCACATTTACTCAGGGCCTTCTTGATCTGCTGTTCTTCTGCCTCCCTGGCCGCTGTGTCAGTGGAGATGGTGTTCGCTCTGTGTTGTAGCGTCCTAATGACACCCAGTTTGTGCTCCAGTGCTCCATTATCCCAGTTTTTTGGGTCTTTAGTTCCTTATTCCTTTGGCTTTTGCCCATAGTTTGTCCCCCTTCTGAGTAACTGTATGATGTTGCTCTTTTCTTAAGGTATTTTCAGTAGAGGAAATGGTTAAAATATAATTTAATCTAACACTGTGACAGAAAATGGAGAAAATAATGGAAACTATAAGAGAGAAAAACTGTTATACAGCTAGTAAGTCAACATTTATTGATTTTTCTCTATATACCATATTTCAGTCTTGACAAAGGGATGTCAGCAAACTGCTATACTTGCTGCATCACTGACAAAGATCAGGTGTTGCAAGCGAAGGTAGGGTGTTGATTTTTTGTGTCAACTTGATCCACCTTATAGAGGATTTACTCTTAGTGTATGCAGAGTATGTAGGATTGATATGAGCTTTAACAGAAGGGTTATTTCTCCAAAAGCTGTTTTCCCCCTTTTGTTTCTAATTTGAGGTAGCCCTTTCCAGTGTGATTAGTCACAGGAGGTGCACTCGACCAGTGGCAGAGCAGATGGGAAAATAATGACTAATCACAGCCTAAAAAACACAAAAAGTTTCCTTTGGGGTAAATGGCCCAGTTGGCCATCGTGGATAATCAGCCTCTTGCTCAGTGTTAAGCTGGTCAAATGTTATAAAGGTAATTTCCTTTTGCTGGCAGATGTTCTGACATCTTTCTGTGTTGCTTCAGTAATATTAAGCAATTTTGTCTTTTGATTTGTTCATCTTCATTCAACGTGGTGTAAACCATTTAAAAGACGATCCTAAGTGTAACATTAAAAAGGCAGAATTTGACCACTGTCGCGCTCTTGAATTTTAGACGTCCTTGGATGCACCTTGTAATTCAAAAGAAGAAAATGACAGGGGCAAACCACATGAAGCCCCACACTGTATGTTATATCTGCAAGGAAATGAGACCAGGGTTGCTTATTCATGTTTAGTTTATGAGCTTTGCCTGTGTTGCAACCCTTTAATGTGTAACTCAAAGCAGAAAAGCTGTTTATTAGAGATTATCTAGCATTGGATTCTTTTCATCCACATTAGCCTGAAAAGACCGGTCCGACCTTGAAACTGTGGATAAAGCCAGGACGTCTTCAAACATTTTACTTTTTCTTTATGCTATATCCTTTTTGGACAAATCATTTCTTTCTATCTTTCTTTCTTCTTGTGCTCCAGCTCAGTTGGAGGGATCTGGAGGAGATTCATGTCCCAGGGTGAGTATTTGTCAGTAACAGATCAGTCCGTGCTGCTGCAGTGGCAGGTATCTCCATCACCTCAGTTGTGCCTTTCCTCCCCTCCATTGATCAACTTCCAGTGTTTGGCTAAGTGGGGTCTGGAAATACATCTGCTGCCTGAGAGACCCTCAAACAACTGGGGACTTGGTGAAGATCTATACTTAAAGCTCTGCAGAGTCCTGGCAGATAGCTCAGATTGAGTATAACTCCTTTATATCCCACTTTTATGCTCGCAGAGAAGCATCTGCCCCAAAATTGTGGATACTCAGAAGTAGGTGCAGTTATTGAAACATTTATGTTCTGTGCACAGACACTGGGAGCTTCACCCTCCACTCCTCCTGCTCCTGCTGAGCGCTAGATGCCATCGCACAATCCCCTTCTATCTCAGCACACATAATAGACTTCGCCAATATTCAGAGACTATATCATGTCAGCCACGGCACGCACTAACACACTTCGACGCAGGCTCTATAGCGCTCCCCTGTTCTCTTGAGGGAAGATGCTAAACAATGTGCCCTGTGATGGACAGACACAATCACAGTGTTTTCTTGCCAGTACACATCTGTCAAGCACCTTTCCAATTTTTCAGATTCATCAGTAGAGGCTAGTGTTTGGCAGGAGATGTGGTACAGATTCCCAGGTTATTGGCTGAGGAATATCTTTACTGGGAAAACTTTGTTATCTGTGGGTTTTATTGACAGAAGTCAGAACACTGGAATAGAGGCTGTATGTGTTGGAAAGCTTATGAGATCATGTGTGCTTAGTACATACACCCAAACACCATGTTTTATCTTCTTATTTTATTCATTTGCTAAATAAATAAAATCCAATCTGTAATGAGTTGAGGAGGAGATAATGAAAGGCAGATTACAGGGTAAGACTCCAAAAGGTTTTCATCCAAATAGATTTGTTTTGACTTCTGAAAAGAAGCCTGGGTCTAAGCTTCATTACCTGTCAGGTGTGGACACTGTGCTCCTCGATGCAACCCACTAATGCAAAAGTTCAGACAGCGATCTACCAAGGCCAAATAGATCGATGTGAGCCATTCCAAACATGCTAAAGTGGGCCTTAGCTGTAATGAATCTCTGCCTCCCCGGAGACCAACACATAACACAGTGAGATAGAAAAGGAGCAAATAACCCCTTGCATGAGCAGCGAAGAAAATAACGCTCACTTCAGCAGCCGTGGTAAGTGGAATACTGAGATTCCAAGAATTCATACATCCTTGAACAAAGAGCTTTCGAATATTTCTTCAGGCAAACGCATCCTTTTCAAAGCAGCGCGACCTTGTCTGGCCTTCATCTAGTAAGCTCAATGCTCTCCTCAACTGTGCATCTATATTCTTAATAGCCGTATAATATTGTAGCAGTGAACTTTAAGAGCTATTAATGCATTGGTGAAAAAAAAGTAGTCTTTGAATTAAATATCATGTAAAGACGCTGTTTGAGGATAGGGAAATGAATGCATTTGTATGTTTTGAAGCTTTGACCAGAGACATAGTTTATATTAAGGCTTGTCTGAGGTTAAGTTTTATAATTCAAGGCAACAAAAGCTAGGAAAATATTTTCTGTTTCTCGTGAAAAAAGAAATAGACTGAAACATATTTTTTCTCCCTTTTGTATTCCATTGGATGAACAGCTTCCCATGCATTAGTTTTTGAAAACTTGTACATCATATCCAGACATAAAGTAATCTGGAAAAGTTTCTGTCTGGAAGGCAAAGCTTTAGAGGACAGCTCCTGCGTCAGACGTCACAAACACCACTGTAAATGCCGTCACTTGTCAGCAATCCGGATATTCATGAGCCGTTATGGAAGACACGCAATAAGTCGACATTTTGCCAGTTTTCCAGTGAATACAATTTTCTGAAACTATGGTTTTAGGGGAAATGGGCCACAAATCTCTAATATTCACAAGTGTGCGCTGGCTGTTTTACTCTGCATCGCCTGTCTCAGTTGTCACATATTCCTTGGTCTACTATATTTTTGTGTATTAGCCAGCAATGGTGTGGGACACATTGGAAAGGTTGAGGTGGGGCTTGTTTGGCAAAAGCGAGATCCACTGATGCAGACTGACGCTTGGCGTAAAGAGCGCTCACAGAAATGGCACAGAGGTAAAAAAGTGTCAACTCCATCAGGCAGTGGAGGAAATTCCTATCAAGTCTGTTTAAGAGATCTCAACATCTTCCTCGTCTGCATGCCGGGTGACAGAAGACTCAGTCAGTCAGAGCGAGCGTCACTGATTCAGCCTCAGTCGGGTCAAAATGACTCAGCACTTGTGTCGCTCTCTATTCAGTTGCCTTCTTTTATCTGTCTTTTGGTTTGTCATTTGGTGTTTTCTACACTGATGTAATGTGGATTACAAGCCTCATAGTGCAGTAAATGATAGTATTACATTCATGAGTGAGTGTGGCAGCTACTCAAGAGTTGAACATCAACCAATTCTAACTTGTGGTCATATGCTGTGTTAAATTGGTTGGATATTCTATCAAAAATAGTTGACCGACATCATTAACCCATCACCAAGTTTGCACCTGTAATTTGTGATCAGGTTGAAAATTGTCTAATTGTTGAAAATAGTTAACTTGTTGATTTGTCATGAGCACGTGTGTGTCTAGATTACTGGTTTAATCACACTTTTTTGAGCCTGGCTTGGTCAATTGGTACCCACAACTGGAAACCAGACATAATAGGAGATAATAGGATTGCTATGCCATATACACTCATACACAACTTTGTTATGCTTTACATTTTATCTAGTGCCATTATCAGATCAAAATGCTAACTTTGACCAAATTCATGTGAGAGTAGTTGGTCTGACAAAAGAAAAAACTGAAGGTTTCCCATCCCCGTGGAACTCTGTGTGATAGACATTTTTCCCGTTTTGCTTTTCACTAGCTAGCAGAATTATCTGCCGAGTATTATCTATGGAAAGCTCTATAGCATTGATCCCATGCACTGTACTTATGGACCACAAAACGTTATTACTGCTTGCAGTTGCATCAAAGTGGAAAGCTTTTCTCTCCGTCTTTTCTAACTGGTGCGTTTACTCACATTGTCCCTCATTACACACTGGATGAATTCTTTGGCTGTCCCCTTCCCTCAGGCTCTGACCGGAACTTGGGCTCTTGAGCGGCTGCAGCTGGTGTAACAGCAGTGGGCAGCAGTAAAAGGTTACCTGTCGAGTTAATACAGCCTGTCCTCTTGTGTGTGTTATGCTATTTGTGTCTGTTCTGGATGTGCAAGTGTGTGTGAGAGGAACAGGAGCTTGTGAACTGATGCAGAGAGACCAGGCAAAGTTCTCTTGCTGAAATATTTAACAGGTCTGAGAACAGCATCTTCCTAACTTCCATGCATGTCTTCTCCCACAAAGGGCAAAAGGGGCATGTTGCGACCTCACATGCATTATTGTAAAGGTCTTACTATCTATTCGTATTTCTAAATTAATATTTAAAATTGAAAGCCAAATAAACATACATACACATTTAAGCTGACAGCAGAAAAGCAGCTGCCAAATGTTACAAGAATTATTTTCTCTTAATATGTCTTATCTGATTTCAAATCTTTGAAACTAGAGTCACATTAAAGTTTCGATATTTGCACATGAAAAGTCTTTTAAAAGATAAGCTGTCCACCAAAATATTTGTGTGTTGTGTTTTTCTTTTTAACAGTGCTGTATATGCTGATATAATACAAAAAGCCACACCATCACATAGAGGCATTTAGACATAAAAATAAGAGCTCCAATTTTGAAATAATCAAAAACATTTTTTATTACACCACTTAACGTACATGACATCTTTAAAGGATTCAGAGAATCCAGAGAAATTTACTCTTGAAGATGAATGGTGAAAAACTAAAATGAATCACAATGATCATTAGGTTCTACAGTAACATGGCTTTAAAAGCAGATATGATTGTTTTGTGGAAATCACAGCCAGGGAACCCATTTGGAAACTGCTGCTTTAAAAAAAGCAAAAAAACAAAGAGAAATAAAAATCCAGCAACACTGGTTTATTATTTGCGCCTCACCAGATTTTAAAATGGTCTGAACATGGAAAACTGCACTATTGTCAAAATGAAAACATTTTGGGATTTGTGAGTGCTACGTCCTCCTGGCCAAAAAACGAGAGGGACCCTTCTACTTATTATCAGTCCTATACAGTAGTTCACAAACTATCATCTGTGACTACATGGGGTGTTGGGGATTAGAGTACTTCACAAATTTTTATCATGAACGGCTGTGTGCAGGCAGGAAAAGAAAGGACCTAAATGCAGACTCATATGGGGAGGTGACATGTAAACTCAAAATGCAGCTTGAAAAAGACGATACAAAAACTAAAATCAGAAAATAACATAAATTATACTGTTAGCCCTGCGACAGACTGGCGACCTGTCCAGGGTGTACCCCGCCTTTCGCCCTATGACAGCTGGGATAGGCTCCAGCGCCCCCCGCGACCCTGAAAAGGATAAGCGGAAGCGAATGGATAGATGGATGGATGGATATACTGGAACCATAATTGAACACACAGGGAAAAACACAGGGAAACGCACACAGCTAGGAGGGAGATCGTAATGCTGGACAGAAGAAAACAAAGGACTTAAATACACAGGGAATGACACGGGAACAGGACACACATGGGGAACACAGCTGGGGCAAATTACACACACCAGACAGAGGACACAACCTTAAACATAAGAAATGAGACGAGGTACCTTCAAAGTAAGAGAAGCAACGCAAAACATGGCACAAACAAACAGGAGACTACCAAAGTAAAGCAGGAAGTAACCGGAACATGCACAGAGGTGCAGACAGACACAGAGACATGACTGACTGGGGAAACATGGGGAGACATGGCAGGCAGGGAAAAACAGAATGAAACACAGAATGTCTTGATGAAACAAGACACAAGAACTCACACAACTACACAGTCACACAGAGAGAGACACCGAGGGCAAAGACACTAAACAATCAAGGAAATAAACATATAAGGAACTCACAATAGAATTACTAAAGAAGCAGAATATAACCCATAAAACAAAATACCACAAGAACACAAAACACAAAATGCTGGACCAAAAGGACCCAGAACCATGACAATTTTATTGTTTTTTTGTTTTGTTTTTGTTTTTTACATTTTAACATGAAATTGCCAAACCACATCCCACCACAACTACATATATTATAACGACATGGTTGAGAGTCCAGATTCGAAATGGTTTACCAGCATTGGAAACGTCCCTCATTGAAAAGAGTGCACTGAAAAAATAAGAAAAACATGACAAATGAGGCAAATGAACTGCTGAGTAGCTGACGTCCTACATCGAGCACGAATGGAAAAACATTTGGCTTTCGAAATTACAGCTAGTGGTCTACTAAGCTCCCACATGCTGGAGAGGATGTTGTAATACATGTAAGAAGAGGTGATGAAACACTGCACTCAAAACATTATTCGAGCATGTTACTGTAGTCAAATTCCAAATGAACATATGTTTCAATAAATAATCAAATGATTTCTTGTGTTAGCAAAAAACAATTGTTTTGTTTATACTGGCAAATACAGCATCCCAACTTTTTTGAAAATAGCTTTAAATGACGTTGCACAAATGTGGGTAAATCGGATGCTGTCATGAGCAAGTGGAGCTTTAAAATTACAAAAATGGGACATGGTTTAATGTAGACAGTTATCTATTACATTTATCAAGAACAAGGAATCGGAAGTGTGGAAGCCACACACACACACACACACACACACACACTTACTTCTCTTAAAGCCCTCGTAAGTGCAGTCCAGCCTGGCTGCCCTCCTGTCGACCTCTGTGACTCTGCCACTGCTCTTTAATGAAATGGTAAACATTAAATGGCAGCTTCCTGCTTTAATTACTCCTCGGGAAAAGTGATCTAATTCAAATTTTTATGGCTCTCAACAATGCTTTATTGCTTTGCCAGTTAACACTGCTTGCCTTGTGTTTTGCTTATTGTTCTAATGAGTGAATCACTGGTGGGATGGAAGGAGAAACTAGCGAGCCATAAGCCACTTTGCCCCAGCTCAGCCACACCCGCAGGGACAGCAAACACGACTGCTGTCGTCCACCCGAACTTAAGTGAAAGGACAGATGTAGAGCAGAGCAATAGCGAGCAATAATTCTAACATAATGATCTGTGAAGAAAGGGAGAAAGAGGGAAGATGGGAAACGGAGACAATAAGCGATTGAGATGGAGAAGACTATCATCAGGGGAGGCAGAAAGCAACAGCTTCACTAAACCACTTCAAAGGAATAATTTGGGAGTTGCTGTGACGCAAAATGCAGCTGCCTGACAAATTATTGATACCCAGAGCAGACAATTTTGCTGCATACTGTGGAAATAATATGATGTTGTTGCAACATCACTTAACCAAAAGAGTTTAACTTGGGGCTAGACAGATAATTCTGGCTTGGATATTGTGTTTTGGAACAGTGCTGGGTAATTATAACCAAACTATTGCTTTTAAATTACCAGCAAGGTAATGAGATGGTTTTAGGGAACAAGACTTTGGCTGTCAGAGTGACTCTCTGAATGTCAAATGAAGTGTGTGTCGAACATGCATATTTGTGGCTTTATCAGCGAGAACTTCACACATTGTGATCTCCAAATAGTTGTAAGCGGGACTTTAAATCCCAAATGGCTTGTTTCTGCAGTCTGAGGACAAGAATAGCAAAAAGATCACTGTTGCGGATTTTTCTCTTTTTGGTAGATACTTTTCCCTTTGTTATTAGGAAAACCATGTTGTACTGGAATGTTAAATTCCTAATTCATCACTTCCTGGCTGCAGAACAGATTGGTTACCCGGTGCCTATTTTAAATTAGGCAAATGATTTCTTTTTTAATTGACTTTTTGCTAAGCCTCTCTTCTCAACAGTTAATTTTCAATCATATTTCAGCAACTATAGGAACTGCTCTGGAATTCTCCACATTAATGTGAGGTTCATGGTGTTTGAGGTGAACCATATTCTGCATTACACCGTGCAATTTTTAGAGTCATAGCTTATACATCCGTATATTTATATATTTAAATATACCTAAAAAAAGATCAAAGGTAGTACTAGACAACGAACATCATTAACTACCAGATTTGGATGTGTATTTCTCTTGCTCCAGATTATGTTAAAAAAAGGAATATTGAAAACGTTTTTAAAGTATGCTCATTATGCAGTGGAAAGGATATTAATAGAAATATACTCGGAGTAATGCAATTCTCTGTTTGATATGAGATTAAGAAATAAGTATAGGATTCTGTGACTCTAATTATAAATGTATGTGGGCTGTGTTTATTGTATGCTTTATATACAATAAGGCTCAACTTGTTTTCCTAATGACCTTTATACAGTCACTGGTTGTTCTCTGTTTTGTATTTTCTTATCCAATTAAATGTACTCTGACTTTATATATGTTTTAAAAAAGGCTATTTCTCAGAAGCCTGTCCTGGATTCTACTATTATGCAGAACATTGGTTGCTCCATCGTGCTGGTGAGTTAGGATTTAGATTTGAGGAAACTCACGCTCAGGCTATTTTTAGGAGAGCAGGTTTTCCAAACAAAAAATTAGTCTCTGTCACAGAAATCATTTCTTTTTGAAAATATAGAAAGCTAGCAGCCAAACATGTTAATGCATCGCCAAAATAAAGTCTCATTAACGTTTCAGTTTCTGAGAAGGATTATATTTTCATTAGACTTTTAGCATTACATGAAGTATGAAACAACATCATAGCTAAGTGCCAAATTGTACATTTTTTACAAAATACCGTGCAATGCAAAAGTGCATGAGCGATCCTGTGTCTTGACAGCCACTCTTCTCTTTAGATCATCTTTGATGGCACTTCAGCAAACAGTACATGGATGAACTGAATGGTTAGATGGTTATCTCTCTGGTCCCGTGTCTGGTCTTTGCTGGATATTTTTCTGTTTCTTCAGGACATAACTTTGAGATACTATTCATCTACTGTAGATGGTCTTTAGGCCTGTCACTTCTTCTTTTATGCTCCACTGGTTCAGTTTGCTTAAATGTTTTAAGAGCAAGTTGCAAACTATGCCAAGATATCCCAAGTTTTCAGTTAATAGCTCTTTGGGAATCACCACGTTGGTGCAAAAGTTATATTTTGTGTCCATCAAACTGTGTTACTTTTGGCCTTTTTTTGTAGATTCAGCTAAAAAAATTATGCGTTAATACAATCAGTTAGGAACAAAGTGCCTAAACATACAATGGTTCCTTGCTAGGCTGTCTAAACAAAAGACAACTGAAAATGAGGACTGGACTGAAAATGAGTGAAAAACCTTTGATAACGTTTCCAAAAGTCCGGCTCCGTGGAAGAAAAATATAAATAAATTCAGTGATGAATCAAGATGTTTGCACAGAACTGTGTGTAAATAAGAGCACAGCTGGAAGCATTATGTAGTATTTATAATTTATACTCCCGTCTGATAACGACCTCCAAATATGGCCATAAAATCAATTTTATTAATACAAGTGGGAGAAAAAAAAAGGATGTAGTGCTCAGTAAGGAAAAAAAAAATCAGAGATATATTCAGTCTTAATTTAATTGGTTGACCAACAGGCTCCAGCTCTTAAGGATCGCAACCTTAGTTATTTTCATTTGGCCAATGTTATATTGCGTTTTTTCAGTCAGCCTTCAAAACTTTAATATTCTGTGTGTCCTGCATGCGTGAATCAATTACTCAATTTCTTGCAAGCTTCGCTTATCACAAGTAATTATTGGAACTTTCGTAGTTTGCTCTTTTGAATTGTTGACATTCAAAAAGTAGACACTGACTTTTAAATGTGTCTGGCATTCTGACTAGTCTCGGTTTTCTCGTGATGCCGTTAAGGCAGTCAGGATGAAGCACCCTTCAGGACTGAGTTTAACATCTTCATTATCAGAAAGCATTCTCAGTGCCACTGTAAGATCAAGGAAGCATGCTGAGGCTCCAGTGAGTGGGGAGAGACTCTGTTCCTCTTTTCCTAAACTGGCAGAGTCTCTGACACGCAGCTGTTTTCATTTCTGATAATGCAGCCCTGTGTCTCTCTCCTGTGCTCTGAGAGAAATCTGTGCTAGGTGGCTGGTGAGGAAAAACAAAGCAGGGGCCACAGAGTAGAGACATATACTGTCACTGTGTTGTATTTTATGTGCTTTACAAAGGGCACAAGAAGCTTTTCGGGGGTGTGGAGTTTTTTCCCCACTTACTAGTAAAAAGACAGCACCTTGGTTAGCCAACTCATAGTGTGCTTTTTTTGACCTGAAGGAAGCCAGCATCCATGTTGATGGTGTTAGACCATCTGGATAGGCAGAAGAGAATCCAAGCAGCTTCCCTGTAGATGATCTAAAAGACCCGTTTACCAGTTTGTACTTTATCCAGCAGATACCATGTAAAGGATTCTGCTCTGTGTGCTTCACAGCTAAACAGATCCCATACTCACACTCCGGTTACCTATTTTTTTCTGATGCATTTGTATTTGGAGCCAAATGCCAGCTGGCTTTTAACCAGGGAGTGTGGCATTGTTTGATTACTAGCCTGAGCTTTTAATACGCATTCTGACTTGGTGTTTAGCGCCAGCAAATCCAGCATAGTTCCAACATCTGTAAGTCACCGAGTAAGGAAAATTTGCCTAATGAAAGTGTTGCCGATTTCACTTTATACAACAATATAGTTAAACTAGAATAAAAACAAACAAAGAAAAACATGACTGAGTCTGTCAGTTATTCCCAGATTGTTATCTGACACTTTTGAAAGAATTCTGTTATTATTTTAACTCAGTTTCGCTGTTAGATCTTTTAAACAGTGTTTGTCTTTTATCTAAGGTGCTTGTTTCATGATTAACACATAAAACTCTAAGGAAGATATCAGAAGAGAAATAACTAACAATAACAATGCAAAGGAAAATTACAAAATGAAGAAAGTCGGTGCAATATTTCAATTTATTTATCTTAAAAAGATGGACCAGAAAAGACATTAAGCATCTCCAACAAGGTCTGTTAAACCTTGGACCACAAATCCCTGAAGTGCGAAGACCTGGAAGAATATCTTTACTCAAGCACATTTCACACAGAAGGATAAGAGAAGAGAGAGTCTCAGACAGAATGAAGCAGTTAACTGCAGACAGCAATGAGTGTTGGAAGCGGGGCAATCGCTGGCGAAGGCTTGTAGAAGAGAAAGATTAAATAAACACGAGCCAGTACAAAGCCCTGGTTAGGTTTCAACGAGAGGTTAGGTCAATTAAGTCAGACAGGGCTGAAATCTTGGAAAACAATACAATGGCAATCTGGAAGGCAAGTAGAACCACCGACTAGAGTTCTACTACCAAAATTAACAACTGTGTGGTATTTATCAGTTTTTTAAAAATTCAATTCAATAAAAAAATCATGTGTGCTCAGTTCTGCAAAAACCCTCAGAAGCTCTGTTCTTAAAATCAAAGAAGCACCTCGAGAGTGTCTGGGTTTCCAAGCTGCAGAAACCTCCTGACACCACAACTGGCTTCAATAAGTGAAACAACATGTGCAGTTTATGGGTTAGTTTTTGATTAGGGCTTTTAGGGCCATATATATGTGGTGCCACATGTCAACAACAGCCAGCTATTCTGTGCTCATACAATCAAAATAAAAGGCTGTTTTCATGCCTTTTGGTCATCAGAGTGTTAGGGCTTCAGAAATGTACTATTTGCCTTTCTTCACTTTGTAATGTGTCATCTAAAGTTGTGAAAATCTCACCTACACCTGTCTTTTTTGTATTGTCCATTATGTGGTAGGAAACTGATCACAGCTTTTTCCTATGAAGCTCAGTTATGCGGTTAAAAGCATTAATTCAGGAAATGTTTAAAAAACAGTATTTCAGTTAATTATTCTCTTGGTATGACAAAGCACTTTGTTTCATATGCAAAGGTGCATGAAGGAAAAGAAGAACTACATTAATGGTGATGCATAGGTTGTCCAAGGTGGCTCAGACAATGTGCTTTAGATGTTTATTTATTATGTATTCAGTGTTTTACTTGTTCAGTCGCACAGAACTGTATAAAGAGATGCCGAGAATATTGCAATCCAAATTACAAAACTTTTCCTGAAGGCCTGTGATGATGTGTTATTCACAAAAAATATCGTTGAATGTACAAAATTATAGTTGGTCATGAACTCATTGAGATACGTGGAAGCTGCATAAAAATACACTATTCCCTATTTATTCTTAGATGTGAGTTTTTTTTGTTTGTTGCAAATATTATATTATATTATATTATATTATATTATATTATATTATATTATATTATATTATATACAAAGTAGTGTTTTTAGTGGGAGAAACATTTCGTCACTCATCCAAGTGACTTCTTCAGTCTCAGGGTTAGGGTTATTTCCTAACCCTAACCATTTCTTTCATTTTCCTTGGTTTTCTCAAATGTTGCTCCCCCCTGGGGGGGGCGGGGGGGGGGCTGAAGGCCAACACGCCGTTATTGAACCACCTGACAATTTCAATCAATTTAATTTGTATTGCATTTGCTGCATTTGACATTGTCTTTAATAAAATGCTTAAATATGTATTGTGTATTGAAGAAAAAACAGACTCAGACCCCTAATTTCTTTATGTTTTACTAGGAAAGGAGAAATACAGTAGATGCACAATTTTTTTCAAACATGCTGTTAGGAGACCTGGGTCATCAACCCAGAGTTTTGAGTTTTCGTTATTATTGAACTTTGATTTTGCCATTATTTAGCACTTCTATGTTTTGGTTTCTTTTTTAGAGTTCTGCCTTCTGGTTTCTCTCTATGTTCCTCAGTTGCTCTGTCTCCCCTGTATGCTGTATCCCCTTGTCAAGGCCGCATCTCTGTGTTATGTTTCCTGTTTTACCTTGAAGTCTGTGTCTCAGGTTAATGGATCAGGTTTTGCTTCCCTTGTCTCGTTAGCCCTGATTTGCCAGATGTTTCCCCCTCCTCTGTCTGTGTTGTGATCTACTGTCTACCATGCTGTGTGTTTTCCCTGTCAACTGGGTTGTTGTTCTCAGTTCAGTTAGCTTTCTGTTTTCTACCATCCAGCAATAAAACTGAGTTTTTTGAGTTAACGTTTGCCTCCGAGTGTCTGCACATTGGGTCCTCCTTACCACCACTCCTGCTTGCACATCAGCCTACATATAACACATACAAATAAATATGGAAATAAGAGTATAAGACTATAGTCTTTAGTTTTAGACTAAGGTCTAGAAACAGTCAATATTTCAACACAGCCTGAACTCTCTTAGGCAGCTTTTGTCTAATCTCTGTAGTCTTCAGGAATAGTTCTCTATGTTTCTTGAAAGGTAGAAGAATCAAAGAGTGTCATTCAAAGCCTTGTGATTGTTGAATGTTTCCTCATTTTTGTTCCGTGCTCTGCCATCATGAACCCACACTGCTTCAGTCTTGTTGAGGTCTGGGCTCTGGAGAGGCCATTCAATAACCAATAGTGTTCCATTGTGTGTTTTTTCTATCCAGTTATTCCTTTACTGCATTGGCAGTCTGTTTGTGAGCATTGTGCTGAAAAATGACTCTTTTGCCAAACAAATGCTTTATCAACGAACCATGACAGAGGCTCCACTGTATTTTACTGATGGTTGCAATACTATTGTACCGCTCTACCTCTGCACATGTTGATGATAATTTGAAAACAACTTTCAAATTTGATTTCATAAGACCTGCTACCACTGATTTTCAGTCCAATTCTGTTGTCATTTGGCATACCTGAGCATTTTCGCCCAGTTTTCCTTCCATAAGAATGGCTTCTTGAGAGCCACTCTTCCCCTGAGACCATTTCTGATGAACACACAGTAGATGGATCAGCTGAAGAGCCAGATGCATCTCTTAGGTTATGTCAAGTCTTTGCTCTTATGGACATAACGTTCAGATACTGTTCATCTGCAGCACACATTTTCCTAGATCTGCTACTTCTTTTGTTCTCCACTTTTCCTCAGTTTTTATTTTTTCACACAAGCACTTCACACTATGCCAAGTAATACCAGTTTTCAGACGATAGGTCTTTGGGAATCACCATGTGTTGCTACCACATGTGCTATTTGATGTCTGTTAAACTGTGTCATTCTTGGCATTTTCTGTAGATTGAGCTAAAGAAATGGAAACTAAATATATTTTTTGACTTCTAGTATCAAAATGCCGACCAACACAATTGTACTATATTATTTATAAATACTAAATCGCAGACACAGCACCAGTTCATCTCTTGAGTTAGGTGCCTTTTCTATCCTTGAATTATTCATAGGTCAGTGTTAAGTGGCTTAACAGACAAAACACACCCGTCTGAAAATGGTCAGGTAGAGGACTGGACTGAAAATGAGTGAAAAAGCCGCTTATGTCCAAAGAAAACACCATCTAGAAATGCTGATATGAAACTTGGTTTTGGTTGATAGCAGCTGATATGATGCATAAAGCCATGATGCTAACATTTTTTTAACAGACCACTGTGTGTCAGATTGTTTACATGGTTGACTGCAACATCCCTGCACTGCAAAAGAGCAACGGTCATTTTGGGTTTTGCAGCAGTGGACTACATACTTCATTTCTTGTTAAAGGAACTGTGATGATCAGAACTTCTAATCAAGCACACGAGCGACTTCTTCGTATTCCTGAAAGCACTCTGTGCAATTTAGCCCGTCATTATAAAGAGAATACAGTATGTGCTGATGTAATTGAATTTACTGAAAATAGGAGGCATCCCCTTCGGGCACTGTCTGCCTGACACTCTTTTAAATGTGAACTGCTGCAAGACTGCTCAGGTAGTGCATATAAAACATTGCTTTAACACCCCAGCTACTGCATATATTCTCCAGTGATTGGAAAATGGGAGGCACATCTGAGATGGAGAATGTAAGCTGTCAACCTTGTCAGGCCGACCACATTCTTTAGTAATCTTCTGCCATTTCGTTGGAGAGAGAGGTGCAGTGCAGTGCAGTTGAATGTCACCCTAACAGCAGACAGAGAGCTTGTGTGTGTTTGCTAAGGGAAATTACTGTGTACCTCTGGACTGTGACAATGGCACTGAAAAACCAGATCTTTCATCAGTTAGCAGACCCCATAAAAGCTTTTAGATAGGATATTTTGAAAGCACTCTTTACCTGCTATTAGCATCATGACTCACATGCTTAGACTCCACAGCACGTGAGACATCAGCTTTTTCTTTTTTGTCACATGTATAATACCGCAGTGTTATATGCTCAAATTAAAAGTAAAGTTTGACAAACTGAGGTAAATGTTTAAGTAAAATGAAAACCCATAAGACAAAATGAATGCTGCTACTTTGCTTAGCTGACCTCCGCCTGCTTTGCTTTTACATTTCCTGCACGCCTACAAAGTCGAACTATTCTCTTTAATGTACACATTCCCACAAAACAGTTTATTAAATGCATTTAATTAACACAAGAAGAGATGTAATTAACTGTTTTCAAATAACAGTTTTGTTTTCCTGAAATCATTGTTGCTTTCAGCGTTTGTGCTCTCTGTTCTTATATTCAAGATTGAATTTGTATTTGAGCTCTAAAGGGTCGATTAGTGTTTTTTGTTTATTTATGTAGTTTTATTTTTTTACTGTCTTGCAATATTACTTTATAATACTTGAAAGGTTGAATACATACAGCATGTTCAAACATAACTATATAAAGTACATACGAGAGCATATTCCACTATCCATTTTTTCACTTCACTGGAAAACAAATAAACTAACAAACAAACAAACAGAAAATGTCCTGATAATTTTCTGCCAGTACATTATCTGATTTTAAGGGACGTTTATTTGAATGGTAAATACCAGAATAGAATAGAATAGAATAGAATAGAATAGAATAGCTACTTTATTGTCATTCAGAACACACACTGAATGAAATGAAACTTCAGTGCATTTACTTGCCAAAGAATCTTGGATATGTGCACATAGGAATAGAAGGGAGATGTATCGATATACATTATTAAATAATATGATTGTACAGGATATTAGAATAATAATAGGATTATATATAGTATATATTAGTGGATATTTTTTTAAAGAAATGTGTTTCTCTTCCTAATAGCACAAACTGAAAAATTGCGTATATTCACTGCAAGAACTAAAGACTGACCGAGCAGTAACCTCAGGGTTTGAAAAATAAACCAAACACAAATGTGCTAAAAGCAGCTCAAGTCTAAAAAATGTTTACATTTTTGGGTCCATGTTACTAATGTACCCCTTCATAAGAATAGAGGGTTTTTTTGTTGTTGTTGTTGTTTTAAATTTGACTGTCAGTACAGTCAAAGGTTACGGGGAAGTACGGTAGGCAGATGCTGTGCTTAATCAGTTTGAGCCACTGTTGTCTCCACTGTAGTTGCCTCTGTCAGTGCGCCCCAGGGTGGCTGTGGCTACAATGTAGCTGCCATCACCAATGTGTGAATGTGTGTGTGAATGGGTGGATGACTGAATGTGTAAAGCGCTTTGGGGTCCTTAGAGGCTAGTAATGCACTATACAAATACAGGCCATTTACCATTTTACCATTTGTGGTGTTGTTGCTTTCTGCATGATGTTAACAGACTGTCCAAGAAGAAAATGCTCCCATTCTGGTGGTTCTACTCTAGTCCTTATGTTTTATTTGTATGTTGGTTTTCAGCAGTGATGGGGAGTAACGCGTTACAAGTAACACGTTATTGTTATCAGATTACTTTTTTCAAGTAACGAGTAAAGTAAGGGATTACTATTGCAAAAAAAGTAATTAGATTACTGTTACTTTCCCGTAAGCACGCTGCGTTACTGTGTTACTAAACCGTGCTTTTGTTTGCAAGAGTGTCTCATGACAATGACGTAAGTGCGTCAGATCAGATCAACAAGGGATAATATATCGAGTGCGGGAGAGAGTACGACCGTGCAGCGTTTAAAGTGTGGAAGTACTGACTTTACTTTGAGTTTGAAGTAACAGGATTACTTTTATGGAGAAGTAATCAGTAATTAATTACTAATTACTTTTTTCAAGTAACTTGAGCAACACTGGTTATCAGTAATGATTATTTTTCAGAATTAATTTGTACAGTACATTCAAATAGTCTGTGGAGACTGCTTGCTAACCAAGCATGCCCTCATCACTAACATTGTACTCTATCCTCTTTATATAGTGACAGGCAAAGACTTTGCAAAGTTCTTTTTTTCTTTTACACAGGTACTGAGCCCTTTATTACTTAAATATTGCTACTTTGAGACTGTACCTCCCTGACTTCAAAAACTGTCTTAATTTTTCATGGCATAGATTCAACAAAGTGCTGGAAATGTCCCTCAGAGATTTTGGTGCATATTGACATGCTAGATTTGTCAGCTGCTCATCCATTATGCAAATCTCCTGTTCAACCATATCCTAAAGGTTCACTGTGGTGTTTAAACGATGCTCAATTAGTACAAAGGGACCCAAAATGTGCCAAGAAAACCAGAACACCACCAGCAACAGCAGCAGGAGTCTGAACACAATACAAGGCAGGAAGGACACGAGCTCTTATCTTGTTTACGCCAAATTCTAACCCTACTATCTGAATTTCACAGGAGAAACCAGGACTCATCAGGTCAGGTTTCCAATCTTATATTGTTTGTTATTCTTTTTTTTTTTTTTTTTATACCTGTGTGAACTGTGGCATCAAGTTCAACTTCTTAGCTCACAGGTGTGGCACCCAGTGTGGTCTTCTGCTGCTGTAGCCCATCTGCTTCAAGGTCTGACATGATGTTCGCTCAGAGATGCTCTTCTGCTTACCTTGGTTGTAATACGTGGGTTTTTTTGGAGTTATTGTTGCCTTTCTATCAGCTCAAACCTGTCTGCCCATTCTCCTCTGACCTCTGGCATCTACAAAGCATTTTCAATCAGAGAATTGCTGCTCACTGGATATTTTCATTTCCCTGTTAACCCTGGACGTGTTTGTGTAAGAAAATCCTAGTAGATCAGCAATTTCTAAAATACTCAGACTAGCAACCATTACAAGTTCAAATGTACTTAAATCATCTTTCTTCCAAATTCTGATGTGTATTTTGAACTTCAGCAGGTCGTGCCTAAATATATTGAGTTGCTGCCATGTGATTGGCTGATTAGAGATTTGAATTAACAACCAGACTCATGCAGATAAACACATAACTCACCGTGTAGCATAGCAAAGTGTCATCAAACACAAAACAGCTGACAAGTTTTCAGTTTTGCAGATGCTTTAACAAATGCAGTTTAGACTTGATTTCGTGTAGCGGGGACTTAGCAGTGCATTATGCACTGCTAAAAATGTATATGTTAATTCTGCAGTATTGCTTCTGGTCCATTATAGAGACAAATGAAACTCCTAAGTAAACACTACCTATTAAGTGATAACGAGAAACTAGGGAAATGCATTATACCAGCATATCACCCACCGCTTCCATCTTTTTCTCTGCTTCTCTGTTAAACGTCAAGAGTTTTCTTTTTTTCTATCTATTCTCCAAATATTTCTTTGTCTCTTTAGATTACTCTGCACACTCATCAGTTAACATCCACCAGGTATTAATCAAGACCTGTATGTAATCTTTCTTTATTGCTTAGTTGACTCCTTGGTGGGGTGTGTATCTGTGTCTGTGTGTATCATAACTTTGTTTATCTATTATTTCACTGAGTAGATCAATCTCAATTGTATAGCTTAGTTTTTATTATTGTATAAAATAACTAATTAAGACTCCCACACTGCTGATGATATGTCATGTATTTTGTGTGGATTTAGTTCCATCTATTGTTTAAAATTCTTATCTTAAAAGTTTAACTAAGTGTGTGGTATCGACCATACTGAACAAGCACTATAGCAGTGGGATTGGAGATTGGATATTGTGTTTATATTCTGGGAGAGGAAAAACACACAGTACAAATCAAAGTGCTAAAAAACAAACAAATCAAAGAGAAAAGGGACCTTACTTGAAACCACAATTAAAATACAATAAAAAAAGACAATAATTGCAATACCATTTTAATGAAAATGCTCACCAAAAGATTTGTAGCTACAGAGATAAACAAGAGAAAATGAGAAAGAAAGAAAGTGTTGCCATGGCGATGCTTAGCAGTCAGTAGAGAGCTTGTGTGCGCTTTTTTTCTTGCTCTTTTTGAAAGCTGATTGAGTTGGCTGGTAAGTAGTAGAACCGTATGTTATGGACAGCATATCCATACCCATGATTAGTCCTCCATTCTGTTTCATTTTTCATTCCTTTTAATCTTTAATGCCACCATACTAGCATGTGCCAGAGTGCTTTCATACAGGAGGAACATTTTTAAAGGTCCTTTAGTGAGAAAAAATAAAATAAAAAATCCCATATTTCTGCACAGGACTGAATCAGTTCAGACACCAGCTTTATTGCAGTGGGGGAGGTGACAGTGATAAAGGAAAATGGTGAAAAAGTTGAAGCTGCAGAGTCATATCGGGGAGATAATTATTCAGGTAAAATACATTTAAAGGTTGCTCAGCTCAGCTTCTCATACGGATTTGCTGTTTTTTCTTTCTTTCTGTGCTATATGACTATAAATATCTTTTGATTGCTACTCTGACAAAACAAGGAAAAGACATCATTCATATTTCAATGAAGAGGGTGAAGAGTGGAAAGGCAGTTGGTCCAGATGACATACTTGTGAAGGTATGGAGATTAGTGAGAATGCAGTGGACTTTTTGACCAGATGGTTTAACACAATCTTGGAGAGTGAGAGGATGCTTGAGGAAACGAGCAGAAATGTGTCGGTACAGATTTTCAAGAACAAAGGTGATGTGCAGAGCTGTTGTAACTACAGAGGGATAAAGCTGATGAGCCACACCATGAAGATATGGGAAAGAATTGTTGAAGATTGGTTAAGAAGATGGGGTGACTATCAGTGAGCGGCAGAATGGCTTCATGCCAAGAACGAGCACTACAGATGCAGTGTTTGCTTTGAGAGTGTTAATGACGATGGATAGAAAAGGTCAGGAGGTGCACTGTCTTTTTGTGGATCTAGAGAAAGCAAACTGCCAAGAGAAACTGTGGCCTTGCATGAGCAAATCAGGAGTGGCAGAGGAGTACATGAGGCTGATGCAAGACATGTATGAGCAGTGTTAGGAAGGTTACTTTTAAAATGTATTCCACTACAGATTACAGAATACATGCCCCAAAATGTATTTTGTAACGTGTTACATTACTGAATGACAGTAATGTATTCTGAGTACTTTGGATTACTTAATACATATTATCATGCTTTTTACAACTACATGAATCTACTATTGCTATGTGATTTATTACTATTACCGAAGACTACTCGCCATACCAATACCAACTAGATTTTTAAATCTTAATATAAAATGAGTAACATAGGATGGACATTAGGTAAGGCTGCACTTTTTGGTGCGATCTTGTATAGAAATCTATTCCGCGTGTATATAAAACAGCTCCGCTGCTCCGAACCGTAGTAAAGGGACCACTGGCTAATACGCCGGATTCTGTGTCGGGCTCATAGCTGAAAACTAGCTTTACTTTGTTGTCTGGGTCAACTTTGCTAGCGAGAGACAGAGAGAGGAGTTGAAAGGCTGCTCTTGTTGTTTCAGAGGAAAACACGAACACAGTGTACAGTTGAGTCTTAACAGCTTACTTGCAACTGGGCTCGCCAGGCACTCTTTTTGGCTGCAGTGGTTATTATTATATTTACATACTTCCAGCTGGTCGGTGACAGCTTGTACTTTTCCACTCTCCTTTTTCTCCTCCCCTCGCGCTCACAGACGCGTGATGGGTATGGCAGTCCATTCTCCCTGCAGCACGGACTACACTGCCCATGAGTAGGGATGGGTATTGATAAGATTTTCACGATTCCGATTCCATTTTCGATTCTGTTTAACGATTCGATTCTTTATAAGAAAGGAGAACACTAAGGTCGATTAGCTTAGAACTTTGTTTTATATCTTCTCTTTGAACAAGATAGAAATTTAGGAGTAACATGGCCTTACAAACCCAACAGTGAGATCTTAAGAGATCCACAGCCTACGGCTCTTCAATGGGGTGTCACAGGGTCCCCAGGAAAAAAAATTGTAAATGTAAAACAATAAAATAAATATTCTTCTGTAGCAATAACAAAGTATAACATAAATTATTCTGTAGCAATTACACAAGAATATCCAGTAATGTCCCTGCCTACAATTAAACACATTCACTTACCTAAAATCGGGGCATCTGCTGTGGCAAATGGGTTCAAGGCTTTTACCACAAACTTAGTCACTGCTCGGTGACATTCGTCCATCCTGGCCTGAAAGGAGACGCTACCGGTAGACTGCAGCGAGAACTGCCAGCGAGCGCCAGCCAGACTTTGTCTGTCTCTCTCATCATGGTCACCTAAATGCACAGTAATGGCAGGTTTTGTAATAAGGCAGATCGCGCTAACATAATATGCACTGTTAGTTGATTATTTACCTGCCGCATTAACGGAAGAGGACGTGGAAACGTTACCGCTGCTGCTGGGTTGAGATTCATGAGTCCGGAGCGGAATTAAAAACACGACATTCATTTGAGGTCATTGCGTGTTTAGTGAGCAAATGCTTTTGCATAGTCGTAGTGTTTCCTCCCTTAAATGAAATATCTACTTAGCAAGTATTGCAAGTTGCCCTGTTGTCATCCGTTCTCGTAAAGAATAACCAAACTTTTGAGTGTTTGAGCCGCTTAGGCGCCATGTTTCCTGCCAGGTAAATGATGCAACATGGTGACGTCATTCGGGGCGACTGGAATCGATAAGGGAATCGTTTGCAAAAATGGCAAACAATTCCAAGGAATTGAAACAGTGGGAACCGGTTCTCAACAAGAACTTGGTTCCCTACCTATGAGGCTACATTCTTTAGGGCTATGCCTGTAACACTCGGCCTATTACCTTCATATTAAATCATTTTTTGAATAATATATATATTTTTTAAATATTTATTCACGTCATTATGCGGTCACAAGTAGAGGTGACATGGGCCGTGAGATTGAGACACAGAGCCTCTTAATGTGTGTTTTGTTTGGGTTTCCACCAGCGTGGAATTACCAAAAATAGAGAGGGTATAGCCTCTGTTTATTTCAACAAAGTAACTGTATTCTGAATACCACCTTTTTAAACAGTAACTGTAACGGAATACAGTTACTCATATTTTGTATTTTAAATACGTAACACTAGTACATGTATTCCCTTACTCCCCAACACTGTGTATGAGGACAGTGGGACAGTGTTGAGGTGTGCAGTAGGAGTAACACACGGGTTCAAGGTGGGGATAGGATTACATCAGGGATCGGCTCTGTGCCCCTTGTTGCAGTGGTGATGGATAGGTTGAGCTGTCTACTATGACGTTTACAGATGACTTTGTAATCTGAAGTGAGAGTAAGAATAAGGAATACAGCCTGGGAATGTGGAGGTATGCTCTTAAGAGAAAGGAATAAATGTAAAGCAAGCTATGAGTGAGAATGAGAGGGAAACTGGTGGACATGCTAATATGCAAGGAGTAGAGGTAGAATATAGTGAGGTAGATGAATTTAAATATCTGAGGTCAACCACTGAAAGCAATGGACAGTGCACATGAGAGGTGAAGAAGAGAGTGCAGGCAGCGTGAAGTGGGTTGAAACAGGTATCTGACAGAGTGAGAGGGAAGGTTTGCAAGATGGTGAGACATGCTATGATGCATGATGTGGAGATGGTGAGACTAGGCAGAACTGAACTGAAGAACTGGTAAATCTTCAGATTCTAGGATTTGTTTGCTGGCAGTAAGTTATAAGATTTATTGGTATGTGTGCAATAAATAAACATGTTTCTTTGTACACTGGAATGCTTTCTTTTCTATCCACGGATAAATGATAGTTTAAAAACTATTAGAAATAACTGGGGCCCATAGCACTGGCGTTGGCATACCAGATGATGATGGTGCAGCTAGAAGTTGCTGAGGATTTTAGGTGACGTACCAAACTTCCTCAGCCTCCTCAGGAAGTACAGCCACTGTTGAGCCCTGCTAACCTGCTGTGTGGTGTTAAATGTCCAAATGGGGTCCTCACTGTTACAGACAGCTCGGTATTTAAACTAGCTCATCCTCTCCACTTAAAGCTCCTGGATGATGATGATCAATCAGATCTCCTCTCCTTCCTCATGCCCACTATTATCTCTTTCATCTGGAGCATGTTGAGGGTGAGGTTTTTGTCCTCACACCCTGACACTAGATTGGCCACCTCCTTCCTGTAGGCCCTTTCATCCCTGCCAGTGATGTTTCCTATCACTGAGACATCATCCGTGAACTTTAGAATGACGTATCCTTGTGATAGACATAGGACCCATTCCTCTGGAGTGTCCATATTTGTAGTAATACTGGCTGAAGTTCTGTTACCAATCTTAATAGACTGCGGCCTGCCAGTCGAAAGGTTTAGAGCCAGTACCAGAGGGTGGACTATAGTCAAGAAAGAGCAGTCTTTATGGAGTCTTTATCCTCCAAGTGAGAGAGAGCATATTGTAGTACTGCGGCAATAGGTCTGAGGTAGACCTGTTGGATTGGTAAGCATACTGCAGGGGGTCCAGGTCATGCTGTTCTGAATCTGGGCCAACAGCACTCTCTCAACACACTTCATGATAATTGGAGTGAGAGTTAGTGACTTATAATCATTCCGAAAGGTGGGTGGGAAGGGAAGCGATGGTGGTTGTTTCGAAAGAAGAGGGAACAGTGCTGTGGCTGAGGAAAACGTTGAAAGTTGTGAGAACATCAGGCAGCTTGTTGGGCAGCTCTGAAAGCCCACCTCGGAATGTTGTTCGGTCCTGCTGCCTTACTAGAGTTTGATCTTCCGCAATGTTTTATGTATATGACATGATGAGATGTCATCTTGTTTTAGTTTCTGTAGAAATTGTCTTAAAACCCCAGTATGACCTCATAGCACTGAATTAAAATCATTAGCAAAAAGAACAAGAAAGCATTCAGCATGATTTATGCACTATATATGTTCTCCAATTAACATCTGACATGGTTCATGGCAGAAGCTAATCCAGAGTTAAGGCATTGCTTTAAGTCATCATAGCCTAAGTAAATGAAAACCTAATGGTATGTCATGGTGTATTTAATGGAGTTTAAAACGGTAAATGTAATCACATTTAACATACATAATGACTGTTAGCTGTATTTGTGCTGCCCCTTCATGAACACTTAACATCTTCTCACAGTAAATCCCTCTTGGCAACTGCAAGAGAGGGTTTGCTTGGACAAATTGCTAAAGCAATCCAGTCTTACAGCAAAATGTGTAATGACTATGTAGGTGTTAATTTAACTAAAGAAAGGCTTTTAAATTGTCAGGTACCTACATTAATTTTTTTAGCCAATTCTTTCCCGTCAGCCTATGTTGACATCACATTTCGTCAAGTTTCTCTTTTCGAGAATTTTTCAGAAAACACCTTGAAACGTGGTTATCAGCTGAGCCTTCAACTGATGTGGGCTGATAATGAAACCAGCAGTTATGAAGTGATGTAACTGGATTGCAGGCTGAGCTGTAGTTGTTTTTTTTTTTTTAAAGTAAATTCATACTTCAATTTTAGACAAGACTATAAATTTTTATAATGCTAAAAGAAGAAGAAGAAGAACAATTTCTTTGATTATTGGTGTGATTTTAAATCTGCCCTCAAAGGGATGATAATTTTGGTTTCCACTAGGGCTGGGCGATATGGCCTAAAATCCGTATTGCGGTATAATTTGAAGCATGTGTGGTAACGATATATATTGTGATATATTCTTTTCTTATAGATATGTGTGAAAATACAAAATACATTGCAGAAGAATAAGCACACTTCAAAAAAGTATAAAATGCAATTTGTGCAAAACCTTTTTTTTTAATTACACTTTGGGCATTTCAGTTTGGCTAAAATGTTTGCGGCCTGGTACCTCGAAACGTGGATCGAGTGTCTTAATCATCTTCTTAAAGCCGCGTTTCTCCACTGTAGGAAACAGCACCACAAGTACACTGTAATTGTCTTTGTGATATCCACCGCTGATTAGTTTTCTCATACGGAGTGCTTTTGGAAAACGCTGGGAAAAAATCAGTCTGCTGGTGTGCAGGACCCCTTTTTTTCTTTCCACTTGACTTACTGGGCATTTGTGGAAAGTGCAGTTTTTGGCTTTCCTCATATTCCAAAATGTGATTTATTTATTTATTTTTTTTGAGGTGATGAAACAAATTACGCGTATATCCTCTCTTCTTTGTTTTTTGTGTCTTTTTTATGAGCAGTATGTTTGGTTAGGTAAATGACTTCCTCAGTGTGGTAGAGTTTAATCTTAATATCACATGAAATGAATTTTATTGAACAACTATATCTAAATAGTTTATGATGTATCACTAAATGATGCTATTCTAAATGAGTGCTCTTTTGTCTTACTCAAGTGGCAAAATGTTTAATTCAGGATTGTGTTCTTGACTCTGACAAGTCTCTGATCCGCTCCCAAAGGCTGGGAAACGCTCTTTGTGAGTTTGTATTTTTGCATTATGTAATTCCTCGAGTAGAAAGCAGATTACACTACTGTGTTATGGGTGCAAGAGAGTACAACAAAAAACAATTCTAAGTTGTCAAACTGAAACCACTTGGATTTAAAACTGTATGTTGCTATAACAGGCTAACCACTTCAGGCCTGCAGGGTTTTCTTTTCATTCAGCAATAAGATAATGTAACCAGATTTTTTTCCCCCCCAATCAATTCTTAATATCAAGCTTCAGCCAGGCTTCAGAGCATTAGCATCTGACTTCAATTATTGAGTTCAGGACCAGGGAGTTTTCTCCAAACTAAAATTGTGCCAGGTGCTCAATCGTGCGTGGGACAAACTAAATCCAGGCAGACCAGCTGATTTCATTGCCAGCAAGCATTGGCTGATGATTTGTCAGATTGCCCAGTAGCTGCGTAGAAGGACATCTTAAATATGCTTTCTTTAATTAAGCTGCTTTAGCCTTGCCCCAGTTGCTGCACATGTGCAAGTTGCTTTGCAACCCAGCTCATTTTGAATGCTGTCGTTGTATTTTTCTGTACTGCTCTGTGCCTCTGTCTATGCATGCATGTGCATTCTAAGGTAACTTCCAAAAGGTAGTCGTACCACCAAAAATAATTAGATACTGAATAGGATGTGTTGGAATGTTGATAAAGCAAAGTGTCTGCTCCACTTTCTTCCCACAGGTCAAAGCCTTGCTCGTTAGGTTAATTGGTCACTCTAAATTGGCTGCATGTGTTGATGTCCGTGTGTGGTTGTCGGTCTCTCTTTGGGCCTTGTGAAAAGAGTTTTTCTTTTTCTTTCTTTTTTTTCATATTTTGTACTGTAAACTATTTATTGCAGGAAACATGCAGATTTTGTTTCCTGAAAGAATCTTTTAAATGAAAGAATAATGCATAAAATAATAAACGGGAGAAATAAACAGACTGGCTAACTTTAGCAAATGTCAGTGCTCCATCATTTAGAATTCATAACATGTTTTTTTTATTTATTTATTTTATCTCTGTTGTATGATCCCTTTTGCCTGTGATAAATAATCCATCTTGTTCCCCCGCTGACTGGCATTTCAGTCCATACATGCAAGAGGGTTAATGATGTTTATGAATGTCAGACAACAACAGTGACAACCACCACTACAGCAAACAGCAGCAACAACAACGTTTTTATAACATGTTCATATAACTAATTTTTTAACAGAACATTATAATTAGTCAACAAATAAGACAGAACAGAGACGCTATTTAACCAAATAGAGGGTTATCATTATTGATTACAAAAAAGTTACCTCTTCAACATAATGTTCTCGTGCACCCCTGCAAGCTGAATACTTTTAGGATCACTCTATAAAATACATGTCATGTCCCCTTGTCTCTCTAACTCATCGTGGATCTACTTAAGTGTATGAAAGTGATCCTCCAAATTAATTTAATTGGTTGAGGTAGCCAGCGAAGACCATATTGGTAGACCACTTTGAATCCAGTGCGCAACTTTGTGGCACTGGTGCCAGTTTGGTGAATGGTGGGTTTCATATGAACCCGAGACATAAATTGACGGTGCCCTGGGAAGAAATTGTGTAATACCAGGACTAGTACCATCAGGTTACAATTTTCACTTATCTGAAATCACTGGGGGGGGGGGGGGGGGAGTACAGTATACTGGTTTCCACGGTGGAGAGATGGATGAATAGAAAGAATAGATGAATGTTTTACAGGTAATGGATCCTTATTACTTATTGCTGTTTTCCACTTGGCCTCTGGATCTTGTGGCTTTTTTACCTCTCAAAGGTGATGAAATGGTCAGTATTATGTGAGACATTGATTCATGACCTCTGTAACAATAGGTGTGCAGATTGAAGAGGAAATGCATTTAGGAAGCAAACTAAAAGCTTATTTGGAAAAAGCAAAAACAAAAGACAAGCAGTCTAGGAAAAAAAAGGCCTGCTGTGAAGCTAGAAGTGTGAAAACTCGTGAATGTTTAATGTGGACTGATGTGTCCAAGGGCCAGCATGCCTTCCTGCTGCTTTGTGATCAGAGATTGCTTCTTCATCGCATCATCTCCCTGTTCCCCTTAGGCAATGATGTTTGGCAGTCAGAATTGTCAGCTGTGACACATACTTTCTTTTCTCTGTGGCACACAAAGATCTTAAATGCCTGCTGCTCAAGATACCAGAGCTGAAAAAGCATTGTTTGGAGTTGTATATATGTTGATCTATCATTGCAGCTGTGGAAGGGCTTAATTGTCTGTGTATCCTGTATGTCCTAGCTACAGACTCCCCTTGTTTCACTGGCTGAGTATCTGTTTCCTGAAGGCGTAAAATTTTCCAACCTTTGCCAGGCCTCCTTGACTCAGAGATTTAGCAGCGCCAGTCCCAGAGGAATCCCATCTGCACACAAAACTGTTTGATTGTGCACCCGCAAACACAAGAGAGGAACATGTGGCTCTCGAGAACTGAATATTCTGGCATTTATATGTCAACCAAAATTGTTTGGTGGATGACTGAACCCAGACTCTCCTAAGGATTATTGCAAAGATTAACACAATATATGTAGACCTTGACAATCACTGAGCGAAACCCTGAGGTACAGCTTGGTTTGGATTAGCGGCCTACATGGATTGTCTATAAGTGTCAGCTTTACATTTTCAGTAAAACCCACATCAATTAATAGCATCACAAGGCCAACCTATATCTGACTTTTTCACAATAAAATATAGCGTGAGAGGTTATCACTAACTCTTGATTAACCCAGTAGGTAAGCTCTGGCACCTAAAAACAACCAGTTCAACTCATGGGTAAAATTAAGCACGATAGCAGAACTGCATAGTAAATTTGAAATCTAGAATCTATTTTGAAATCCACGGCCGAGCATAGATCTGGTAACTGTCTGAAAATATTACAATATAGCCAAAGATGGTTACTAACAGCCTCAAAGTCAGGGGTCGAGCCTGGCTCCTAGACTTGGTATGTAGGTAATCTGTAACTGTGAGTAGGTCTCAAAACAGCAATTTGCAGCATTTCGAGAGGTGAAAGGAAAGTCGAGCTTTGTTGGATTATATGCATCAAAGCTCCCTACAGTAGGCACATTTTTTTTATTACAGTATAGAGATTTTACTTCAACCATTGCTTTACCAGCACAAGTATGTGAAGTAGTGAAATATCTGATACATTCTGACTAGAGCTACCTGCCTTCTTTTACAGGTAAACTCTAGCAGCTGATCTTTTCCACTGCAGAGACTTAACTTGCCATTTCTCCACAACAGTTGCCCATAGTGGACCTCATCACAGCCACAGAAACCACCATACGGATTACTAAATTATCACAGACAGAGCAAATCAGGATGAAAGTCTCGGCCACCCTCTCCAGTGCCCTCCGTCTAACCTCACAATACAAAAAAGAAGGCCGTCGCTTCCCTGAGCAAAGACCACAACATCACTATTTTACCAGCTGATAAGGGAAAATGCACCGTGGTCCTAAACACTACGGATTACCACACAAAATCACTACTCTCCTCAGTGACAACAATACCTACAAAGCCTTAAAGCGAGACCCCACAAGCAGCTACAAAAAGAAAGTTATAGCTTGCCTTCAAGACCTTGAAAAGGACAAAACCACTGACCGCCTTACATATCACCGCCTTTACCCAGGAGATGCTATACCCTGCATTTACGGATTTCCTAAGATCCATAAAGGTGTCCCACTCAGACCCATAGTCAGTAGCATAAACTCATACCAAAATTAGAGGGAATTTACGACTGTGCGATATGTGCTTCGAATATTGTGTGTAATTTTTGTTTTATACAGTGTCAGTCAGGCATCTAACTATGAAAGAAATTACACTCCAAAAGACCCCTCTGAAAAAATGACCCAGTGAGCTCACCTGTAACCCTGGTTGATTGTGACCCATACCTGTTTTCACACCTTAGGTAGAGGATCATCAGGGGGTCCTTTGTCTCTCTTTGGGAGGATACTCTCCACCATTTGACTCTTAGAACTGAAGAAGCTTCTCAGATGAGAGGTGAAATGTCCTTAAGCAACTTAAAGAAGTCCAGACGCTTTTCTTTCCAAGCTCCTTAGACTACGATGACCTGGATGACTGAGAACCTTCACAGACTTAACTGAAGCTACGTTTTTAGATTCTTTGAGCCCAGAGTCTTCCTTGCGTGTTATGCAAACATGTTGGATGTATGCCATTCAGCTGGTCCCACTTGGAAAAAACATCACACTTATGCCTTGTTTGGTATGTGGAACCAGCAGGGTTTTTTTTTTTTTTTTTTTAATTTACACTTAATGATTTTAACATTGCTTTTAAACCATCAGAACGATCCTGACAAAAGATATCAAGAATATAATTAAACTATTAGCTTACATATAGCACCATGGAGACAATATACATTTTATATAGACAAAAGCATAAAGAGCCAGAAAAACAAAGTCCCTGACAAAAAATCTGGGCCACAATAGTGACTGTGCATTAAAAATATCTCTGTGTTGCTGTGTTTTGGACGTAATTGTTGTTGCCATCAGTACCATTAAGTTTTTCATTCTATCTTCTGGGATATATTTCAATATATGAGCACTAAAATAAGAAGTATATAAGAAGAGGATAAGAAGTATATTAAATCTGGGTTTACGATACCATAATTCAGTCTTATGATAAGTTCCCTGTTTTCTCCCTTCATCTGCTGCCTGTTGTGTGCATGCAGGCAACGCTGTAACAATATAAACCTCTGAGTCTGAATACTTTCCTGTAATGCTCGCAATTTTCTCAGAGAGGGCTCTCAAACTTCTTAATTATTTGAGTGATATCTGGATTGGCATTCTTCGAGCACCTATTATATCTGTTTACTGCCCTTTGAGTTCATACTCTTAATTCAATTTGCAACACTGTTTGCATTTGAACTCTTTTAGAAAACAGGCAAATTCAATTTTTTCCCCACAGAGCATCTGTTGCATTAACTTTGCTGTGAAACTGACTTTCTTTTAATTAAATTGATCCATCTAATCAAAAACTAATGAAAAGGAATTAGGTTTTGTATCAAGTTTGACAATAAACCAAACTGTAGAATGTAAATATATTTATTTTGTACTCTGTGAGTTGACCAGTTATCATTGCAGGAGCAGGTTGAATATATATTTTGTGTTATATAATTCCCTTAATTAAACAAAGGAACCACCATATTCATGTTGGCCTGAGTGAAAATGTACACTCATTTTGCTTCTGTAATGGTCAGAAACTATTTCCTTCAAAGTCTGAAACACCCACTAGTGCCCAAAGAAATTATCTGCTGAAAAGCTCGGACAGATGAACTCATTTAAAAGCAATGTGTGTTTAGCAGGATTCAGAAATTCGAATATGCAACATTCTTGTGCATTTTTAGCAGTAAATCGTTGCAGAGATGTCATTCTAGAGATTCTTTCTATTTAACAGCTATCAAATGCAAATCTTAAAAATGTCAACACATGTCGTTTTCCAGGTAAAAGGGAGCAAAAAGGACAGTTACTCGCTGCATCACAGCATGAGATCATGCAGAGCTGTCTTTAGTAATTTAAGAGAAATTCAAGTGGACTTTTTGGGGTTAGTGGCGAGTGAGTATTTGTGGGCTTTTTAAAATTTATTTTCAGTGATGAGACAAAACTTCAGCCTCCATAAAGAGGAATCAAACAGAGAGGGATAAATACTTTATATACTTTATACATACTTATATATTTTTTTTATTATTTTTAAAACTAGGCATACCTTTTTATAGATGTTTTCTGGGAATGTTCACCAAAGCCTTCATGTTCTTGACTGTAACCAGTTTTGCGATCTTGTTGTTAGCCTTACATAAAGCTGTTTATAGCATACCATAAATCAACTGTCCAACTATTTTTAAGCGAGACTTTATAAAAACATTTGTGATTGCTACAACAAGAGAGAACTGATTAAATTAAAGTTTAAAGTCTGCACTTAAATAACATCTCAGTTACTGTATGTGGTTAAAAAACGTTGTCAGTGTAGAGACGCAAAATTTTAAAAATAAAGTAAAAAATGTGTCACTGTCCAAATAAATAAAAATCAGTTCACTGGAATAAAAAATGGTTATTTATAAATGGTATCATCATTACATTACCAGCTCTGTGAATTAAACTATTTCTACATTTTATCTTATTGTGCCCACGTAGCATAATTCATGGCTTTTTCCTGCTGTTTTAACACCACTACACCTGAAACGTAGGGGACTAATAATGAGGCAAGACTTGTCAAAACAAGCAGTCACCATGCAACTTTATCCAAAAAAAAACATTTTTAATCAGTTCTGTTTTCAGTATAGTCAAGTAAACTCATAAACAGTACTTCAAAGTTGCGGAAATTATGATATATTTTGCAACATCCTCATGCAGAAATAATTAATCAGGAGACCCAGGTGACAAATAAATAAAACACTTTTGTTAGTAATACTGACATCAAGTTAAAGTGATAAACACACAGCTGGTATGGTTATCCAAATCCGAAATTTTAATCTCCCTAGGGTTTTAATACCTTCTATGTCTACACTGCAGTTAAGAAAACAAATGTGTTTACACTGTTAGCAAGCCACTGGGCTGTACCTTCCAAAGGCAAAACAAATATTGTAATTTTTTATTTAAAGGCTCCACTGAGACTGACCTTTTGCAGCTCCCACGTAGTTAGACCTAAACCTAAAACTAAATACAGCAATTAATGCCAAAAAGTCTGCACCCATTATTAATTCACTGTATCTAGATTTTCCTCTGCATCAATCTGCAAACTGTAAGATTTGGAGCTGTAATGCTTCTGTCACCAGCAGCACACGACTGTCACAAGGCTCTCTCCCCAGCTCTGTCTACTTTAAGTATTCTGATGATGACACTGCCATACATGTTAATGGCAGTAACTATCAGACTTATCTGCTAATCCTTCGCCCTTCAAGTAGGTATGGGAATTGAGATTCATACAACTTTGAGCTTGAACTCCATCATTGTTAACACAACGTTAAAATATTCATTTTTGACTTGCACATAATGCACCAGCATTTTTAATTGATGAAAACATTTAAATCAACCAATCATACATGTGAATATACTGATACTGATTGTGACACGCAGGAAGCACTATTTAAATATGAGATAAGCTGGAGCTCAGCAAATAAAAGACAGGTTAAGCCCTAATTTCCTAATATATATATATATATCCAAAAAAAATATTATTTATCCACATTTTACCGAAAGTAGTTTTGTGCCATCTGGCATTTAAAATCTTGGATACAATCATTGAAATAATTGAGTTCAAGAATGCCACTGGGGTTAAAAGAAATGTACAGCACATGGCATGTGTAAAGAAAACATTAGACGGCCAATGACAGACCCCTGAGGAGCCCCCCGGGTCATCTTTATAGACCTTACCAATGACAACACTAAAATGCCTGTTCTGGAAGTAAGATAGGAATAATACCACCTTAAAACTGAAAGAGAAATGCCAATCCTGTGTTGGAGATGATTCAATAAAATTCTGAGATCCATAGTGTCAAATCAGCACTCAAATCTAATAAAACTAAAAGAGAGGATTTACCAGCATCAGGAGCAAGCAGCAAATCATCCATCACTCTGAGGAGAGCTGTCTCTGTGCCGCTTTTTTTAAGAACCAACAGTGAGATCATTTATGTTTAAAAAAAACAATCTGTTGTTCAGCAGGAAGCCTTTCTAAAGCCTTAGTATTTTTCATACTATAAACAGGGACAGAATCAGTCAAAAGTGAGTAAATAATTATAGGTAGAATGTGCTGACAGATTCATAAACCTTTAGGAAAAACATTTAGAAATCTCAAAGGCAGGATATCCAGGGCACACGAAGAGGGTTTTATTAATCACCTCAGTGAGAATCTCCAAAGATATTCTGTTGTCGTTCTGGGAAACTCTGTTTTATCGAAAAGACTTAGGCTGCTCTCTTATTTACCAGGAGTCACCACAGCAGGTTGCTCTGCATGTTTGATTTGGCAGATTTTACAACAGATGCCTTTCTTGATGCAACCCCAAAAGGATTTGTGTCTCCCCTCTGATGAAACCATGGATCTTTTGCTTGTTAGGCAGATGTTTAAACTACTACACTACAGGGGCCACTGGAAACTCCATTATAGCTTGAGCTAAAAAAGGCATGTTAATTCTGATCCACTTAGTGGTGTCACATTTGAAAAATTTTACTGACAAAACACCAGAAAATGTTCCTGTAATAATAAACTGAAGCAGCTTATTTCGTAAAAAGACCGACATGAAATGCTGGTCAAGTGCACAACACAAATTTGATACCACTGTGCCTGATGTGAAGTGGTACTAGAGATGTTTTTAACAGGTAAAAGACATTGGTACACACATGAAGATAGCACACACAGTATACAGTCAATCAACATATGAGGACAAAGCTAAATTAGCTTTTAAAGCTGGATATGCTTGCACTCAACGTTGCAACATGCCCTCTCTCCTTGCAGTTGTTAATCAAAGTTAATCAAAGTTGAATGATTCAGATATGTTTGTCCCACCTTGTACCATAGGTTGTAAGTTGCTACAGGCCCAAAAAGATTTTTCTGAAAAGGAATTCAGGAATAGTTTGGATATGAATGGAAATATGGGACTGACAGTGAAATAACGTAGCACAGATATATAGTCTTTTCAATATAACTGATCTAGCACCAGCTGTGCAGTCCTTCCCATCAATTCACTGTAAAACATAAAATGTCTAAGCTGGACGAGTGCCTGGACATGTGGGTGTTCAGCATTATTTGTGGGAACTTGAGCACTACTCATGAAATCAGAGCCTATGACAATACATGTATTGTGTGGGCAATACATTTCTTGTGTCTTTAAGTCTTCTAAAGCTTTTTGTTGTAACCAGTGTTGGTCAAGTTACTTGAAAAAGTAATCAGTAACTAATTACTGATTACTTCCCCCCAAAAGTAATCCCGTTACTTTACTGATTACTTATTTTCAAAAGTAATTAATTACTTTTGTACTTAGTTACTTTTTAAAAACACAATTTACAACCTGAATAGGTGATAAAGCGATAGATCTTTCAGCCCAATTCTACTTTTTCTTTTTTTTTTTTTTTTTTTTTTTTTCTAAATGACATCAGAAACAGCAGTATGCGACATTACGTGATGGCAGAGCTTCAGTTCATCCTTTGTCATTTTTTTTTTTTTTTTTTTTTTTAATAAATAGGACAGGGGGAATGAATGAGAGAGAGAGGGGGAGAGAAAGAAAGAAAACCAAAGGGGAGAAGAGACGGTGAGAAGGGGGGGGAAGAGAGAGAAAAAAAAAAACTCCTGGGTCACCTGTATGGAGAAAAAAACAAACAAACAAACAAACAAAAACAAACAGAGGAGACAGCAAACAACAAAGAGCAACATAATAATAGAGAAAACAAAGCACCATCACAATAAACTAGCTAGTCATAGATATCAGTATTTACTAAGTAATAAACGATATTGTGCAGCACGCAAGATAGACAGCGCACAGTGTGCTTTGAGGCAGCAGCCAAGAAAGCTTTAGTCCGCGTCTGTGAATACCCATGTGTGCATACCTGTGTGGATCAGCATGCTTGCATTCCAAAGGTTTCTCCATGTAATGATCTGCTAGGGAGTGTGGGGGGGCCACAGCCCCGTCCTCCAGGGTGTGAAGCGGGTATGGAGGAGATCAAAACTCCAGACATCCAGAGGCCCCCAGAACACAAGAGACCATGGAAGACCAACAGAGGGGCAGCCGCGCCACTGTCCCAGTAAGAGCTGAGGAGAGTCCCAGATGAGGGCTCGCCCAGCAGCCGCGGAGCAGAAGTCAGGGGGAGTTGCAGTGATGCGCCCGTGAGCTCCGCCGGCCCCCAGCTGCGCCTGAGTGACCGAGCCCTAGGCCGAGAGGCCGGGGGCACCCCACCTCCAAAGGGGCCCGAGCGAGCCCCAGGCCCCAGGCCCCGACAAGCGGCCGCCAAGGAGTGAGCCGGTGTGCACCCGGACGCCCACCCCCAGACACAAAGAACCACCAACACACCGACACCTGAGGGAGTCCGCCACCGGCAGGGGAAGTGGTGGTGGGTGGAGATAGGCCTCCAAACCTTGGAGGGCCTGAGGTGTCCCCAGAGAGGTGGCGTCTGATACCCAACCTGACATATAGACACAGACATACAGGCACACACAGACACAAACATCCATTCCCACCCTCATGCTCTCATATGCACTCACTCCACACTCAACCAACGTGGAGACAGACATAAAGAGACGCTGTACACACAATCACACTCCCCAAGCGTACTCTACAAACCGGGTCTAGGTACCCTTGCCCCTGGAGGGGGGAATTGCACCCAGACCCAGGTGGTGTTACCCTTTTCCCTGCGGTGGGGAGAGGCAGACCACCCCGACTCCGCAGCAGCAGGGAGGCCCCACACCCCAGACCGCAGTCGGACGGCCAACTCCTCCTACTAGCCCTCCCGCTCCAGCAGGCCGCAGAGAATGGGGGTGGGAGAAGACTCCAAACCTCCCTCCACCCGCTCATTGTAGTGTTGATGCATATGTGTTCTAAGGTGCAATTAAAACCCAGGAGGGCATGGAGCTACCTGCCAAGGAGCAGCAGGTAAGCGCATAGTCCCTCCTGCTAGCCCTCAATGACTAAGTGTATTTAAAATTGAGAGGTGGGCAACGACGTCAGGGGTGAGGTATACACCCTGATGGTGATTTGGACTCCGTGATTGTGCCCACCCCCAAGATCCTATATGTATGTGTAATGAGAGTGTGAATAATGTGAATGTCTAAGTTGTGAGATAAAATTGAGGCAGAGGCAGCCAGAAGGGGACAGGGGGGGGGGTAGCCTCCTCTGCACCCTGGTGACATACCCCCACTCCAAGGCCCTGCATGTGTGGGTGGTTCTACTTTTTCTGCATAATCCATCATACAAAATGTAATCAAATGGAAAAGTCTCTTTTTAAAACTTGTTTTATTAGATTTAATCTTTTAACTTTATGCATCAAGCAAAAATTTAATTATATGTAACATTCTCTGACTGGAAGAAATTTGTTTAACATTTAAACCTATTTTCTGCACATTCTAGCACATAAAATAAAATATATATTTTTTTGTTTACACTCACTCTTTCAAATAGATGCAAGTGAAACACAGCAGAAAATAAATAAAATCAAAGACTAGTGGTCCTGTTGCTCTATTTTCACCTATAAAGCAGGAGTGGGGTAGGCGGAGGTTTGCCCTGGTGCAGGTGTGCCGCGGCGGTCAGTGGAAGAATCCGCGAGTTTCTCTGTGAGTTTCCTATTATGTCATAGCGCACAGTGCTTGCTTGGAAGTTTAGGGGATTTTTTTCGCTGTAAAAATAAGTTTTCTTCCCACTCACAACAGACACTAATGTTTTTGTCACTTTTTATGGAATCAAACTCAAAGTAAGGTCAGTACTTCCACACTTTAAACGCTCCAGGCTCATACTCTCTCCCGCACTCGATATATTATCCATTGTTGATCTGCACACAGCTGTTGTCACGAACGTGGCACTCGCTTACGTCACTGTCATGAGACATTCTGTCAAAAAAAAATAAAAAATCACAGTTATCTAATTACCGTTTTTTCAATAGTAATCCCTTACTTTACTCGTTACTTGAAAAAAGTAATCGGATTACAGTGCCCATCTCTGGTTGTAACCATCAAAGAGATGCGTTCATGAGTACAATAAACAACAAAATCAGTTTTGCTCTGGCTTTGATTGGTCTTTAATTTATCACAAGTCTTTGCTCACATTTTTTGTCATGTTCTCATGAGTATGTGTAAATGTATTCACAGAAAATTGCAAACATCTGTTTGTCAGAAGACAGATGATTCTCCTACTGCTGCCAGACTGATACCACCCACCAATTAGTCACCCATATACAAATTATTAAAATCTATTAACTCAATGAAGGGAGTTAAAAGCCTGAGAGAAGCTTTTGAGAGACTGATCACTGACTGCAGGAGCTATTTGTTAAAGCAGAAGGAGAGCTTTCTAAAAAGTACAGACTCATAGTCACATGGTACATTAACTCCACTGGGCAAATATAGAGCGCATTAATAAGTAGTTTAGCCAAAGTTGATCTCAGTTCTGAGTCATATTTGGTGCCTTGATCTATTTATTGGATAATATTGAGCTGTACTATCAGCTTACTACTCCAATGTGTACCTGCAATTTGTAGTTTATTAAGATGTTACATGTGAGGAATGAAAATTCAATTGAAGTTTAATTTATTATGTAAAATCACAACAACAACTGCCTAAAGGTATTTTATACTGCAAAGTAAATTATGGACAGTACAATATATTTTTTTAAAATTTACATAAAATAGTGAAAACTGCTCCTGGGTCTGAAACAACTGCTACTAAAAAAATCAGGTGTTTTAAAACCTTTGCAGAGACAGAAACGACAAATTAAAGACAGCATACTAACTCAAAGCTTGTAGCCATGAACCAAAACTAATGTTAAAGTGCCATCAGACCTGTGGCATTGTGGCTGCTTTTGTACTTGCATCTGTTCCTACAGTATAATTGCTCTGATTACAGGAGTTTTGCGTTAAGTGCTCTTCGCGATGGCTTTTCATTTTAGGCCATAGGCTTTGTGTTAATGCCTAAAGCAATGGTACTCCTTGATGACACCAGAAGAAGACTACCCTAACTAGATAATGCGCCCTGACAAAGCTTAGAAATTGCTTATGAGTGCTTCAAGGAAGACACAATACAGTTCAAAAGGTCAGGACTGTTTTGGTAGCACAAGACTAGTACAAGAATAATAAAATCCTAGGTTAGAGACCTTTAAAAGCAGACATAGGAGAAGCTAAAAGCTTAGTTGTAAAAGTAAGTGGGACAGAATGGCTAAAGGAAAATTTACAATTAATTAGGTTAACTGGAAACAGTTCAGGTCAGGGGGGAGATATCATCACCCCCACCCGAGATTGGGTACATAGCCCCAAGTGCGATAGGAGAAGGATCGTTGAGTGCGAGAGGAACTGACCTGAAAAATAGGATCATGGCCAAGCTTGAAACCTGGATCCCCCGTAGCCGGTTACCAAGATTACGTGAAGTACCCTCAGAAGGTCTGCTAGATGATGTTAATGCAGCACTACGGGCAATACCTACAACCACGATTACCGACACTAACAAGCTGATCTACAATACAGCCCGCAGGGGCGTGCTGGGTGTTTTTTTTTTTTTTTATATATATGTGTATGTATGTGTATGTATGTATATATATATATATATATATATATATATATATATATATATATATATATATATATATATATATATATATATATATATATAAAACACCCAGCACGCCCCTGCGGGCGGTTTATCCTTCAAGCTCGGGTCCTCTACCAGAGGCCTGGGAGCTTGAGGGTCCTGCGCAGTATCTTAGCTGTTCCCAGGACTGCGCTCTTCTGGACAGAGATCTCCGATGTTATTCCCGGGATCTGCTGGAGCCACTCGCCTAGCTTGGGAGTCACCGCACCTAGTGCTCCAATTACCACGGGGACCACCGTTACCTTCACCCTCCACATCCTCTCGAGCTCTTCTCTGAGCCCTTGGTATTTCTCCAGCTTCTCGTGTTCCTTCTTCCTGATATTGCTGTCATTCGGAACCGCTACATCGATCACTACGGCCGTCTGCTTCTGTTTGTCTACCACCACTATGTCCGGTTGGTTAGCCACCACCATTTTGTCCGTCTGTATCTGGAAGTCCCACAGGATCTTAGCTCGGTCATTCTCCACCACCCTTGGGGGCATCTCCCATTTTGACCTCGGGACTTCCAGGTTATACTCGGCACAGATGTTCCTGTACACTATGCCGGCCACTTGGTTATGGCGTTCCATGTATGCCTTGCCTGCTAGCATCTTGCACCCTGCTGTTATGTGCTGGATTGTCTCTGGGGCATCTTTACACAGCCTGCACCTGGGGTCTTGCCTGGTGTGATAGACCCCAGCCTCTATGGATCTTGTACTCAGAGCTTGTTCTTGTGCTGCCATGATTAGTGCCTCTGTGCTGTCTTTCAGTCCAGCTTTGTCCAGCCACTGGTAGGATTTCTGGATATCAGCCACCTCCTCTATCTGCCGGTGGTACATACCGTGCAGGGGCCTGTCCTTCCATGATGGTTCCTCGTCTCCCTCCTCTTTCTTGGGTTTCTGCTGCCTGAGGTATTCACTGAGCACTCGGTCAGTTGGGGCCATCTTCCCAATGTATTCTTGGATGTTCCTTGTCTCATCCTGGACTGTGGTGCTGACACTCACCAGTCCCCGGCCCCCTTCCTTCCGCTTAGCGTACAGCCTCAGGGTGCTGGACTTGGGGTGAAACCCTCCATGCATGGTAAGGAGCTTTCTTGTCTTTATGTCAGTGGCTTCTATCTCCTCCTTTGGCCAGCCTATTACCCCAGCAGGGTACCTGATCACGGGCAGGGCGTACGTGTTGATGGCCCGGATCTTGTTCTTACCATTCAGCTGACTCCTCAGGACTTGCCTGACCCTCTGCAGGTACTTGGTGGTTGCAGCCTTTCTAGCGGCCTCTTCATGGTTCCCATTCGCCTGCGGGATCCCCAGGTACTTGTAACTGTCCTCTATGTCTGCAATGTTGCCTTCTGGTAGTTCAATCCCCTCAGTTCTGACTACCTTCCCTCTCTTTGATACCATCCGACTACACTTCTCCAGTCCGAACGACATTCCAATGTCATTGCTGTATAGCCTGGTAGTGTGGATCAGTGAATCGATGTCTCGTTCACTCTTGGCATACAGCTTGATGTCATCCATGTACAGGAGGTGGCTGACAACTGCTCCGTTCCGTAGTCGGTATCCGTAGCCAGTCTTGTTAATGATCTCACTGAGGGGGTTCAGGCCTATGCAGAACAGCAGTGGGGACAGAGCATCTCCTTGGTAGATCCCGCACTTGATGGTGACTTGTGCTATGGGCTTGGAGTTGGCCTCTAGTGTTGTACGCCACATCCCCATTGAGTTCCTGATGAAGGCTCTTAGGGTCCCATTGATCTTGTACAATTCTAGGCATTCCAGTATCCAGCTGTGGGGCATTGAGTCATAGGCCTTCTTGTAATCAATCCAGGCAGTGCACAGGTTTGTTAGTCTGGTCTTGCAGTCTCGGCTGATTGTTCTGTCTACCAGTAGCTGGTGTTTTGCGCCTCTGGTATTCTTGCCAATTCCTTTCTGTGTCCCGCTCATGTATTGACCCATGTGCCTGTTCATCTTAGCCGATATGATGCCTGACAGGAGCTTCCATGTAGTACTGAGGCAGGTTATTGGTCGGTAGTTGGAGGGGACCGGTCCCTTCTTGGGGTCCTTGGGGATCAGGACCGTCCGACCTTCGGTTAGCCATTCCGGGCTTTCGGTTCGGTACGCATATGTATCGAACAATACAACATTTGTAATTTATTTTATCAATTTTCCTTCTGACGATGCTGTCTGTGTTGAGCGCTCAGTGAATCTGCATTCGACTACTCCGCCTAGGCTCGACAGTGCAGCCTAGGCGGAGTAGTCGAATGCAGATTCACTGAGCGCTCAACACAGACAGCATAGTCAGAAGGAAGAGCGCAGGGCAAGCTAGCGAGACAGAAGTTAAGCTCTCCTTGTAACAGGCAAATTGAACCTCATTCAGATCGTTAACGTGTTGGCCGTCTAGCCCCATGCACGGAGCGATCGGCGGTAGCTCGTTAACGGAGATTTGCCGTGTTGTGGCGTTAAGGTCATTTCAACGAGATTAACCTGAAAGCACTAGTGGGAACACAACGAATATGACTGCACATTTACGCCGACATCATCCTAGTGCAAAGACAAAAACAACAAGCATGCTACTAACTTTAGCCGAGTCATTTAGACAGCTGTTAGCACATGATTCTCCTTATGCTGCTGAGAATATAGCCCAGAAGAAGCGGATAGTATAGCTTTTATTTAGCTTTTTTTTAGTTAGCTTACTATGCAAACATGACAAGTGAAATCTCCCGCAGCTTAAACATGTGAGAGGTTGATCGCGCAGAGAATCGCTGAGCTTATGTGAGTGCATGTGTAAAAGCATTTCAGTTCTGCTGAGCCAAATAAGACAGGTCAGGGTGAAGAAGTGACAGCCAAAGAAAAGCTTACCACAAAACGGAGAAGTTATGACAAATCAGACTATAAGGCAAAAAGAAAGTGCAGCTTTATGGTTTCATGGACAAAAGAATTTCTGTGGCTGCAATATGATGAGCTAAATAACCAGGGCTGCACATAAGTGGTCCGCAGGTGCGCATTCGCTGTCAAAATAAAAAACACGCACAAGGGTTAGGGTTAAATTTAAAAACTGTACTTTTGAGTTAAAATATATATTCATAATTTTAATAAATGACAAATAAAAAATGCATGAACATTTTTTTTGTATCGAAAAAATATCGAACCGTGACACCAAAGTATCGAACCGAACCGAACCGTGAATTTTGTGTATCGTTGCACCCCTAATATATATATATATATACATATATATATATGTGTGTGTGTGTGTGTATATGTGTGTGTGTGTATACATTGGAGTAGTAAGCTGATAGTACAGCTCAATATTATCCAATAAATAGATCAAGGCAAGGCACCGTTTGACCTCTGTTATTGCCAACAAAGGTTATGTTACAAAGTATTGAGTTGTATTTTTGTTATTGACCAAATACTTATTTTCCACCCTGATTTACGAATAAATTCTTTACAAATCCTACCATGTGGATTCATGGATTTTTTTTTTTTTTTTTCACATTCTGTCTCTCACAGTTGAAGTGTACCTCTGGTGCAAATTACTGACCTCTGTCATCATTTTAGGTGGGGGAACTTGCACAATCGGTGGCTGACTAAATACTTTTTTGCCCCACTGTAGTATCATCAAAAGATTCAAAGAGTTGTCCAGGTGTTCCAGTTAAAAGAAGAGGAAGCACATAGTGGTAAACTTGGCTGCTGCCATGAAATTCAAATTCTTTCTTAAGATAGTGTATTTTTTCACTTTAAAGATATGTCTTCCGTGTTCTATTGTGAATAAAAGTTATGAGACTTGGAAATGATTGCATTCCGTTTTTATTTAATTTATACACAAAGTTTCAATATTTATGGAATTGGGGTTGTCAATAAGAATTGTGATGGAACATAATTCCACATGGCAAATTATACACCTACGCTGATATTAGAGCTGACATTTTCAAATTGCGTGTGGGGATTTTCACTCTCATGCATACTGTTATTATCTAAAAATACTTATATAAAACAGAAGCCACAGATGAAAAAGCACAGAGTTTTGGTTACAGGTATTCTATGCATTTAAAAATAAATTACTAATATTGTTTTAAACCTTTCATATTGTGGACTTAAAAGCATTGATAATTTGCCCATTATGTTTTTTAGCTGGTTTTCTCCACCCTAATTTTGCGAAAAACATAATTATGAATTCTCACTGTGAGCTTTGAAACTGGAAGGATTAACAGGACTATGAGATGCAATCCTGGAGGTCTAATTTGAACCGTAGGTTTGAAGGGTTACTGCACTGAAGATTGCTAGGAGAGGAAAGTAATTTTGTGTGATTCATATCATTAAAATATTTGAGCAGTTATTTTTATCGGTTGCAGCAATGCTGGAGGCAAGTTGATTCTGTTTTTTGTAGCTGTATGACCCTGAATACATTTGTCTGCATGTCTCTGTGTTCAGACTCTACCATGGTCTTGTATTGGTCAGTGATTATTTTTTTGCACATTGTTTTTCAAGGAAGAAACAGTTGGCCTAGTTTGGGTCTCACCTATGGGTGGAGTCTTTGGTGCTCTTCAGGCAGCACAATTTTTTCATTTGTTTGCCTATTTAAGGCTCCAGTAATCAGTCTTCTGTGGATTGAGTGGTCATGCTCTTCTATGTGTTTTGAATGAATTAAAGTTTCCCTTGCACTAATGTCCTTGTGTTCTTGTTTCCCAGTGAATCCCGGCGTGGCTAAAGAGTGTCATTCCTGGCAGATCCACTCACCTGACTCTGTCAAGCTGGCCAATTCTTGCTGGAAATCCCTGGCCAAGAACTCTCCTATCACACTTACCTACCTGTCCTCCAACAGTTCAAACCCTCTAGGAAGACCAGACCAGTGGCTTCTCTTGGTGCCTCCTCGTAACTTCTTCCAAGTAAGACCATTTAGCTACATTCTGAAACTGCCACTGAAATCTCAAACTCCTCAGCACTTGACCCAGCTAAGACTAATCCATGGAAACCCTTGTGTTTACATCAAAGCATTTACTGTTTTTGTTATAATTTTTAAGACAACTGGCACAGCACCAAAGTCCACAGGAAATGGTTTCAAATAAAAAGTATGGATCACATTAGTCATTCCTTCATAATTGAAATGTTTTTTAGTGGAGAGAAATTATCTTGTGTGCAAAAGTGACCACCAGGGTAAAACTGCATCTCAGCAATATTGAATGAATGTAGGTTTGGCTTCAGTATGCAATTACTTTATAGAATTGTATCTTTATTTTGAGTAATTAAATGTCATGATGTGGAGTGTGATGTAGTGAGGAATGAGGATCCAAAATGCAGGATGCAGAGAGGGAATTAAAAAGGGAGCAATTTATTCAGTTGAAGTAAGTCCAAACACAAATTCACAGTAGAAACTACAAATACAATATAAAGTAACAGAAACCAGGTGATACAGAGCAACACATAGGGGAACAGTAATAAGGGAACACGGGCAAACTGAGGATGCTTATACTCATAAGGTAATGACGCAGCTGGAGACAGCTGGGGTGAACTAACAGGTGTAGACCAGGGATGTCAAACTCATTCTGCATCACTGGCCAGATACAGGTTATTTTGATCTTAAGCCACAAGAGTGAAACTGCCCTTTTTGTCACTGAAAATAAGTTTAACTACACATTTAATACTCAAGAAATCTTAATCCAAGAAATAATGTTTTATTTCAACAGTGTTTCTCCAAGATAAAGAAATGCTTCTGTAGGAAATAAAATAAATCTGTGAGAATAAAACTGTAAGAAATAAATGTTCGAAGAAATGCAGAAACAGTTCTGGTAGCTTAGTGCTCAGGCTGTGCTGTAATTATATTATTATTGCAATAAAACAGGAAGTTTTTGTTAATTCGCAAAACATTTTCTTCTTCTTTTATTTTAATGTGGACCTATTGTTAAAATAAAGTAAAAGAAAGAAAGAAAGAAACTGAAATTTTTATAGTGGATGGTGGGAAAGAACAGGACATTTTCTGCCATTTGATTGTTTACTTGTTACCTATTTACTTTGGTGTGGTATGAATGACCAACATCAGAGTCTTTATCACCAAGAAAAGCTGTAAAGAAAAATGCATTCTTTTATGGGTTTTAGTTTTATTTCAAAAATAGACATACCACAATGAATATTTCTCTGCTTTGAATATTCTTAATTAATGAAAACAAAATAGGCTTGCTGCAACGAAGAATCTCTGGCAATATTGGCCAAACCCTTGGTGAAGAGTTGCTTTATGCTGTGGTAGGAATGTCGTGGTTCCTCACTTCCAAAGTGTTGCTTTGAAGGACAAAATCGAGAAAGATCTACAATTGGGTTAACACGGTCAACTGGCTGAGTGTTGAACCCACACCATGAGCTACTGAACCCATAGTTGGTGACTGGTGACTCTTCTGAGCAGGTGATGGAGGAAACTCGTTAATGAGGTCATCAAAAGAATGTCTGAAAACAAATCCCATTGAAAAGGTCAAAAGGAAGACCATCTTGATAATAACCTGAATCCCTTGAATGACCTTTAAAAATCCAGGGGAACAACTGCATTGGGGATATGCTCTTCTTACTGTGCAAAGATAAAGAGATTAACCAATAAGAATGATTTAGGCATGTTTTTTCCATCTGTAAAATTATTACTGTGGAACATTCATCTGCTTCTAATGTAGGGCCATTTAAGGGTTATGCAGTCAGTGGGGAAATGTAGCTACCCAGGCAAATGTTTAAGCCAAATGTGACACCAGTGTTTTCTCATTTAATGTAAGCTGAAGCAAAGCCCATTTGCATCGCTGATTTAATTTCTTTTAGATAATTAACTGAATTTGTCATAGCTGCTGGAAACCTTTAAACAATAATTTAATACAAAGGCAAACGCAATCCAATGAAAATGTTGAATCTTGAGTGCATCAGAAAGTAATTATAATTTAATTATATCTGTAATGATATCCTCGTTTGTTGTGTGTGGTTGATGTTTTTAATTATAGATTTTTCTTTTAGTTCTAAAACACGCCGTTGGGCAACAACAGAAATAAGTTAGAGAAACTTATATTTCAACAGCAGAAGTGCTTAAAATGTTAAAATGAGAATTAGAAACAAGAGCACTTTGAAATGAAACATTTGGCGTGTGCGATGGAGCTGATAATTGTATTGCTCAATAATTTAAAAAGGTTTTATTTTAAGTTTCCCCCTCAGTCACCCTTTGGTTTGTGTATGTCATGAACAAGCCTGTCAGTTCATTCTTTTACATATACATGATTGTTGCTGATGTAACAAGTTCTGGTTTCAGTGTCTGAACATTATTCATTGTTTATTGAGGTGTAAAAATTATTAATATCAGACTCTCAGGAGTTTTCCTGACAATTTTTAAAATTTTATACAGCTTTCATTTTTTTCTTACTTATAACCTGCAGTGCCCATTACTGAAGCAATATTTGACTTTGATTTACAAGATATTTGACTCAAAATTGCAGACCTGAAAAAAAATATGAAAAAAAATTCTCCCAGCTTTCCTTTGATAGTTTTGATGATAACTGGTGGTGGTTGTGTTGGATGGCTGGTAAATGTAAATTGATAAGTAAGAAAAGTAACAAATTATATATATAGATATATCTATATCTATATATCTATATAGATATATCTATATAGATATATAGATATATCTATATATCTATATATCTATATAGATATACTGTATATTCTCTCTTGCAATGAATTCTTCGTGCTCCGTGGCACGATACACAGTTCTTGATGGAATATTTACATGCAGTGCTCAGCTCACTCCACACTCTCCTCACAGGTTTCCTGGCAAAGCAAGACGCACCAATTAGTTAACTTGTCTCAGAATGAAGGCCAAAGAGATGTTCATCTCAGTGAGCCGGGGTTGTACTGACTGTGTCACTCAACAATCCAGCGTTGACTAAAGCTCAGCCACTCTGTTAAACAGTGAGCTCCTGACGAGGCTCATCAACAGTAGATGAGTTTGATTGTTGACAGGTGTGGCTGGCTTCACGGGGGGTCACTAGGTCACACACACACACACATACATACAAATGCACCACCATGACTAAGCAGCATAAGAAAGACATTACATTCATGCTGTGTGGTCAAATGTTTGTGCATGTTGGAGGTATTTCCCATATTTGAGGTGATCAGTGTTGGGGTCATTACTCAAAAAAAGTATTACACACATTACACATAACACATTTTTTAAAAGTAATGCATTATTTTAATAAATTACTTACACTGAACAAAAATATAAACGCAACACTTTTGTTTTTGCTCCCATTTTTCAGGAGCTGAACTTAAAGATCTGAAACATTTTCTACATACACAAAGGATGCATTACTATCAAATATTGTTCACAAATCTGTCTAACTTCTCCTTTGCTGAGATAATCCATCCCACCTCACAAGTGTGGCATGTCGAGGTGCTGATTAGACAGCATGAATATTGCACAGGTGTGCCTTAGACTGCCCATAATAAAAATGCAGTTTGATCACACAGCATAATGCTACAGATATCGCAGCTTTTGAGGGAGCGTGCATTTGGCATGCTGACTGCCGGAAAGTCTACCAGAACTGTAGCCTATGAAATGAATGTTCATTTTTCTGCCATAAGCCATCTTCAAATGCGTTTTAGAGAATTTGGCTGTACATCCAACCAGCCTCACAATCGCAGACCACGTGTAACCACACCATCCCAGGACCTCCACATCAGCATGTTCACCTCCAGGATGGTCGACCAGGTGGAGACCAGCCACCCAGACAGCTGCAGCAACAATCAGTTTGCATAACCAAAGAATTTCTGCAAAAACTGTCAGAAACCGTGTCAGGGAGGCTCATCTGCATGCTCGTTGTCCTACTCGGGGTCTGGACCTGACAGCAGTTCGTCTTTGTAACCAACTTGAGTGAGCAAATGCTCACATTCGATGGTGTCTGGCACATTGGAGGGGTGTTCTGTTGACAGATGTTTTTACTGTTCAGGACAGATGGCAGACAGCTTGTGTCGCGTTGTGTGGGTGAGCGGTTGCTGACATCAATGTTGTGGATTGAGTGGCCCGTGGTGGCAGTGAGGTTATGGACAATGAACATGAGTGCATTTTATTGTTGGCATTTTCAATGCACAGAGATACCGTGTTGAGATCCTGAGGTCCATTGTTGTGCCATTCCATTACCATAACCTTATTACTTTATCATTTCTCCATAAAATGATTCATAATTCCAAAGTTAGCAACATAAACCTCAGGCTACAGTCCCACACACAAATCCCTTTCCTAATGCGGACACACATATGAGCTTTCTCTTAGTACTGAGCTATGAAAACAAAGCCGACAGCACAAAGCAAAGAAGCAAACCAGCATAGAGAGACTTCAATGTGATCGCCACAGTGATTCCACTTTAGAAACATGAACAGTAGAAATAGAGGTTGCACCATGACTGCTTATCACTGCTTTTATTACCTGATGAAGTTCAGGGTCTGGTCTCTCACTGGGGCTGGAATTCACTCAGCTTTAACATCACTCTGGGTTTTTGGCTAGCTTAGCGCTAGCATGCTGTCTGCATAATGCAGCTGTTTCTGTTTTGGACGCAGTTTGCACTTTACCATCTCAACCTTTTGTGCCATAAAAATAGAAGTTGTGCTGATATCCACGCTTAAGATTTTGGCATTATTTTCCTCTTCCAGAACACAAACTGAAATCAGCTGACTGGAGTGCAAGTCGAACCAATGAGCAGAATGAAAGGCAAGCAGACTAATCCAGCTGGTTCTCAATTTCCACTCCTAGTTACAGCCATAACATTCTGGACAATGACACCTTTTTATGTAGTTTTGTCTCTGCAGACCATTATTGGATTATAAATTTAAAAAATCAATATGTGATTGAAGTGCAGATTTTCACATTTAGTTCAAGTATTGCATAAACTGTTTAGGAATGAAGTCCATTTTTATTTATAGTCTTTCATTTTCAGGGGATCAATAATTAAATAATTAAACAATTAACTGCTAAGTAGTTTCATGGCCACCTGAAGACTGTTCACTCGTTCCATAACAAATTAAACAGATGAAAGATCTGGTGTGATTAATTTGTATTTGATAGCTTTCATTGGAACTCTCTGTATAGAGATATTGGTGAAAGTGAAGGAGGCCGTCATTAGGCTGAAAAGCCTAAATGAACCTTATCAGAGAGATTGCAAATACTTTAGAAGTGCCGACAACCCGGTACATTCTTAAAGTGAAATTGTCATGTTGTGGGAAAAATTCAGACTTCTGAAACAGCTGTACTAAAATAAGAAAGCCTGAGAACATAAACAGAAAGAAACCAACAGGGAATAACGCTAACAGTAAATTAATACAAAATTCAAAGTATCACAAATGCAAGAGTCCAAAATAAAAACAAAATCTCAGGCATTAAAACCCAGAGGTTCATGGCAAAAATAATCCACTTGCCAGCTCAGCAGTATCAAAAGGCCTGAAGGACCACAGAAGACAACTTAAGACATTCTGTCAATGTTAGGAAAGGATTTCCTTCACAATATTTAGTCAAGTACACTCTTTGTCAAATCTACAATCAAGAGACACCTTCATAAATGAAAAAATTTTACAACAAAGTGCAACCCATTCTAAAATAGTCCGCACAATTCTGAAAAACTGTGTAATAATGTAAAAGTGAGGTTACACTCAAGAACATAAATACCAGATGCCAGAAACAATGTAAAAGAGCCAGCACAGCTCTGTGAAAAAGAAATGAAACCAAGATGAACTTGCACCAAAATGATGGGAAGTGAAAAATATAGAGAAGGAGAGAAGCAGCTTATGATGTGAAACACACTACACTATCTGTCAAACATGGTGAAGCCAGTGTTAGGGCATGGGCTGCCAGTGGAACCCGTCTACTAATGTTTATTGATGATGTGACTGCTGAAAGACATAGCACGATGAATTTTGAAGAGTACAGAGCTACATTATCTGCTCAGATTCAGCCAAATGCTGCAAAACTGGTTGGAATGTGCTTCACAAGAGGAATTTTAATGCTGCGTGAATTTGATGTAATTGATCCTTGGGTATGAAAGACTTTGTCCAATAAATTTTGACCCCTTGAAATGAGAGAAGTCTAAAAATACTTTAATTACTAAATAGTTAAATCAATTCTTTTGTAAAAAAAAATCTCTTTAATTAAAGCTAAAATTCTGCACTTCAATCAAATCTTGATTGTTTGATTTTAATTCAAGAGGCAGTGTTAGAAAAAAAAAGGATTCATGGCCCAAAAACTTGACTTAAATGTGTCTTGCTGAACCTTAACTTTTGGAAACCCTTGCATTATCAGTACTTTCAAATGTCTAGGTCACAGGTCTTAACTGTTTCTCATATCATCTTTCTCAGGATGAGACAAGTCAGATTTACTGGGATGACATTTTAAAGGAAAGGACAATTTGAGCTGCCACAGCTGCATTGATTTGGAGAAGGAATCAATGTTCAGTTTTGATTGGACACTGAAGAATAACATCTCTTATAGATTACTCACTAAGAATACTGCAGTGAGAGTTTGTGATTAGGTTTTCATTACTAACAAATCCCTAGATACTGTTAGAGTAAGGAAGTGGAGTTTGTCTTTTGCTTTATAAGTATTGTGTGACACAAATCGGGAAAATGTTGCGCTTAAGGATGAAGGGATGTACATAAAAAGAAACTGATATCAAAGTCAATCATAGATTTATTTTTAAAAAGAGGTTTTATTCAAGCATGACTGACCTCCGCGTGTCTCAGCAGCAGCCTTACACCACAATGTAACCTTCAGTTTTTCACATTACATCCTTTTCATTTAGCAGCTAAGCTTGAACTGGTAACTTTGTGACAAAGAGCAATGACAGGTTGAGAGCAGTTTCTATGGGAACAACTTCCATGTCTCTGGGGTGCTTCTCCAATTGTCAGTCCATGAGCTGTAAGATAATTTGTAGAAACAGAATCGAAATGGAAATATGAGAGGGAAAAAAATCCATTTTAAACAATATTTTGTTTGGCGCTAACTTGCCTTGTGTGTTGAGTGATAATGACTGACCTAAATTGGGGATTCAGATTCAGATTTGCATCCTTGATGAATTTTTTATAATATTATTGTTATTGTTGTTGTTATGTTATTGTGAGCTCCAGTAAATCAAAAAGAATTACATGCCAGACAGACTTAAATGGTCACTGACATGTATAGAGAACAGTTAATTACCATGTAAATTGACTCAGTGTTTACATGTAAATATGCAGATGTGAAAGTTATGAGTTTATGAGTGCATAATCAAGTAATCACATGCACAAAGCTTTCCCACTGGACTATGTTGCCATGATTGGTGCTTTCTGTTTCAAAAATTATCACTTAATGTGTTGATTTTGTTTGCTTTTGAGCTGAAAAGAGTTAAAGGTTCAGCATATTTTCTGTATTTTTAAGCTTGTTTTGATGGGGTTTTTACTGGGTTTATTTTTGCTAATCTTACGGTCTTTATTTATAAATTCTGTTTTTCCCAGGTTTTTCTGCTTATTATTTCAGAATGGCTAAACAGCATAGTGAAAGATAAAGAGCGGCTGAAAGCAATTTCAAGTGAAATGCCGGTCTAATCAGAAATGCAATGCTCTCTTTATACTTAATACATTAATAGTAAACATTTCTGTATATTTTTCCATCCCAAGAAATGGTAATAAGCAGGTTTGATGTATATGGCATTGTGCAGCTGCTGAGAAATACTTTTTTTTAAATTTTACCATTAACACACACATTAGCTTTTGGGTTAAAATTATAATAACATAAATTTGTGAATATACTTGCTACATTGTAGCCCAGAATAAAGTCTAAATAGGCCAGACATAAAACTTCTACAATGTGTGGTTTGAAGTGAAGCATAATATGGAGTCAGTTTTCCAAAAGGATAAAGTGCAATCTGCATGTTGGGAGAAAATGAAGACACATGCCATAATAGAGAAACCTTTCAGTATGCAAGCAGAAAGATCTTGTCATTCGGATTTAGTTATGAGGGTTGTTTTGCTCAAGAACATTAGGACAAAGGTTCCTGGATGAGAATGAAAGCTGTTGATGGGGTGTGGGTGGAAAAGCCTGAGGCTGCTCCATGGTGTGGATACTGATGAACTGATGTAGTAATTTGCTAATGAGATCTAAGCTGTCTTTTCTCCCTGGCTTTGTCCATATGAGGGACATCTGCCCTGCCGTAGGCACTGTGACAGCAGTCTCACAATGTACAAAACTGGTCAGTAGGTGTGTATGTGTGACAGAATATGAGGTGAATGACAGAACTATGCTGTTCTCACGTGAAATCTGGTGGTCCACTGCTTCAGGTGAAATGAACAGTACTCGAGGAGGCCCAAGTGTGCAAAGATGCTGAGGTATTCAGAACTGTTTTTGGGCGGGATGGGGGCACAGACTTTTGGCAGGTTGCCCTCTTCAGCGTGCAGAACTCTCTGCAGGGTTTTTACGGACTGTGTGCAATTACTTAATTAGTGACTTCACTGAGTTTGGCATAACACCATGCCAAATTACAATTTTGGGGGCAAGCTGACATAATTTAAAGTGTCAGGTTTAAGCTGTCACTACTCGATGACCATATTTTTCATGTAGAATTTGTAGAAGAAACGTGCCACCTAATATAATTGTCGCAATGGGGAGGATAAATAAATAATATATAATTGTCAACATAGCTTTGATACACTAAGTTAAAAAGTTCAAATGTTTTCCAGTCCTTTCTAGGGTGAAACAAAGTTCAGTTAAGGGCTGTAATGTTTTTCATTACTTAATTTGATTGTTTCATTTGTCACTGTCTTACAGATATACAAAGAGAATGATTTTTTTTCCCCACCTATCCAGTTCAGGGTAAAGGTGGAGATCGGAGCATTTAATTACAGTTATGGCAAAAGTTTTGTGCAAGAAAAAAAAAATCACAAGGAAATAATTTCATTTCATGGGCACAGATATTTATTTCCACTTGTGGAATGAATACCTTAAATTCCTTGCTCCTTAATTCATCAACATGCACATGAAGAACTCAGGAGTCACATGCACAAGGAAACCATTATGCACCAATATTATAGTCTGATGTATAGCATCACATACCTTTTAATGTTCAGAAAGAAAATAAACATAACAAAACAACAAAATCTTAAAGAGGAAGTTGAGCGGGATTCGTCTTTGAGAGCAGAGTTACCTACAAGACCGATGTTCTGCACTTCTGTGGATTCTCTCTCTGGCTTCCAATGTCCAATGAAATGCAAGCTAGGTTAACTGGTGATTTTAAATTGCTTGTAGGTGTGAATATGAGTATGAATGATTATTTGTCTCTGTGGCCCTTTGAAAATCTATCCAGAGTGTACCCTGCCTTTTGTCCTATGACAGCTGGTGTAGCACCCTGCATGCAACTGGTAAGGAGAAAATGGATGAATATAAAAAAATTGTTGAAGGTTTTTAATTCAACAGTTACTAAAAGCAGTTTTTTAAAAATTCCTTTATTCAACCAGGGAAAGTAGCTTTTTTTTTTTTTTTTTTTTTTTTGCAAACACAGCTTTTAAAAATGGGCTCAAATGTCAATAATTCAAAAAAATGTACATATCATTCTGACATTACACACAAATATCTAATAGGATAAAATGAGGAAATAATGACATTTTATCCCCAGAAGTTCAAAGATGAAATCTAGACAAGCAACTTCAACAAGTCCTACAGTCTCTTGTTTCAGACCTATTAGGACAGACTGTTAAAAGCAGTCCTGAGTATTAATTACTAAGCAGACTTTTAATAGGCGAACCAGTCTTGTGATGATAATCCTAGTTTGACACTCATAATTCACCTCAAATTCACATGTAATTAAATTGCGGCACAACTACTGAAGCTTGCAGCAGTTTAGTTCTGCCCTGCTGACATAATTTGCGTGCTATGGAGAAAATGCCAATTGGAAATGAGGTACAACACCCTCCACCCTCTCTCTTTGCACGCAGGGAACATCAACTCCTTTGTAGAGTGCGGAACAGGTCTCCAAAATAACAACGCAAGCCTTAAATATGAACAACTTTAATTTGAATATTTACAATAAAGTGTCCATCCATCCATCCATCCATATAGCACTTTTCTACTCTGCTTGATCGCTCAAAGTGCGTAATACAGCATGTCTCATTCACCCATTAATTAAAAGATTTTCTAGTGCTTTCTATCTAACATTCACACACTCACACTGAGATTAATGCAACAGGAGCAACTCAGGGTTCCGAACTTTGCACAAGGACACTTTGGCATGAAAACTAGAGCAAGAAGGGATCAAACCACCAACCTCCCAGTTAGCAGATGACCTGCTCTACCTCCTAAGCTACAGCCACTCTGGTATTGTGAGTACATATGTTTTTATTTATTTAACTTAAGAAATGTCCTGCTTGGTCTTTATAGATATGTAAAGTCCTTCTTTTTCTGGCTAACAACATATTGCTCAGAGATTAACACTGCTATGAACTTAATGTAATGGATACATTTTACATTTTGTCCCTGGCCTGCTATATACCACTCTGCTTTTGGTTGTGGGAATCTTATTTGGATCAGGTTTTCTGAAAGAGAAACTTTTCAAAAAAACATGAGCCTAAGTAAGAGACTGACTTGGGAGAGACTTTGATTTACAAATTAGCTGGAGATGAAACTGCAAGTTGAGCAGATAACCAGACAGACTGATACTCAGAAAAGAAATGAAAAGCTTTTTTAACTGTATTGCATTCACCTCAATGGGAAAATGCACAACTTTGTTTATGTGTAGTCATAAGAAAAAGGATGTTTTCACAGGACTGTGAAAGACTAAGTATCCTATATGATTCAGTAGCTTGTAGAATCACCTTTAGCAGCAATAGTATGAAGTAATATTTTTCTCTATGATTTTATGAGTGAGACATTTTGGCTCACTCTTCTTTACGACATTGCTTCAGTTCATTGAGATTTGTGTGTAGTCATTTATGTACAGCTCTCTTAAGGTCCCACCACACAATTTCAGATGAGCAGAGGTCCGGACTTTGATTGGACCATTGTAAAACCTTGAATCTTTTCTTTTTCAGCCATTCTGTTGACGATTTGCTCTTGTGAATTTATCAGCACGCACGCTCCAGTTTGGGCCAAGCTTTAGCTGTTGTACACATTTGCCTCTAGAATTCTTTAGCATACAGAGGAGCTCATGGTTAATTCAATTGGTCTCAGTAGCTGCAAAACAAGCCCAAATCACCATCCCTCTGCCAAAGTGTCAGTGCAAGTGTGCTGTGTCCCCTCTTGTCTCTTCAAAGGACTTTGTTCCCAAATTTGATTTGGAGCACCTGGCTGCTCCTTAACCTCTTATGTCCTAATAAAACGGTAATGGTGCACTTGATTTTTCACAAGACTACATAGATTCCTTTTTTAAAAACAAACAGTGCAATGCTGCACAAGGAGACAACTGTGAAAAGGAGATTGGATAAACCTAATCAGGTGAGATTATTTTATTTCATAGAAGTCTTTTAGTCTGTTAAAATTAACATTTCTTCATCTGAAAAGATTGTGAAAAAGATCAAATGCATTTTATTTATTATTTGTTTTTTCATATTACAACACTGAAAGGCTGATGTGGTTCAGGCATCTGACTAAGATGCCTCTTGGGCACCTTCAGGTACATCCTACCATGGGGGAAGACCCAGAACATACTGGATAGATTATGTCTCTCAGATGGCCTGAGAATACCTTAGCTTTTTCCCCGAATGAGCTGGGAGGAGATGACTAGAGAGAGAGGGAAGTCTGGACTTTTCTTCTTAGGCTGCTGCTTTTGCAACCCGGCCCATAAAAAGCTGCAGAAAAATGGGTGACTAGATTGATGGTTGGACTTTTGTAAGAAATTTTAAAAAATAAATTTACTATAAAATTACTTATAAAACATCAAATATTTAAAGTATTTTATATTTGCTTATTTTGTTACTAATCTGGGATATCCGAGTGTCTTCTTTAGATTATAGAGTTAGTGCACTAACAGAACAAACAATCTAAAGGTGCTAATTTGGGCATTAGGGAAATGTGACAGGTAAACTGTTCATTTATATAATCATTATGTTAAGCTGTCACTGTTTAGAATTTCCTGTTAAAACACTAAAAGAATGTGTAGTGCTTAAGTGCAGCAGGCAACATCTTGTATTCAGATTTGGGAACGCCGATTAATTAGGATATTTTCAGGATACATGGTAACATTACTATAACAACAGCCCGGTCACTTGTTAGGTTATAACTAGAATGAGTCCCAAGTCATGAATATGCAGAGCAATAACTGTTATACACATTAACATTGCTCTTGAGCTCATCTAATTAAATGATTTATCAGTTGACACAAATGTAAACAACTAATATTCTCCAGTAGTTTGATTCAAAAAAACAAAACAAAAAAGCTGAACATTTCATAACACTAGTCTCTCTGTGAAGATTTGTCCTTTCTCTATATTACAAAATGTTTGGGTTTTGAAATTCAGGTCAAGCCAAAAAAAAAAAAAAGTTTAAAAATATCACCTCATTCATTTTTTGATGGTTGACAGATTGAAAAACTGACTAACAGTTACAGGAATTACAGTTTTCTAAGTTTCAATGCAAGTGACTATGTCTAAAATGTAAAGATTTACAGTTTAGCATTGACAACAACCCACCTGTGTGTTTAAGTTTTAGTCTTTTGATACAATTGCAGATAACAAATAAATTTCCAGACCTGTTTCAACTGTGGCTTTAACATTAAATTGAGTGGTGGCCTAATACATTTGTGAAGCTCTGTAAATGCATGTTAAATTGTAACTCATTCAAAGAGATATCCCTGTTAGGCTAAAGTAGAAAGATTAATAAACTGGATTTATACATCACAAATATATAGATATAGATGCCAGAAACATTAGTTAATATTAGATTATTTCTAGTCTCATAAACGTGTCCTCATACATTTAGTTTTACTTCTGAATATTTAGGGACATCACAGCACTGGAGTCACATTTCCACATAAATGTTGAGTATTATAGTTTTATCTTCTTCAAATAAGTACAAATGTACCCAGTTTGAAATTAATATCACTGTTTTAAGAGCTTCTTACTCAAAGTCACTTTTATCTTCATTGTTTTACATTCATTCTACAGTCATTTTTTTTTTTTTTTTTTTTAGAAATGAAGAAACATTATTCACACCATTTAAGTGTGACTTTGAAATGACTAATGAGTGCATCACATTTTCTGGTGCTCTACAGTCTAGTTTAGCTTTGAGCTTTGGACATCTGAAGCTGTTAAATCTGTACCCAATGAGTTGGCTGCCTCTTGGTTAACAGCAGTTGGTTCATAAAACTGCACACAGTGGTCGGATACATTTTTGTGGCTCAGAGATTCTATCAGAACAGGTCAGTGTGCAAAGTTTTGATTGTCTTGAGTGAAATATTATCTAAAAATAAAAAATAAATACATAAATAAATAAACAAATATAACAAAATTTAAAACTCAAGTCATTATTTCATCTTGATGCATGCTCAATCATCCAGGTAAGTAAATCTCCAAAAGTCGATTCTGTTCATCTGGACGTAGCGTTTTCAGTGGGAGAAACGTTTCGTCACTTATGCAAGTGACTTCTTCAGTCTCAGCTGACTGCAGGTTTCCCCAATCTTATAAACAGTACATTTGCACAATGACTTAAACCAGCCAACTGAAGGAACAATGGGCTGGGAGGGCTGGGAGGTCAGTTCCTTCATCATAATTATGCAAATTCTCATGACCGTTGATCAACAAGCACTGATCAAGGCCCACTGATCAAACACCACTGATCAATGGCCATGAGTACCATTAAAGTCATAATTAAAGTACTGGCTTAAGCAATAAATAAATAAAAATCTTCTTTTAAAATAAAAAATAGTCTTTCAAGGCATCTGACGTCTGTTATTCAGTAATTTACCTAATATGAAAAACACCCATCTGTGGTTTTTCAATGGTTTTCAGAAAAAGAAAGAGACAAGTGGGATAACAAATGACCTCAGGTTCATTACAACAAGCTTATAAGTGGAAATGGCAACTCTGTTCTACTGGAGAAAAAAAAACTCTTCAAAAAGTCATCAAAAGTTGCCATATGGTTTACATAAAAAATTTATTTCTATTGTAGAACAAAAGTCTAAACTTGAAAAGTCCCATAATGATGGTTGTTTTGTACGTTCTGTTTTTTGGAGCGCTCAAGCACAATTTTATTTCTGTCTCTTTAGAGGACCAAGTCAGTTTGAAAACTCAACCGACAGAAACTACAAACTATTACAATAACCATATATCTCAGTGTATAAAAACAGTCATGTTTGGTTGTCTGATAATAATGCACAGTTGGTTCAGAATATTTTGAGGATAATTTCCACATCAATAATTGTATTCTTTTGTTCACTGTCAGCAGCTCATGGACACTGGTGAGGATAGGAACATAATATTGACCAGTTTTACCTTCAGCCCCACCTCTCTCTTATCTGCAACAGAGTAGTGTAGCATATAAATCACTGGAGCCACTGCACCAAGCTACTCCACTTTTACCTTATTTGTGAACCAGATCCTGAATTACTGTTGCTAATTCCAATCCCAGCTGCTTCACACTCAACTGAAAACTACCGAAGTACAAGCTGGAGGTCACTGCTGAAGATAACTGGACCACATCATTCTTAAAAACCAAAGAAAAGAACCAAGAGCAGCTAAACCTGAGAACCTCCAACTTTTTTGTCCGTGGCTTAAAAGTCTGTCCATTAAAGTTATGGATAGAATCTATGACAAAGGCCAAGTCCTGTGTCCAGAAAGCAACCCAGTATTTGTATTCAATTACTGTAAAATAATGTTGTAAGCTGAATAAATAGAATCAACCTATACCTTTGGTTAGAGGATCGATGAAGAAAACAGGAGAATACTGTTTGTTTTTATTTAAGCAGAACCTAGAGTAAACTAGAGGTACCAATTTGGCAATATACTGCATATCTCTCTATGTTGACTTTACAGTCTCTACTCATCCAGTCTTATTGAACTGATCTTACTTTAACACTTCTCTTGTTGGTGCTACTCGAATGAGGTTAATGCCACAGTGACACTATAAAATGTAAAGCACTGTAATGATGATCAATCAACCTTGTGCACGGAGCTTTTGAGTCCAATTAAAACCAAACAGAATTTAAACAGAAATGTTTTAATTCCTCCACAAACAGTGATGTTGCTACAGGATGGAAATTTAACTGCATGGGTGGCATAGGTGCTTGATAGCCTTGTTTTTATGTAGGCATAAAACCAGAATAAAACCGGCTTAGTCATCACAGCTACATGCAATCAATTGATGAATGTAAAAAAAAATAAAATATTCTGTGCATCCACCAGTTTCTCCTAGAGTCACAAGGAGGCTGCTATTTTTCCCCAGTGCAACTGAGCCATAAAATGGAAATTAACTTGTGATGCCCAAAAAGCGCCTCACATGCGGAAAATTACAAATAGCATGGATGCCTGTTGAAAGCAAATCAAAGATTAAAGTGAAAGTGAAACATGATTTAGAACAATTTTCAAAATTGTTATTTTGTTAAGTATTGAGAATACATGCATGTTTTAAATGTAAATTTACCTTTAGTTATACAATTAGGTAAAAAAATGATGTAAATATTAGCTTTATTTGTATTTTCTGCAACATATTGTGATATATTGCATACCGAAAGATGCGATTCCAATAATTAAACTTGATGGAAATGTTTTGTAGTTAAGAAATGGGTGATGGTGTAAATAAGAGGGAGCTGGTGATTCCTGGATGCGCGTGGCAAGCTCAGGGGGACGTGAGGCAGTTGAGTGGCAGCTAGTAGGCAGAGTGAACTGTGGGGGAAGCAGAGGAAGTAGTGAACCTGAGGCACTGAAAAGCACAAGCTGGATCTCAACCAGTACAAAAAGTTCTTGAACTTGTAAGTTGGCCATTGCATAACTAGTATGTTAACAGATTTGAAAAATCTGGTGAATACTGAAGTAAAGATCCAGGAGAACTGGTGTTGATAAATGATGAATCTGAAGTGTGCAGGAAGAGCAGCAGCAGTCAGTTCGACAAACACACAGAGACCAAATGTACACAAACAAGGAAGAGTAAGAAACACAAGGAGGGGAAAAAAACAGCTCACACACAGGAAATAAGTGAAAAGGTTGGGTGATATCCTGCCACAGAGTGAGAGAAAGACCAAAAGGAGTGGGCAGAAAGGGAGATGGTAGATAGGTGGTGAAGACTACAGAGTGTTAGTCTCGGATTCTGTTTTTCCTACATGTATTGCAGAGATGACAGTGATTTTACATAATACAAAGTTTTTCCACAACCCATTAAAACAATCACTAATGTTGGTTAAAATCTCATATATAGCAAAGTATCTATGTTTTAATTGTTGTCCAGTGAATTTCTATGTATATGACTTTGTGAATGCAGAACCCTCCTAAAAGTCTGATCATCGCCCGCGGTTAAAGAAACGGATGAGATTTGCTGGTGTGGCTGGGGTATATGGGCTGTTAAATTCACTTTGATAGTTTTATGCTTATCACAGTACACAATAAAAGCATAATATTTTGCAGTTTCTCCTAAAGTGCTTCATAAATGTTGTATTTACCACTTTGCTACACACGATCACTCCGGCATGATGATTAGTAGTCCTTGCAATGTAGAAATTCATTGGTGGCTTCTTTTGCAACCCAGCAATATATTTTTGATCCTTCTCAGAAAGGAACAGATAGCAAGTACTTTCTGAGTCCAGTGTATCCAAGGGTCTTTCACTTCCAGCTGATAAGGGAAAAGAGCTCTCTTTCACCTGGTGTGAGAGTCAGTGTAAGGTTCTCTCTTATCAAAATAAAGTAAAAGAGCCTTTCTATAACCTTTCAGTTTCCTTTAGATAAAGACTACAAGAGGACAGAAACAAACAAATACTTTTTCATTTTCCTTTATTTGTCATCATGGACTGATAGTCAAGGATACATACACACACCTAGAGAGCGAGACTGTCCTTCTTGACAGTAAATCCTCCTTCCTTCTTTTTTTTTTAGATAGTCCACTTAATCAAATGTTTCTTTCAATAAAACCATTTGTTTCATTACCTTTAAATATAATGTTACCAACTTTAAGTTATGCACAGTATTAAGTTCAAAGCATGTCGATATTTTTTGTTTCATTATATGGTCTTCATGTCATATGGCAAGTTACAAATTCTGTGTTAATGTATTATCAAAGTACAGTTGAATAGTCAAAAATCCGGCATGCGTGCCAAAATAATGCACAATAAGGTTGGTAGATTCCTCAATAATACAATCAAATATCTAAAAGAAGCGTGCACTTAGAGTGTAAATTAGGGAAATACTGTTTGTTTTGATGCTAAAGTAAATGGAGGCTGCACACTACACTACACAACACTATCCAAATTATTATTATTTCTTTAAAGTAAAATATATGAAGTTTCTTACTTAAAATTACTGGCAACTTTATTTTTATTTAACCTTTATTTTTACAGTCCCATTGGGGCCAATGTCTCATTTGCAAGAGAGACCTGTTCCAGACAAACATATTAAAATTACATATTTTACATACTTATTTTGTCTTTCCTGTAAAATACCTAAGGTTACTCACTGCCTAAAATTACTCAGTGTAATTATTTTCTGAATTTATATACGTTCATCTGTTAATTCTGTCCTATGTGACATTTTTATTTCCCAAAATAAATAAATCCAGTCATTAAATGTTTAAATCCTCATTTCGTGTGCACTAGCTGGATGTCTTGATTTGGTAGCCCAGTTTAAGATGTGTAGCTATCGCCAGAAAGATAGCACAGTTTAAGCCTGGTTTTACAGAGCTTCCCTCTTCCTATCTCCGCTGACATATGCTGCATTTGCTGACTTACGAGTAAAGCTGTTCTGATTTACATTTCTTTTCTGTTCCTGTTGCACATGAAATATTTAGTGAAATGTGGCCTTTTAAAATTAGATGTTAAGCAGAAGCCCCTTCCTTGTCTTTTACAAGCTGCTGCTAAAATCCCTGTTTCATAATTGCCTCATGAAAATCATTGTATGAATAAGTTAAAAACAACGGCCGTGAATTTGGCTGTATTTACATAAAAGCAAAATATCTAGAGGCAGAGTTGCAAAATTAACATCAGTCGTTTGACCTCCTTTAGTAAAGTCTGCATACAGGCAACAATTTTTAGGCACTAAATTCAAAAAGGGAGAATCTATTAATGCTATTTAGCTCCAGTTAATAATTAAATTCATAAGAAGGCAACATTTTGGTAAATAGGTTCTTTTACATCGTAACAAAGAAGATTCTGTGGAGACTGGTCTGTTGGGAGACTGAAAATCTGAGTATTATTTATCATCATTAATATTTTTCCAGAGATTTATTTGTGAGCCAACATTTCAAACATATTACAAGGCATAAAATTTGTAGGCCCATCTTTAATATCCCCTCCTTTTTTAGTTAAAATGTCCTTGATCAGGGACATTGATCCATATTGAACCATCAGTCTCGGGGATCAAAAGTTATTGTAACACATATTGAGGAGCCGCTGATGATCTGAGCTATATATTTTTTGACAATCTATCCAACAGCTCTAAAGTGTTTTCAGTCAAACGTGTAAATTAAAAGTCCATCTCATGAAATTGAATTTTTACTTTATGAGTAAAAGCCTGTGAATCGTAGATGAAAAGTTAAGATAGCAGCAACGACTCATTTTCGTCTTCTGGGCAACGTCTTTACAAATATTTATGACATTCCCTCTAAAAGCTGATGAAATATTTCAATTTTTACCAAAGCGGTAGACCGACATTTTCATCCCCACAGTCTCACTGCTGGCTTGAACTGGTAAAAACATCTCTACTTGCAGTTACTGCTGTCTAGAGCCAAGATACATGAATTTTGTTTTCTGTCACTTGCATTTAAACTGTTTGTGTGTCACTTGTCATGTTTATTTGAGTTGTAGGCAAGTATCATCAGTCTTTCTGTCTCTACTCATGTGAGAACAGAATATAAACCTTTAAACATTCTGACAGTACTGTATGCTCTTCCTTTGGATTCATTTTGATATAAATGTCAATTAATTTACATCATAAATTAAAACGTGGCAATTATAATTTTGATTTCTAAGTGCAAGTGTTAAGTTTATTACATAAAAAAATGAAAAATGTAAAATAATCTTGGTAGATATGCATCTTAAATATTGCGTATCTAACTACGCTTTTAGCACTTTTAGTTAATGAAATCATTAAATTCCTTTTTAAATTCAACATTGTTAATCATAGAACAGGAAAAGATTGATATAATGTTGCTTGGAAAGGGGAAGCGAGTCTTAGAAAAGCTCCTGCAATTCTCTCCAGCAGCTCTGTATAAAAATAGACATTAAGAGAAAGTACACAGAGTTTTGCAATGTTCTTTTGACCAGCGTGACATTGCCACAACAAAAGCTTTTTAGCATTCTTAATACCTTTTCTTCAGCTTGAAAAAATAACCTCAATAAATAGATTCTTTGCTGAGAAAGAAAGATAAAACATTTAATTCTTCATGGAATATCAGTCAATAGATTCAAAAATCACATACTGTTGAGAACAAGGCTAAACTGACTGAAATCACAAGCAAGGGTTTCACCGTTAAACACTGTGTAATAAAGCAGTAATACACACACCATACACACACACTTATATGTGTGTCCGTGAAGGTTCTCAGTTTTCCAGGTCATCATAGTCTAAGGAGCTTGGAAAGAAAACGTCTTGATGCATGCTCAATCATCCAGGGAAGTAAATCTCCAAAAAGTTGATTCTGTTCATCTGGACGTAGCGTTTTCAGTGGGAGAAACGTTTCGTCACTTATGCAAGTGACTTCTTCAGTCTCAGCTGACTGTAGATTTCCCCAATCTTATAAACAGTACATTTGCATAATGACTGAAAGATGTCCCCTTAGGCCCATCTTTCGCCATCTTACAATGCTGTGATTGCAGCCATTCCCCAACTCTCTGTGAATGGTACTCATGGCCATTGATCAGTGGTCTTTGATCAGTGGTCTTTGATCAGTGGGTTTTGGTCAGTGGTTGTTGATCATTGGTCATGACAATTTGCATAATTAAGATTAAGGAACTGACCTCCCAGCCCATTGTTCCTTCAGTTGGCTGGTTTCAGTAATTATGCAAATGTACTGTTTATAAGATTTGGGGAAACCTGCAGTCAGCTGAGACTGAAGAAGTCACTTGCATAAGTGACGAAACGTTTCTCCTACAAAATGCTACGTCCAGATGAACAGAATCAACTTTTTGGAGACTTAGAAAGAAAAGTGAAGCTTTTGCTGATTGTGACCCAAACCCATTTTTACACCTTGGCTTGTGTGATTAGGTAGATGATCAATAGGGGTCCAATAGGATCAATAGGATTTTAAGCTTCCATAGGCCTTAAAATCTGGGATTCTCTACCAATTGCTCTTGCAACTGAAGAAGCTTCTCAGATGAGAGGTGAAAAGTCTTCAAGGAAACTTAAAGAAGTCCAGATGCTTTTCTTTCCAAGCTCATTTGACTTATACTACACTCAAAGTGTTTGTTGGCAAGACACTTAAGCCCTAAGTTGCCCCTAGTACATACAGCTAAATATGTGTGTAAATGTTAGATAAGGTGTTTAGGTATAGAAAAAGGCTCTTGCATTAATGTTTGTGCATTTGCATTAATGGTAAAAAGCATTATGAGCACTCAGAATGCAAAATTGCTATATAAATACTTGCCCATTTATGTATTGCATATTGCGTTGTGTGTGTTTTTGTAAACGTTATACAGAAATAATTTAAAAACAAAAGTTCAGGTGGGGTAAGTTTTGTATAAATAACGAGGATTGTGGTGCTGGAGTTATTCAACATCTCCACGACTTTTTCCACATTCAGCATGCTCAAAATGTCTCAGCATGGTGTTGGGTTCCTCTTGCTGATCCAACATATAGTCCAAGAACAATTGTTTCAGCTATGCGTCGTCCTCCCTCCCAGCTCGTCTTCTTTCTCTCTGACCGTCTGTTTATTTATTTAGGTTTTTATTGTTAAGCAAAAAAAAACCCCAAAACAATTATAGTGACAGCAGCAGGTAATTATAATTGTGATTTGGTAAAAAAGAAGCCCTCTGTGAAAGAATTGAAAGATTTGAGAAAACAATTCTCAAAGAAAGATTTCACATATTTCAAGGAAACCAGGGAAAAATCTGGGATCAAGCCTCGGTAGACAACCTGTGATCTCAGGACATAAAAATAAATAATAACAAAAGCAATCCAATTTCCACTTGTTTTCTGGAAGACATTGTGCCCGTGTGTTGTGAAAATAAGGTGAAAAGGATGATCCACAGTGTTCCCTGTTAATAATTTTGCAGTTTGCGAACAGGCAGTCTTACTTGGATATATCATGCAAAATATAGTAATGATCACCCTCACCCTGACCGTGAAATATTTGCCAAGTCACACCGAAACAAGGGCTTCTTCAGTGTGCTGACGGATGCTCAATCATCCAGGTAAGAAAATTGAGTTACGAACTGGATGAAAAATGCTACATCGAGCTGAGGAGATTCAGCTTTCTGGGAGGTTCTTCAGTTATTATTATAAGTTTCGTGGATTGAAACAACAACATTGTAATATGCTAGTTAAAAATATATAGAATAAGGATAAAATCAAAATTAAGTGTTGATTTTGACAAATTAGGTAAATCATTGTGGTGTGGTGTAAGTGGATGGTGCTGTTAAAGACCCAGCAGAAACTTTCAAGCACGTGGATGAGCTTACTAATTTGAAATGCATATGCCCTCAGGCTGAAGTAACCTCAACACACTTGGGCAACAGTCTTGGCTCCGCTTTGTTCTTATCTCAGGTTCAAAGAAAAGTGAAATCTCACCCAAACATCCTATTACAATGCACTGGGCTCTTCAATTTATAGGCAACACAGACATCATGCTTGGAGAGTTTGAAAATCTTGTGCAAACAGACCATGTCTGGCTCATGGACTTGGACGAGGTGGAACATGTGTTGCCAATCACAGTATCCAGGTTGACTCACAGTGTGTGGAACAAACAGTTTTGGTGGCCCTTTGGAGCTCCATAATGGTGGAATAGCACACACGCACACACACATCTGACAACACTGTTGCCTTGTATAGAAATATTTCAAGAAAGCATCCCGTGTGGTCCCTTTGTGTTTACCATACAACCAAAGGTCCTGGATTCAGGTAAGGTAACTTGGAACCAAAACATGCAACTAGCACTGTTGTAAAGGCAATTATTTATTTTGCAGTACCCTGAGATTTTCCACGATGGAACTGAGAACAGATTTGCCAACACATGTTTTTCCTCTGTCTTTAGATGGTTGCAGACCTTAATAAAGCCAGTGAGACGACTTTAACAGAGTATAAGGCAGCTATAAGCAACTGATACAAAATTACCCTTGAAATGCCAACAGCTCTCTTTTCACTGCCTGAAAAGGGAGTTGAATGAACCTCCGACCTCTTTGTTCCTCTCCCTTCACTCGCTTACTATCCTCTCTGTAATATCAACAACATGAACTCAATCGATAACAAAAGGTTTCTGTCTGTTGCCGTCTGATTTTTTTGTCTTCCACAAATGCCAATGAAACCCGTGTTAATTATGTTATTGTAATGCATGGGAAAATCAGGAAACCAATTACAGAAAGCTTTGGGACAGCATTTTCACAACCAGTTTGGTCTTGCCTCTTAATAGCACAATCTATGTTTAATATCAGCAATGCACTGCTATTCTCAACCCTGAATGGAAGATGCTCCATATATTTCGTGTTCTTCAACAAAAAGTTTAAATCCACAAAATATTCAGTATGCAGCTATATAAAACAGAAATGCAGCATCCACATTGTTTGTTCTGAATCAGTCAGTTATTGATTAAATTAAATAATTGTTACACCTTTAGTGGTGATTAAATCTCTCTGAACAAGTTCCAAGTTGCAAATAAAACAATGCTCTTTACATAAGTCATGTGCTTTAAAATATGTCATAACGTCTTAAAGTGTAACAACAATGTATAGGTAGTATAGTAGAAATATATATTATTACCATGAGATAACTGAATGCAACTGAACAGGGACAGAATAAGGCTTACAGACAGCAACAATGAGTTTGTGGTAGAATGAGTAATAAGACAGTAAAATGATGGATCTTTGACGTCTGTTTTATTTTGTCCAGATGGCCACACAATCTGTCATTTGGATAAAAAATAGTAGTCCAGCCTATTAAATACCCTTTTCTGGACAATTAACTGTACTACTTCCTCTGCATCAGACACCCATACTTTAGAAATAGCATCCTGATTAACTAGTTGGCTGTAGGGAACAACTATTCAGAGACTCAGAGCATGCTGTGTGGGTGAACAACAACCTGTTGGTGAGCAGAGGGGAATATTTATTTTTTCCCCAAGTATGAGTGGGAAAAAAAACATTTCTCTGATTGCAAACACTAAAAACTGATCTAGCCAGAGAGAAAGAAGCATTTTAGAGAGACAGACAGAAATGGTAAAGGAGAAAGAAAAAGTGGAAAGAAATGGAGGAATATTGAGATTCTGCTGGCTCCCCGAGTTATGTCTGGTATTCCGGGAGAGAAAGGGCCTCTGCAGCATAGGGCATAAAACTTTCATAGCTCTGTCGGGATCCTCTGTTTCTTCTGGATTATTTATCAAATAGTGAAGTTGTTTATCACACAGCTAATACTGCTATGCTCAGGTATGAGCCAGGCAGTTTCGCATATATTGAGCTTCATAATGAATATTAATCTGTTTTCTAGCAATATAAAGGGCAAAAAAAATGGATGTGCCATATTTTTTTGACTTAAGCATAGGGTACTACACAGCTAACCTAGAGAGCTCTTTCTCTGAAGTTGTCTGGAAAAACATGCGGCATAAATTGCCTAATGAGGATATTATTAAGGGTGGATTTAGTACAGGGGCTGTGATTCATCCAGACAGAAAGAACAAAGTTGCCACAAAAAGTACTTGAAAAGTGCAATCCTCCACCAAGGCCAATGCCACACAGCATATAAAGAAAATACTCTGAATTGCCATCCAAATGTAATTGGCTGTTTCTTTACACATGTTCCACCACTTTTCAAGACATTTTGTAAGCAGCTTTTTTCTTTAGTAGTCCTGCTGCCTGACAAAGAGTTACAAAGATGTGCAAACAAAAAGCACTGAGACGATTTTTCTACTAAGGCTTTTAGTCTTTGGGGAGGAACAAAAACTACCATCAAAATTGCTGATGCTCCCCAAAACAAGAAAAAGTCCCCCAGAAACAAAAGACCTCCTGTTATCAAAAGCAGGATCTGTGGCAGTAATGATAGGTCATTTGCTAATTGACTCTATTTAGTTCTAAGGGCATTTTTTGGCCTCACAACAGTCATTATCTCATCCTAATTAATCCCATTAGAAGCCATGTACAGGTCACTGATGGCTGTATGATGTAGTGAGAGCAAGGTATCAGATGCCCTTTTGTAGTGACATACCAGGAGCTGCTTTAGCTTGGCTCGCCACTGCACCACAAGAATAATAATAAGACATCACATTGAATCGTATTTAATGTACTGACGATTAACTGAAAGCATAACTGATTAAAGTCTAAACAAGTAATTCACTAAATTACTGACTTTCCCCACATTTTCCTGTATATTGCTTCTTTAAAAATTTGCTACGACTTTTTTATTTTACATTTCATTCTAAATATGATGGCAAACTTTGTCATTAAGATAGCACTGTCACTGTGAGCAAGCTTGAAAGCTACCATTGTTGCATTGTGACCTTTGCAGCATAGGATTACATGGCTGAGCAGCTCGTGTGGGTGTAACATGTAGGTGGTCCAGTATCTTGGTCCATATCATGTATTTCTCATAATGCATCTAGATAGCATGCAAACAGCTTTGATATAATTTATTTTAAAAAGGTAGAATGCACCAGAGACTCCAAATATAAATGAATAAACTGTAAATATAACCACACCTACTGTATTTATCACATTAATTAACCTGTAACCCTTCACTGGCACAATGAGAGGCATTAAAAGTAATGCATGCAAAATTGTTTCAGTCTAAACAGCCTGAGGTCTGAACCTCTGATCTTCAGACTGAGATTTGTGCATCTTTTCCCTCATGTTAAACTAAGCGAACGGTGTACATCTGTCGTTATTAAATATTACTTAGACTTACATCAAATAATCACATTAAGGGCAACTGACAGTACTGTCCACAGTAATCTTTAGCCTGCAAACATAAAAACAGAAATACTTTTACAAATGATCACCCACATTTCAATGCCTTAAGAAATTTAGAAGTATTTAATTACTATACTTAAGCATTATATAGCAGCAGATGTAAAATATATCAAACGATTTTAGAGCTGGAATGTCTAAAGTATTATTTAACACCTCACTGAGATCCTGCAGTTGCACTCACAGACAAGATCCAGGCAGAGATATAAAATGCTCATCATAGTTTAAGAGTGTGTGTTTGTAAGAGGGGAAAAACACTCCCACTCATAGCAAAACATTATTAACAATGGTGATTACAATGTAACAGAATGGTCTGAAGTTTTAACGAAAGGTTATGTAAGGTTATATGTACCAGACATGTATTTTTAAATTTTGACAAGCATTAGAGTTTAACAAAGTGTAGCGTTAACGTGAACAGGCTGAGTTACAAGACCTCTGCCAGATGTAAGCTTTGCTTCTGATATTGAACATGTAGTTATGGGATTGTTTGACACTAGGCCTAACCCTAACCCATTTGAAGATTATTTTGTAACAGCTCATTTGCCTTTTTCTTTATGTCTCATAAAACAAAAATAAACATTATTCACAATTTCATTAAGTTTCCTTCATTTTTCTGAGTTAACAGTACAAAACCAAAATATATTGTTATATATTGCTGTATAAAGAACAACAGCACCTATTTTTGTTAAAAAAAGAACTAAAAAGAATCATTAGACTTTTTTTATTGGATGCTATACGCCATGGTAACAACTGAAACTATAGTTAGAGCTTTATCCCTATTCATTTTGTACTTTTCTCACAGTGGACTTGGTTAATGTCAAAAATGATGCTTGAGCATTTCTCTGCGGCAATCAGAATTTAACGTTTGAAATAAAATATGATTAGTTTTTTCTGTTTATTCAGCACTGACAATCAAATCGAATCAAACCTCAGCTTTGTAGTCTGATAAGTGATCTTTGGGAGCCAATTTACTTGTAAATATTAGGTAATTTATTTATTTTTTTAGTTAGCTTTTATTGTTTTTCGACACCAGTAGAGAGGAATAAGTTTTTATCACACAGACTGTGCTTTAGGAGGATAAAGGTTCTTCTTTTCAGGGGACTTGATAATAGTAATTAAATGCAATACTTTCTTTTTGTAGCACACACACACCATTGTTGTTCAGCATTGTGTTGACTGTGGACTAATGAACATGAACATTCAAAAGAAGAGATGCCTTTTAGTTTTTCAGAAGTTGCCCTGGGATCCTCTTTCACATGTCAAGTTATTACACACCTTGTTCTTGGAGAGATCTTTATTGACCTTTTCTGGAGAGGAGGATAACAATGGTTTTGCATTTCTGTCATTTCTTCTTGGTCTGTCTAACTGGTGATTGGTGGAGTTCAACCTTTTCTGTAACATTTTCCAGTCTGATAAGAATCAAAACCACTTCTTTTGAAGACAAGAAATCTGAACAAATCTTATTTCTTTGTCCCACAACACACGTGTAGACATGTGTTGTGAGATCAGACTTTGATTCTTGAAGTAAAGGAGGGCTTACTGCTCACGTGTGAATGCTTCTCTATTCACTGAAAACACTTGATTTTAATTCACTGATAATCCTAGAGGTTCACATATTTTGGATCCTCACAGATATTTAAAGTTTTCAAATCCCTCAATAAATAAAGTATATTATTTAAATTCCTTAATTTGGTTTCTTGTTATCTAGTTTTTGGACTAGTATGACAATCAGAAAATGTTTGAGATCACATTTGTGAATGTGATCTCAAACACAAAGTATACATGAAGTATAAAGTGCATTTGAATCATTTAGGGCAGAGCAGTTAAACTGAAAAAGATAATTAAAGGAACAAAAAAACCCCAAAACAACCACATATGGTCATTATAGAAAAAACAAAAACAAACACAAACAGGATGTAACTAACAGAGACATGACATGCAGGCAGAGGAGGGAGACAAAGAAAAACGGGAAGTGATTTAACAAAACAAAAACAGGAATCAAAACGGTTAGAAAACAAAAACAGTGGTTTTTGGCAGGACAGTGGTCCTTCTCTGCATGGTGGCTGTTTCCTGCCACCCAAGGTCCAAATGGAGCATTTCTGGTTTTGTTGTTTATCCTGCTGTAAGCTTTTCTTCTGTTTATGCCTTTTCTAATGTCAGGACCTTCCAGATTAATTTACTTTGGCACACTTCCTGTCCTAACCCTCAGGTAAAGAACCATTTATTTCTTAAATATACTGATGCCCATAGTTCTGTTTATTATAGTCCCAAATGCTGAATATTTTGCTGTTGTACTGAGCTTGAAAGGTAAGCTTTAAATAAATGTTATGCAAGAATCAAATATATTTCCTTCAGCTGAAAGGTTAGTTGTTACCATTTAGGTACCAAACTTGAAAAAGCCATTTTCAGATTGTTTCACAGCACTAATGTGCAGAATTTGTTTTTAAACTTTTGGATGTTTTATATGCAAGTAGTTGGATCTAGAAGCATCTACTGTACGTGGGCCACCAAATACCTTAATAGGAGTGAATAATACATAATTTAATAGTAAGGCACTTTCCCAATATTAAATAATATTGTGTATAATCTGCACTCTGACAGGAGAGGCCCTTTTTGCTTCATGAAAAATTCAAAATTTTATAAGCAGTAATGTTTCTCATTATAATGCCAAGAATGAAGTGCCATTTTCATTTTGCCCTTGTTTAAAGCAGTTGGTTTAGGCTTCTCAGTCCCACAAGTAGAAAGTGTAAAAGCTCATTCCTCCCACTGTTGGTGTACAATAAGGCACTATTATGTGCTTCTCCATCATCACACTGCACATTTCTTTTTGTCTTCTTTAGGAAATGGTTGACTAATTTACTCATGAGGGCAGCTGTGTAGTCGGTTGGTTCACCTCCCTCTGGCTCCACTGAGACTATGGCGCTCTGTCAGTCATTGGGCTCCCTACATTGGTCCAGATGGAAATATCTTAGCCCAGCAGTCTTTAGATGGCTTAACGTGAAATTTGGTGCAGAGGGGGATACAGCCACACGCTTTTTGTTCTCTAACTATAAGACGCACGATATTTCTGGTGGTGTGTGAAATACCTGGAATATTAACTAAACAGCTTTAATATTATTAGACTCAGAGTGACTTGCTTGGTGGTACTCTGACTTTCCATCCAGCAAAGAAACTTGCTTAACATCCACATGCTGTCATTGTGAGAAAAATGGAAAGCGAACATTATTATTTAGTGGTTCAGAAAGAGCCATTTGAGTTTCCTTACTTATCACTAAACCTGGACTGAATTTTAAATTGACTAAATCTGAAGGTCATCAGAAGTTGTGTCCTGTAAATAGTTCCAGTATTGTATCAAGACAGTTTTGATGAAAAGGATTTTCTAAAGGTTGAAAGCACCAGACACTCTTTGTATATATAGAAACATTAACTGCATTTATTGTGTTTGTTTGCAAAATAAGCCTTTATCGGAAAAGCTAGTGTTTTATGAAATGTAATGCATGCTAAATTATTGCAGTTTAAATTGCCTGAGGCCTGAACTTCTGATCTTCAGAGTTTTCTGCATATTTTTTTGTCCCTTGTTAAACAAATTTAACCTTGTACAGCTGCTGTTATTGAATATTACTTAAACTTGCATTAAATGATTACCTTAAGGGTAACCTACAGTACTGTGCACAATAATCTTGAGACTGCCAACAGAAAAAGAGTTGAAAAAATTGGAAGGCCATTGCAAATTATCCCCTAAATTTCAAAAGCGTATACTTTTTAGACATAGTTGGCTATTAAAAAGCAGGATTATTATAGGGAGAAATAATCAACCCTAAAACTTTTGTATACATTACAGTGCTGGAAGTTTGAAGGTGAGAACTGTTGTGTTGCATTTTGCAAGCTTTGTAGTACAACATGGGCCTTCAAAGTGTACATCACCAAAAGAACACTTTGCTCTGCTGACTAACAACAGGTAAAACTATTTAGACAGCAAAATTGTTTCTAATGACAACATAAAAAGGTTTACATCACTCAGTAGCTAAAAATATATTTTTATGGCAAGTGTAGAAACAAATCACTTATCAAAATTAAAAGTTTAGGGGGCAAAAAGACAAACAGCTTTCCTCTGGACAAGAAGGTGAAAGCCCTGCATGCAGTTTGAGGTGTGATGGCTCAATGAATGGATAATAAGGCTGCAGAGGCAGTTTGGACAGACGGTCAGTGATCTTCCCGAAGGGAGAATAGACGTTATTTTACAGCAGATTGCCTACACTGCCCACACGAGCTAATTATACAGACTGTTCATGCGAGTCATGTATGGCAAAATTGTTTAATTACAAAGTCCCTGTTCATGCGATGGTGTGCTTTGTGAAAAACTGATGGAGATATTGGTTTTGCATGTAAAACTCATCCCTTTTGTGACTTTCATTAACACATGGTACATTATCTATATTTCTCATTAAGATCTTTTCCTTATATGCATATTCATTTAATTCACTACGCCTTGTGGAATGTTTAAAATTTGGACTTGTCTTCAAGATAAAAGTATGAGTAATCTCTTGTGGTGAAAATAATCTCAGTAGCTCCCCTGGATAATTAGATTTTTGTCCAAAAGCGAGAAAGAGCTTCTGTATGTGCTGTATCAGATGTGGAGGTGAAAAGGGTCATGTCATAAGATGAGTCATGACATAAAGTTGTCCCAGTGGACTGTTTGTGTTAGGAAAAAATGGGAAGTATGTCTGTGACAGGACCCGGCCTAGCTCTCAGAACAAGGTCAGTAGTTCCTTTGAGCACCGCCATAGATACTTTGACGCTCTGCTCAACACCGCATACGAGACTGGCAGGCACGATGAGGGCAAATCAACAATCTCAACACACATATATAAGCACAGACAGATCTCCTGGTTCAAGTATGCTGAAGTGCAAGTGGCTCTCAAACTTGAGGGAAGCAATTTTAAAGTCCTCACTTCCTTTTTGAAGTTTTTATCATTAGGGTCACAGTGCACTGAAGTAGGGCCACCTTGGATAGAAATCTTGGACAAGCACTCCTCCTCCATGGAAAAAAAAAGAAATCAGGCCAGCTGACACAACAGTCAACACAGCAGGGGGGTGCTTGAAGTGAGGGTTCATGTCCTTGCTTTTGCAGTAGTGACTCCTCAAAGAAGTTTCATTTGTTTTGTTCTGCCTTAACTAGAAAAGTAGAAGGTGACTGTGTGCTTTAGAGGGCAGACAATGGTCTACAATCCCCTCATCATGCCATGAGTGTGGTTCAGTTATTATCATCATAGCACTTAAAAATGAAAAATAATTACAACCTGACTAAAATATCGGTGTTAAGTAGGGTGTTTGGGGCCAAATTGGTGCACTGGTTGGTGGACCACATTTGCATGTGTGGTTGTACACAGTATGATTATAATCTCTGTCTCTAACAGACTCCTAGGAAATGATTAATTCAAAATTCAAACAAGAAATATCACATTGCTTTTTTTAGAAAGCTATTTTCACCCAGTTTGTTCTTATAAAAGCCTGGTTTGCTTGGTTTAGTGGAAATTGATGCTTGAGGTCGAAACAACAGACTTGCTGGAAGTTCCTTTATGAGTCTGCAAGATTAGAACAGGGATCACCACTCTTATATACTATAATAGATATCAGCAATAAGCTGTATTTGAAAAAGAGTCACCGCACTCCCAGCCACAGGCTATGAGCATGTGGCCATGGTCATTAGTGAGCTTCACTGTGAGTGAGTAAGACACAGTTTGCCAAAGTAAACTCGGGGGGAACAACTAGAAAAACATTTGTAACATCAAACCTAATCAGACACTTAAATCACTGTCACCCAGCTGAACATGGTCATTATAAAGAAGGTAATAAAGGCAAAGTGTACAAAGCTATCCAGAGGTCATAGCCATCCACGAGCCGGCAGCCTTGATATGAGCATTGAAAGGATCAAAGCAGCTATGGGGAAAATCATGGAGTTGAATGGAAAAGACATAAGGTTATTCTGTTATCAGGTAAAGTTATAAGCATGCTTTAAAATGCTGCAAGTACCTGACATTTGTTTTACCCTTGTGTTGCCCTTGGGTCATTTTTGTCCTCTAAAGAAATCTTTTGCTATCAAAAATGTGTTCTTTATTCATCAAATGGTCTGAAAATAACATAAGTTATTCATTACTATGCTATGCATGATTGGAATAAGTGTTGCAAAGGCCCATATTTTCACACCATACTGCTTTCAAACATCTTTGATCTTGGATCACTGATGTGTGGGGTCAAGCAATGACCATAACAACCACAACAACAACAGCAGGCAGCACAATGAGGAGGCAGGTGCTCTATATTCAATTCAATTTTATTTATACAGCGCCAAATCACAACAACAGTTGCATCAAGGTGCTTCATAATGTAAGGTAGACCCTACAATAATACATACACAAAAAGTATGCTCACAAATCTCCCTTGCACTGGAGGCTTGTGAGCATACTTTTTTTTTACCATGTTGTGCAAAGCAATGACCAGTAGAACAATGCATATATTGTCATCTAGTATAATCAGAAAGAAGAATCAATGTTCAGGAAGATCCAGGGTTAGAAGATATAGAAAATATTGTCAATATTTAGATCACATGCTACCCTTTCTCTGAAAAAGCACATCACCCACCTGCAGAAGTGGAAGAAGGCTATGAAGTGAAGGAAAGTGATGAAGAATCTGAACTATGTTCAAGTAGGTTCTCAGGCATCCAGGACATGGTAGTCTGAGGAGCTTGGAAAGAAAGTGACTGGGCTTCTTGAAGTTTCTTGAATTTTCAGAATGTGAAACTGAAATAGAAGATGTGTCAGAGGACTGCACATCATCCATTTCAATTATGATGAACACAAAGAATCAAGCAAGAAAGAGGAGTCAGCTGAGACAGAGGAATATTTGCAGTAATGTGAGGAAACATTGATCTGTTCTTCTATCCTTCCCAGTGACAGACGATGCATGACTCTCTCATGTGCCACAGAGAAAGACAATCTATCACGGTCCAAGCACATATGCCAGGTCCCATACTCCTTCAGTGGCTTTTCTACTCGAGCACTGAAAGCATTATACACCATGCATTCTGCTTGTATTCTGCTTTTTAACGTTCAAATGCCAATGGATGCATCAGAGACCAAGTTGGGGTTCAGTAAGTTGCCCAAGGACACCTTGGTAAGAACTCCAGACTAGAGCACACAGAGATTGAACCAACAACCATCCAATTAGTAGATGACCTGCTCTACAGCCAACGCAATGACAAACAAGGAGGGGCAACAAGAGAGGAAGAATAATGGATCGAATGCAGCTGTAGGCATATGTGGGTGTGTTGATTCTTACTGCCGTGCATCCAGTAAAGTTGCTACGGCCAGTTTATGACATCCTGAGTCTGGTAGAGAAGTTTTCATGCTGACACAAGATTAATCACAGAATCGCAAAAAGGATATAATTTCTTGATAAAGACACAATAGATGATCGTCGTTCATGACACAAGCGTGCTCCCATTTGAGGAGTTTGGAACAAGTGGGTGTTTCTCCTGCTGTTGATGTAAGATCCAGGTACTGATGTGACTGTGTGTGAGCGCCTAGTCCCCTTCAGAGGATTCTGTCCATTCCAACAGAACATCCCAACCGGGGAACTATGAGATAAAAACATGAGCAGTATGTGATGCCAGGTCCAGCTGTACATGGAACATGCTAGTGTATGATGGCAAACCATCTGGCCTGCAGTCAGGACACGCGAGTTGTCCCTAACATTGCAGAAGGTTTCCAAAAGAAAACAATCACCTGTAACAACTTGTTTACTGTTAAAGCAACCAACTCTGGTTGTGAAATGATAATCACAATAACTGATGATTTAATTTTTTTTTTTTACCCCAAGACAAAGGACAAGTTCATTTAAATTAGGTTTTATCAGACTTAAATTTAAAATGGAATAAAGAAATAGTGTCAAACTGTTTGAATTAAGTTTTAATTAAAAGTGGGGGAAAAATCCACTTCATATTAATTAAGTGTCAATCAAACCAGATGGGGACATTTTTGACCCCTGAGGGGCTTAAAAAAAACCCCTTTCTTACTAAAGTTCAAAATACAGCACTCTGTAGTTAGACAAAAAGTCAAAATTATCTAAACAATTAAATATTTTATTGTCTCGTTTTATTTTCGCTCAAAAACTGAGTGCACTTTATGTAAACAAGGCCTGGTGGCCCTAAAATGTATAATGTAGGGTAAATTTTGTGTTAATGTGTTGGTCTTAAGTAAAACTAAGATGTAACACTGAATTGATTGACAATTTATACTTTAAAAAAACAGTCAAATGAAGTGGGAACATTTTTGACCCCTGAGGACCACAGGTGTATGGAAATCGGGAGGACATTATGAAGGAGTCTGCTGGACTCACTTTTGTAAGGTATCCTGTAACTTTGTGCACTTGGGGAATTGCAAAGTTTAGTAATTGTTTTTTTATTATGAAAATACAATTTTTACATTACATCTGTATATGCGGGTAGTTCTTGAAACTGGCAAAAATGCCAGAATTTACAAAGTTTATCTGTTGCTGCTTATTTCAATTCCATGTTATGGGAATAAGATTATGCCTGGAAAATGAAAGATTCACAAGGCTGCCAATATAATATTTACGTTTTCTCTTTTAGCGTTATCGCCACATACTGGTTGAACTCAACGCCATTTGTTCAGGTAGACCGCAGGCGCAACTTCTACACATCGAATGAGCAAATATCACACAAGGTTTACTATTTAAGACACTTTAGCTTGTACCTGCACATCTTTAACCCGGTATCTGACTTGACTGTCTTTCTACATACACACAAAAAAGGGTGAACACTATCCCGTCAAGTATAAATTACTGCAGATAGTTTTTCTTAAATCCAGTTTATTTTATGGAAAAATCCAGTAAAAAAAATAATGATAATATTGATCTAAAAACTAATTTATTGTTTCTAGTTCTTCAGTATTTTTTCCATTAAGCACAATTCTGTCAGTGATCACTTAAACATACAGACAATGTGACAATGATATTCCAATAATATATTCAAACGCAAATCTGGATGTTTTTGTATTATACTTTTTATTTTTTTCATATGAAACAAATCAGTTCTTCCATTGTGTTTTAAGTGTGAAATGTCTGTCATGAATTCTCACAGTACATTCAGTTAATGATATGAAAGAAAACATCTTTGAACTTGGCACTTAGAAAACAACCACAAAGAATTGTCACCTTTATTCATTTAGAACAAAATTTACAAAGCCATTCAGTCATTTTTTAATACTTTTTTGTTTTTTAAACTCAATTGTTGAGAATATTCAAAATACACTTTTTAATGTTGCTTCTCTCGCTTTGTACTTACAAATATGTACATTAAAGTCTTTGTGTCTTTTCGTGTGTTGTCTCATTGGTAGTAAAAATCCTTTTTTTAGCATTTTATTTATAGCTCGTCACACGGCCGGCACTCTGTTTAGCTCTTCGCTATTCTGTTTGAGCTCGAGTGTCTGTGAATGTTCGGCTTGCTTAAATGGATGTCCCGTGGCTGGCCTCACTGGCTTCTGGGATGGGTCCTCCTGGCACTGGTTGGTAGGACATTGGCATGGGTGTCTTGACTGGGCTCTGCCGGAAGAGCCCTCCGTTGGGTGCCCTGTGTTTGCAGCGAATAGAGGGCATGGTGGCACTGCTCAGAGGCAGGGGCAAGGTCCTGCCAGCGGACGCGCCCAGTGTCCTTCCTGCCCCATGACCCTCCTGGAGGAAGGTGGTCACAGAGAGTGGCGGTGGTCCGCGATGGGCTGGGTAATCCCGAACAGACAAAGCCTCCAGAGACTGGCTGGGTTGCATGCTGCCAATGTCCAGGGCAGAGATCTCTATAGACTGACCTGGCAGCTGCTTGTGGGCTAAGTCCTCGTCCAGGAGGCTGTTCAAACGTTGGTGGACCTGTTCCAGGTTCACTTCTTTGTCCTAAAAATAGATTGAAAGGAAGGCAGAGCCAAAGAGCGTGCATAGAATAAAAGAAGGCAGTAGAAAAGACAGTGGAGAGAGGTTTTAATGGAATGGAGAGCATGAATGTAATCAAAGAGGAGTGTGATAAAAAAAACAAGTGAAAATGAATGCAAAGTGAAAAGGGGTTAAAAGATTAAAAGAAGAAATGAGAAGAGAATAGAGAGTGAAAGAAGACAGAGAAAGACAGGTTATAATAGTCCTTTCATCATAAGCTTTATAGTTAGTAATCTTCAATCTTCAAAAAAATCAGCTGTTAACAAGACAGGCTCTAATGGATGCACAGACTATGTGAGACACTAAAGTGTAAATGGAGACGAATTAGGTAATGTCAGTTAATTGAAGTAAGCCACATTACTTTGAAGAATCTTTTCAAATATTCCTTTTTTTTAGAGGGGGAACATACATATGGGACTGGGGAGAGAGAAGCCAAATAAGCACATAACTGTTTATCAGACACACATTTTCTAAAAAAGGTTTTCATGCTTGCTTTTGAATGTTATTCTATAATCATGCACCCATTTAAGTTGAGGCAGACTGATGACAGACAAAACTAGACAGGCAAATAGCAGGAGAGACCATGGGGGTGATATGACGGATGAAGCAACTACAATCTACCCCTGTCGGGCCCCATGCCCCGCCCTTTCGCCCTGTCACAGCCAATGACCATCCAGTACAGTGTGTCAGGCCTCTCCTGACCTGTGTCAAGAGCCACGGCCTCCTCCCAGTCTGTCTCTCTGTCAGTCCAAATGTCCCGCCTCCCTTCTGGTAAGGAGCTTGTTATGTCATTATATGTCAATGATCCAGAAACCCTTTGCAGAGCGTAATCCTTAGTCACCTGCTGGAGACCATAGACAACGATACATAACCAAAATGATCCCCGTGAATCCGGACATTGACATATAATTGTAATAAATTACTACTTGGCTAATAAAAGGAATAGTTTGACAATTTGTGGAAATACTCTTATTGATATATTTTCTGAAAGTTAGATGAGACAGGTGTCAGTGTTTAATAATAATTATTATCATTTTTAGTATTATTTTTATGGCAATCAAACTACAATTTTAGAAAAATACAAAGTGGTTAAACATATAATTCTGGCTTAAATGAGCGCAGCTGCTGTAAGCAGCAGGGTGTGTTTGTGTGTGCGATAGCAGAGCTGTATGGATATTTGTGTGCTCAAAACATTTTTGTCAGACTGGAAAAATGTGACATAGATGCCGACTGTGTAAATTAATAAACTTATCAGGCTCACACCTCTATTATTAAGACAAGGGTTGAGAAAAGCCTGACAAACATATAACTACAACTGCATATTCTATTATTTCAGGGTTTTTTTTTTTATGTGAATAAAACGGTAAGTAAAGTATTATTTGAAGCTACAGCCCCCCTGTCATTAAAGGGTCTAAGAGCAAGTAAAAAAAATTATATAACAAAAAACAGCTCAAAAGCGTAAGTGTTGCTATGCAAGTTTTATATAAAACCAGAAATTACTAAACTTGGGGTTTTTTTACTGCCTGCACACTGAGGTCCAACTTTCCCAGGAATGGACACACTATTTTTTAGAGAAGTGATTGATGAGTAGGTGGTGAACTTATTATGAATATAACCTGTTATTCAGCAGGTTAGGTGTGCTACGTAAGTTGCCAAGTAAGAAGTAAATGGCCTTTATAACAATAAAAACCCAGGTTAAAACCTCTGTTATGTTGCTAAACCTCTAAACTTGCTTTGTAGTACAGACCAGATTCTTTTTAATATAGATGCCATATCCAAGATGATGTTAAAGAATATAATTTGGCATCGTGTGACTGAAATAAACAAGACTTATTTGATCTATTTGGTCAGTAATTTAGTATTGAAAACTGCATGGCTAGAAGATTTTTTGAATTTCATGTATTAATTCAGTATTTAATTGTTATTAGACTTTTGCCTTAGCGGTGACGCTTTTTCTTAAAACAACTACATCCCATTCTCCATTGTTCACCTCGATGTTAACTATGTTTCCCTACATGAAGAAACTGGTGTGCGGCAGTATGCAGAGTGCATGTAGTGAGCACGATCCTGTGGCTTTAGACTGACCCTGATTCACTGACATATGCACAGTACCTGGTGCAAATGTTTGATGAATCCAAATGTGATTTTGCACATATGAGCAGTAATGAGAGTAAGCCAAGACTCGCTGTTTTTTCTGTAGCTAACCTGTGTTCTAAAAGAAAGGAATTTTTCATTTTTAAAGGAAAATTGTTGTGCCATCACGTTTCTGTAATTATTGACAACTAAGCAATTAAGTGTATTTCCATAATGTCAAACTAATTGGCCGGTGTGTTCAGGCTTGCAGCAGAGTTTTGCTTTAAATGGCTGTCATAATGCCCACATATTGTATTCTAATGCTGTCATGGGGCCACAGAGCACTGCTTAAAACAATTTAGAATATAAAGTAATAGTCCACCCAAGTCTTTTGAATTTTAATCACTCCCTGTAGGCATGAAAGGCAATTAAAGTTTGTGCAGTGGTCAGCTTGATTTCATGACTGCTGAGCGGATTTTTTTAACCACATCTCAAAGTAAACATCATATTTGTTTTAGTAGTTTAATCTAACAAATACCAGAAAGTTTAAGTGAATTATACAACTCGACATAATGTTAAATCTTGGAAAGACTTTAAAACTCGAAAGACAATCCAATTATGTTCTAAAAACGGCAAAACTAATATTTGTGAAGAGCAAACACAAAAATCCTCACTGTGTTTGGTTTGGATCAACTACTTCACCATTTGGGTACTTATTAGTTACTTTTTTGTTCTGCCATGAAAACCTGCCATCATTGAATCCATGTGAAACCAAGAAAAACTACATGCTTTTCGCAGTCTAGAAGGGAGCTGTGAGACATGCTGTCACTTATCTTAAGAAGCAGTTTGGGTCCTATAGATAAGATTTTGTTCTTTGCGTCCTGCTGTTCATTACTGCTGTAGCCAATCCTGTGTTCATGATATCATACTCTACTGTCATAAAATGCTAGCTCATTTTATGGCCTTTTTTTTGGTTTGTTTGTTTGTTTTCCTGGACTGTACCAGTTGTGAGAGTACATTTTACTTTTTATTATTGTCAACAGTTCTTGTTTCTTTAATTTGTCTTCCTGTTTGTTTCAGTTTAAACTGTGTTACAGAATAGTAAATTTATTAAAATAATTTGTCTGCACCTTTCCCACCTCACTGTTACCTGCATACATGTAACAGATTTTGAATGAGTTGTAAACTGTTGCATTTGCATGCGCAATTGGAGTAGGAAATACAAGCCTCTAGAAATCTCCTTGAACTGCTACAATTCTTTATTTACTGCTCCCTATACATCGGATATGCTGCCCAGCATCTTTATGTGCTTCTTTCTTTCTGCCTTAAATTTCCACACAGTCACATTTCAAGACTACAGAGCGTGTGTGTTTTACAGTCAAAAGATTTTGGGTGGAAACATCTTTCCAACATATCAACAGCAATAAAGCACACAACCACGATTAGAGTTAGCACATCTTGTCTTTTTAAATAATGGCAGCGATGTTTGTGTAATGAATCTCACATGACAGCAATATGTGGTTATTAAGAGAGCAGCTACTGCTGTCCACACAAAGACTGTGAAATAGAAATCATCAGCAGTAACTCAAACTCTCATATGCACCAAAAAGCAGCTTGGATGGAGTTTGATTTACTGTGTGTTTTCCAGGGCAGGACTGGGTCTTAAATGGGTATTCTCATCCAGTATTGTTGGACTGTCAAGTCAAACAGGCAGGTCAAGGCTCAGATTCTTTACTATCTGCATTTGCTCACACTTTAGTTTAGGGATCCATGTCAAGCCTTAGTTGTCTGGACGCCTCATGCAGAGGGGCTGCCCAGTCGACAGCAGCAAGATAAAGTCTGAGCTCTAAAGCATTAAGACTTGAATGGATTAGCTAAAGAGAGCTATTGTACAACTGAAGCACTTATCGACTCAGAAGTACAATTTCAGTATGTGGTATTAAATTTGCATGTTATCTTTTCACTGCGGGTCTCTCATGTGAGCACCAGTGACGGATTTTTAATTTTTTTTGGCAATTAAGGATTCTTTGTGTCAGCATGAGAGAGAAGCCTCAGAGAAGTCCCTTACAAAGCACCCCAACCTCTCTCCCAACATGAGAAGGAATGAGTAGATTGATCACATGATGTCTGGACTATCATCAGGGGCACACCTATTATAACTGGGTGTACTGCAGCTCTACTAAATCGGGGCTGGTGTCAGCGCCTGCTGGATCCATAAAGTAGAGTGTGGCAGTGGCATCTCTGGGCAGGACCGGGGGGCCCGGGGGTCTGGGTCTCGACCGGGGCCTTGGTGGGGCAGGGGGACCCGTGGTGGCCACCATGGCCAGGTTCTGGGTTAGAAGGCCCGGGCCTGGGCCCTGGCCCGACGAGTTGTCAGTGGTCACCTCTTTGGGCTGCTCTCGTCGGCAGTGGTTGCTGTTCCACCACGTCTCCAGTGCAGCTACTAGGAGGGCCAGTAGCAACCCTGCGGCAAGGATGCAGAAGACGCCGGCAAAGCTGTGGAGACGCAGCGCCCGTCCCTCTGGCTGGGCTTCTGTGTGGCTCTGCAGGTCACAACGACCTTTCTTTGGCCACCACTTCTGCTTCAAGATGTCAAGATCCCCCTTTTCTTGAAGCTCCAAAATCCTGCTCAGAGAAAAGACTAAGTAGTTCTTTCAACACAGTAGGTGGAAATCTTCATGTAATAACCACAAGACAAATCCTTTGCTAACACTGATTCTGATTAAGTCCTAGGTAACAGAATGATAAAGGCAGAAGAGCAGAGAATTTTCACCACAATATTATCATGTAACAATAATTCAACGATATTGTGTAGCTCACGAAATGAGAGTAAATAACATAAAACAAAACATGGTTAATGTATTGCATGTATTAGCATTTCATTGTAACCTCATTAAAATCCCATAGAGGGTAAAGCTATTAAACACTGCAGTTCTTAGTTTACAGAGCGCAAGATGTGACACTGATTGTAATCAAGAATCAAAAGTTCGGTTCTATAAAAATGAAGCAAAGAAAATCAGAGCTTAGGAGTAATCAGTATCATATCAAACCGTATAAGCACAGAAACAAAGATGATCAAATACGAGAGTTGGCCCATTAGTTAGTGCACAAATTACAGGGTAAGGAATAGATGTATGCTGGGGAGAATGATGATGACTGATCACAAACACAGGCGAAGCAGTTAGGGTGTCCCACTGGAACAGTTAACTTTTTGCACAGTCATTGCTCAAACTGTTCAACAGTGACTGACATTTATGCATTTTGCAGAAGCCTACACATTCATTCATTGCAAAAAGGCATAAGCAGATATACTGCCAGAGTTATTTATATACTTTTATACTCATGAAGTGTCTCAGCCTCACCCTATGTTCAAATATTCCCATCTTTCACTGAAGCAGTGTTTGTGGCAGATTAATCAGTCTTTCTTTTTGAGTTGGTGCTTGTCGAGAGTTCATGTTTTCACATCTAATTAAATATTAATTTTCATTGACAAACAGAGAGTGCCATGGAAGTCGGGAGCGTTTTTATTCCTGGGGAGAAAGTTTCCTGCCCTGCTTTCAAATTTTAAGACGTGAAATTACTTGTCTGTCCTTGAGCCAAATGCAACAGACAAATAGTAAAAATATGCTTCAGATAGAGGCCAACAGTATAGAGACCAACTTTGCAATTCAACCTTGCTCTGCTACACTTGCCATAGTTGTCCACGTAAGAAATATGCACAATTAGTTTGATCATCTATTTAGAATAATCCCTTAAATGAAGATGAGTATATTATAAATAAACCTCTACCATAACCAAAAGAACTGATGCCCAGACCAATAAAAATGAAGTTTTAAGGTACTGAACACGTTAGATGTTACAGCATTATTGCATCATTGGCTTCTCTGCTGTAAAAATGCATCGTATACATACTTCTGTGAGAAAATGTCTCTGTAAGGACTGCCGTGCTGCAGGGCCATGCCATAGCCTCTGGTGCTCATGCTGTTTCCTGCTATAGTTAACGTGCAGTCATCGTCTGTCAGGGCAGCATACTCTACCACTGCCATGTCCCACAGAAAGGCATATGACTCTCGCTTTGCCTGCAAAAGTTTCCATCACAAACACAAAAAGAGACGCACGTGGTAATTACATAAAGACATGCTTAACTGCTTAGTGGAGAAATCTTAAATGACTTTTAAAAACATTTTCTTTAATCATCAGCGATCGAGAATGCTTTGTATAAACAAACAAAAACTGATTAGATACAGTGTAAATGCAATTTGCATTACGCTTCTTTTAAGGTTAAGAGTAGACTATTTTACTAGAGAAGCGCACGGGAGGATATTTTACTCAGACAAAGCAATGAGCAGTCTGCACACTGGAGCTAAATATTTGCATAGAAATTACCGCACATTTGCCCACTCACACTAAACACTGAAAACATTATGAAAAAAACAAATATTCCTTATTCTTTTTTTCTGGATTTGCAATCTTCACCTAATAACACATTTTGAGACACCCAATCATAAGCTGGAGTTTGAAAATCACTGTGTAGAAAATGTAGAAGAGCCACAGCTGAATCTGTATGGATTTTTATTTATGTATTCATTGTTTTGTACACAGTCCTGACTTTTGCCTCCTGTGGTGTCCTACATCCTACATCTTCCAGAGAAAGACTGTCCCTGTAATAAATTAAGATGAACAACACAAAGAGCCACTGGGTTATGCATACACACATTCCAATCAAACTATGGTTATATATTTATATATGTACACATATATAAAAACTGCAGTATTTTGTTTAAGAATGAAGAGCAATGCAGTAAATCAGTAACAGACTAAAATTGCTTTCTCTCATCAAATTAAACTGAGACTAGTTTTCCTGTGATGTACGCATCCTTGCATTGCCTGGCCTGATTACACTCGATCCAATTATCAGCTCAAATAATAAAGCTGTTTTGTGTCAAGTGCACATGTCAGACCCCACTGTAAATTATCTAATTATTATTGTCTAGTGTCTGGGTTAAAGAACGAGATGACAAAATGCACAAACTATTCATTTAGCCACACAGGCAGTTTGTGGGAACAATTAGAAAAACTTTGCAATTTGTTAGATTAAAAGAATCACTTTTTACCTCCATGCTTCTGTTAGTCAGACATGCATTTGTTTTAACTAATTCTCAGCTTGTTCCTACACGGTGGTGTGAGATAAAAAATGCAGTGAATTGCAAGACAATCCCTTATTGAGCTGAAGACATTACAGATGTTTTTAATTAATTCATTTATTCTTTTGCGGCTAGACAAATCCCCCTTCAATGCCTGCTTCTTGTCAATATTTTGCTGTGCATACATTTCCTTTTTGAGGGTGACCTGAAATGAACTGTTAGATTGCTAAGGCATTGTTAAAACATCGTCCTGTGTAAAGCAAACTTTTACAGAACATCTTTTTTTTCTTAGAGACAAAATGCTCTTTCCCCCTTGAAATTGAACATTTTGTTCATGAAGATAAAAATAAATACTCACCTTCTTGATACCCTCTGAAGGGCTGGATACAGAGTTCTCAAAGCCATTGTTTTTGTTGATGACTTTCCACAGCTCAGCATATGTGCTGTCCTGCTCCAGAGGGTTGGTGCCTTTTGCCCTAAAATACTCGTACACAGCCGAGTCTCTCACCGTCCCATAAACTAGGTCCACCTGCTTGGACAGGTCCTGGAATGATCTGCATGGTCACATGAGTGAATTACTTGCTTTGTTTAAAGATAAAAGAAGAAAACATACAGTAACTGTCATGATAATTGAAACATTATAACATTAGCATTAATGTTACTTAACGTTAACATGAGGTTTTATTTACCAACAGATAAAAAGCAAAAATATTGGATATCTATAGGGGATATCTGTAAAACCCCAGCAAAGTGTTTGAGATACTGACTTGGATTACTCAGCTCTCAATCCAGTCGAGCATCTGTGGAATGTACTGGACAAAGAAGTCAGATTCATGGATCTCAAGTCTCAACTGATAGAAAGAATGTGCTGCTAACATCTTGGCTGCAGATACTACAGCACACCTTCAGGAGTCTAGTGGACTCCATGTCTCGATGGATCAGGGCTGTTTTGATCAACGCAATTTATTTATTTAACAAAAATTAGGCCAAAATGCATCACTACATCACATGATTCAGTAGCTTGCAACACGACTTTTACTAGCCTTAACTTTAAGTAATGGTTTTGGAGGAAGCATTATGCATTGTCGTTCTGTTTTTTTTTTTTTTTTTAATCAATTTTGTTGTAGAGTTGCACTACACTTGTGATATCCAGTCCTGGAAAGAGTGGCAACTGTCTTGAATGTTTTCCTCTTGTGAATAAACTTTCACAAATGATTGGTTTTGATGGAAACAGCATCACAATAGCTGAAAGCTCCCAAGCAGCAAACTGCCAAAACTTCTATAAAACTTTTTTTTTCTGCTCCATAGAGGTGGCCACACTTGTGAGGCTCAACTAATCAAGTGTATTTCATTAGCAGCAATTGGCTGCTAATTGCCCTCTTAAGGTGCGCTTAAGTTTTTCACACACTGCTTCTGAATCGTGGCTTAATTTTTTAGATAAATAATGACATCGTTTATTTGTCATGTTTTGTATTTCATCTGAAGTTACATGTAACTAATTTGAAGACATGCCTAGGACCAGATTATTTGTTGCATGTCCCGATACAGAAAAAGATGAAACCTTAAAAGGGGCTGTACTTTATTTTATGATGGCTATGCTTGTGGTAAAATGTTTAGTTTTCAAAGGATACCTTTTCTGTCATAAACTACTCACATAAAGTGTGTTATGATGATAAATAACATAGATGGGCTTAAGGTTTGCAGCCAGCAAAGTTGCTACAACTAACTGTATGTTAGCTTGTAAAATCATGCTCCACTATTTCTCCACACATGCATGATGAAAGAAATCCCCGATGTAGGAAATACTTCTGGTATTAATTCAAGAAACATGCATGAACAAATGCTTAACATTAAAACTATTAAATTACACTTGTCCATGTGTCACAACAAATTCATATTTCATTACTATCAGATGATAAACCAGATACAAGATTCCATTATTTTGTTAATGTTGTATTGTTATAATTATCCACAATAACAGTGACACAGACAATTCCAATTTATTAGATGTCCCTTTATTGCTAATCTAGATATTAACTATTATATTGCTATATAAATAGGATATAAGCATTCCTGTGTTTGCAACCCGGTAGAGCAAAATCAAAAAAATGTGGCAAACACTAATTCAAGCTGATATCAGCACTCTTTTCCCCTTTCATTCATTATGCCACATAAGTCTCTTGGCTTCTGTCCTTTACAGAAGGACTCTCTTTTCCCTCTATTTAAAATTCAAGATTTAACTTGCCCCTAATGCACTCCAACAAATCAGTAGACCTAAAACTGCTGCCTTCCTTTTTAATGCACATTGGAGCAAATCACTAATCATCATGCCCTTTATCAACTAAATTAGCTACACCTGTAGTGCGATACCACAACTTTCTCCAGCATTGCCAGCACAATGAGTCCAGTGTGATTCACAGTAATGATGATCAGTTTGGGGGTACTGCATTCATGAATGATTATGGGGTTCATCCCAATGGCTGGTCATTAATCCCCAGTAGAACCTGCTCCAAATTGCATTCTACTTTTTATTGGATCTAGAAGTTTCTGCCTCAAGATTGTAGGAAATAAGAAAAAAGCCACTTGCAGCTTTCATTTTAAGATGGACTAATTCTGAAACTTAAAAAGCTAAATATTTGCCAATTGCCAATGCAATGTAAAAAATGTTTTCATATCGCCAATTTTCTTTATTGGTATTCAGCTGATATGTCAACTCAATTATTAATACCTGACAGGGGTGATGGCTATTTGATATGACTATAAGAAACTAAAGAAGAGATGGAACAAACACCCTTTAACCATGTCATGTTGACACTGCATAATTTGTCCAACAGCGGGGTGCTCTACAGCACCACGAGTCAGACAGCACATTATTCACGACTTGTTGTGGCAATAAAACATTGTTATTAATTATTACAAAACATTAATATAAATTAGATTGTTATAATATCTTGTTAAAGTCTCATAATAACTACAAAAAACAAAAGTTAAGGAAATCTGTTCATGTTTTTTTCCCTTGAAGCTTTAACCGTCTTTTTTCCAATTCTCTGAGAAGTCGGAGAATTCAATAGCTTATCTGGAGCTGATACTGCAGGACTAATTCAACCATTTAATTGGAGACGTATATGGTGTGGAAGTGGTTGTGGAAAGGGGAAAACAGCAAGTGAGAGCAAAACAAACGACCTATTAGATATTTCATGGTCTCTAACTTCTGCTGTCACATTAAACTACGAGCTTTAATTCACTGGGTTAAATATTCCGATTTTTGTCTAACATCTTAGTTTCATAACTACATAAACACTGTGACCTATAGTGTGTTATGAAGGTGCAGATTTAAGATACCACAGAAAAACCAATGGAAGAAGGTGAAATAATTAATAATATGTATATGATATACATGTACTAAGAATCGTGGCCCATTTTAAGTACTTTTTCTGGTTCACCTTTTCTTCAAAGCACTGCATCACTTAGATTTTTGTAATAACTGCAGAAAGGTGAACCCTCTGTTCAATAAATATAATGGCTGAAGTACATTACACAGACCTTTTCCTTTCATTCCTTTTTCCCCACACATGCATGCATAGATTTGTTAGTTTTACATATCTGTAACTGGCCAAAGCAGTGAAAACTGAAACAATATAAAAATCAAGAGAATTTAGCCAAAAAACTTGATCTAATTAGTATTAATCTACAAGGTATCTGAAGGGACACAAGTTATTAAACTAATCTCTCACTTTTTCTTTTGCTCTCTCAAACTAATTCAAGATAAGAACATAAGATTAGGGTTTAAATCACAGCAGGGGGTGAAAAAAAATCACCTCTTTGTCCCCAGGCGTAGTAAAGGCTTATTTTGACACACTGTAAACAAAGAGGAACGAGTTGTGTAGTGTTTAAAAATGCAAATGTTCACTTAAGATTAAGTTATTGCTCCTGTTACACCACACTCATGTATCATGCACACACCCACACTCAGAGAGAGACAAATGCAAACATGCATGTGTGCTTAGCGTTGCTCTTATTGGAAATTTTCTAAATGTCATTTCCTCTGATCATTTCCATGTGGACATTCACAGCATTACCTAAATCCAGGGTAATGCAACCTCACTGACAGCAAATGCCCGAGCTGCTAGTTTTTTGGGCTGTATGGCAAGATCCATAACCTGTTTGTGAAAGAAAACAGATTTTTCCAAGAATCAAAGCAACAGCTTGAGCTTTAATGTTTTTCAGATGAAGGAAGGTGGACTGAACCTCACTCCATCTGATTTATAAAATTCAAGTCACATTGACTCCAAGGCTAGGATATTGGTTTTATGTTGGAGGACAAGCTACCAATGCCATTGTGACAAACACAAAGCAGGGACACATTTCAGTTGTGTACATTTGGAGATATGCAGCCCTGTTCTGTCAGGTACGTCGGAGTATTAGTACACATTACACAATGTTGCCAAAAAAGAGGAATGTTGGGATTTTCAGGGTACGGTGCATGTGCTTAGCATTGCTCTAATTCACAGTCCTCTCGGATTATTCCTGTATGGACAGTAATGACCCAGCTGTTCCTACACTGACCAAAATAATAGGACTTTAAATGAAGGTATTAACGTTCCTCTTTCCAACACTCTTCCACAGCTTTTCACAAAACTGAGTTTACAACGTGCGTCTGAAAGAACTGAATTCCAAACCTTTTCCCTGCACAGGAGTGATGTCTCCTTGATACTAGAAAAAAAATTGCACCACACAATACACACCGCTTTTCTTTCCCAAGCCACTCTACTGTATTTTTTCCAGATCAATGAGAAAAAGAGATTGTCCTAAAGAGCCATTGTACATTTTCTATACCATCTGTGAAAATGAAACACAGACTGAGTTCTTCCTCTGCATCTCAGTAAGCAGCTATTGCAAATGTTTATCAGGCCAAAAAAGATCAAATTTGTTAATGGAACTGGGTCACAAACAGCCACTTATTCATATTGTCAAATACATATTTAAAACACTTACAGGTCGAAAAAGGGAGAAGTGCAGTAAATTGTTTTGAATTTAATTTTTAAAAAGTGGCTAATTTAGTGTAATAAACTGATAGTTTTGCTACTTTGTGTTGCCAAACTGTGCGAAACTGTAGTTTTCAGAAATTATATTTTCTCCATACAAGATTACCATTTCCAGTGCTTGATAAAAAACTATATCTCAGGCTGTAATCATCAAAATCTTTTTAGTTTTTACACATATGCAGCATGCATCCAGTCCATACAGTACTTTGGCTTGGGCGGGTCGATCGTGGCTCAAAGAGTTGGCAGTTCGTCTTGTAACCGGAAGGTTGCCGGTTCGAGCCCCGGCTCGGACAGTCTCGGTCGTTGTGTGCTTGGGCAAGACACTTCACCTGCCGCCTACTGGTGACGGCCAGAGGGGGCTTCTGTCAGTCTGCCCCAGGGCAGCTGTGGCTACAACTGTAGCTCGCCTCCACCAGTGTGTGAATGAATAGTGGAATCGTAAAGCGCTTTGAGGGCCCTGAAAAGCGCTATATAAATGCAATCCCTTATTATTATTATTATTATCTTGACTGATAGTATAGTAGTAGTAGTATAGTAGGCAGCACGGTGGCACGGTGGTTAGCACTGTTGCCGCACAGCAAGAAGGTCCTGAGTTCAATTCCACCATCAGGCCGGGGACTTTCTGTGTGGAGTTTGCATGTTCTCCCCGTGTTTGCGTGGGTTCTCTCCGGGTACTCCAGCTTCCTCCCACCGTCCAAAGACATGCAACTTGTGGGGATAGGTTAATTGGATAATCCAAATTGCCACTAGGTGTGAATGTGCGAGTGAATGTGAGTGCGAATGGTTGTCTGTCCCTATGTGTTAGCCCTGCGACAGACTGGCGACCTGTCCAGGGTGTACCCTGCCTCTCGCCCTATGACAGCTGGGATAGGCTCCAGCGCCCCCCGCGACCCTGAAAAGGATAAGCGGAAGCGAATGGATGGATGGATGGATGGATGATAGTATAGTCAATTTAGATTAGCACAAAGGTGAATCCAACACAGCCTAGTGTTACTATTGAAAACAGCAGATGTCATGAGGTTTTTTTTTCCAATTTAAAACTGGTCACAGTGTACTTTCTTCTTCAATTTAATTCTTAAGTGCCATCATTTGCAGTGTGGTTCTGTTAAACTGCAACAAAGATTAATGTCCCTCTAAACTGAAGCACACACACACACACACACACACACACCTGCAAACAAAATCTCTTCACAGGTGAGCTGTGTACTGCTTAGCATTCGACTCGTCTACTCATATGTCCACATGTGGCTATTTGTTCAACAGAAGATGGACCCAATGCAATCAAATGCCTCTCTGCTCATTCTTTGGGGAGAGACAGCAGACCAAATTGGATTCACTGACAAATAAAATTTTGGCTGAAGACAGGGTATTTGTTAGGCAGTGGGTCAGAAATCACCGAAGCACTGTGTAGACTGACATGCACACAGATTATTCTTAAAACTCAGCCGCACATGTCCCTGTAATTAAAATACTGTAGAATGTTTAATGCCTCAAGAAATCACCCCATATTATATTTATATATAAAAAAAAATCCACATGTGATTTGAATTAAGCTTCTCTTTAGATAAATCAAATAAATAACACATAGGCAAAGACATGCATTTAAGATTGAAGCACGCAGATGCTTATTAGCATAAGCATGTGGATAAGAAAAAGATAGCTTGAAGCCATTCATGGCTCTGTTATGCTTCTAGTAATGTCCCTTGAGTCAGCTCAATTGGGGCTGAAGACCATTGGTTTGAAGTAAGAAAGCCTGAGCTTATCAGAACTCTGGTCCCTGCTCCTTGTTCCCTAATTGAGGCTAGCAGCTCAAGGCCACTTTAGCTGCTACTAGCATAATACACCCAATTTTCACAGACTGCATTGTGGCTAATGCATGTTGTGGAGCAGGGAAATTATTTTACTGCTATTGTTAAATAATCATCATTATTATCATTGCATTAATAATATAATCTGGAGTTTATATTGCATTCAGGGGTTGAACAGTGTGTGTCTTTCAGAAAGGCTAAAAGTCACAGGCTGACAGGAAACAGGCTTGCAGAGAGTTTGCAGAAGCAGGAAGTTATTTTGAGCAGCAGGCTAAGACGAGGCTTTAACAATGTAACAGATAGCTTTAAGATGGCCTTAAGATGTTTATGATGATGTTAATTTTGTATTTCAGATGCAGTTATAACTATTGTGTACATATTGCATATCTGTGCTTATTTGAGTTGACGTTCAGGTTCATTAATGGTCTTAAGCTTCATCTAGTGAGAGTGTCTAGATGATCCATGCTGAGGGAAAACTAGAACATAGAAGGAATTGCAATACATGCTTACACAACAGTTCATTTTAATATCTTTTATATGTTCATATTCTTGTATTAAGCTTGTAGTAGGGGTTCTTGATTAAAACATTTATTTTAAGTAGATGATATATCCATAGTTTCAGTTCGATTATTACATATACGAGAGTGGTTTCTGTCTCTCTGTCTGGTTAGAGGTGAAACAGGGTGCAATTGTGGTTAGCACACACACACACACACACAGTTAGAGAGAATCATTTATAGGTGAAAGTTTAATCATGTTTTGCTGGGGTTGCAAAAAGCAGTTTGTCGCCGAACTGCTGCTGAGGTGTCAAGATGACAAGCGAGCATCCGGCAGTGACAGGATGCACCTGTTATGAAGATGGAAGACGATGTTCTTTTTAAATTGTGTTAAAAGGTCATTGTGGTTTTGATTTGACGTACGTATATATCCTGTCTGTGACGTATGAAGGGGCGTCAGTAATTCAAACCCTGATGCTATAAAAATCTGTGTATGCTCTGATTAAGTTGAAGATCAATTCCTGTTCTTCCCACACGTGTGTAGTCATTAAAAATCATTGTTTGACCAAAAAGAGCTTCTGGACCATGGGTGGTTTGTACTCTCCTTCCTCAATTTTGAACCTTAACATTTGGGGGCTTCGTCCGGTGGTTGAGGAGGGAGAATTGGAGGTGTAGATGGAGAAATTTGGTCTTAGGTGGTCTGACGGGCAGACATGAATTCCAGTGGTCGAAGTGAGTGGGCATAAGCCGGCTGATCCAAAGGTAAGGCACTACCTGTTGAATTATTTCCAAAGTGTGCCAAATTGGACATGATAAAATTTAAGTCTACTCACTGAAGTTACTGGTGGATGTCTGTTTTGATTTTGATGAAAAATCTCATGAGTTGAAGCAGTTAGAGTTCTGCTAAGAAGAAAGAAGAAATGAAAGCAGTAAAGTCTGCTAAAGCAGTTAGAGTCTGCCAGGAAAAGTTTAAATACTGGGTTGAAGTCCCAAAGAAATTGAGTTAGAGTCTCAAGTAGTTTGGTAGGAAATTTGGTCATTTTGTGGGTTAAAGTCCCGGTTGGTCATTAGGTCAGACCTTGGTTGGTCATTTTGTGGGTTAGAGTCCCCATTGTCCATCAGGGTAGATCTGCCTCAGTCATACACTTGTGTTGGGGTGTTGATTGTTGTTTCAAAGTATTATAAATTATTCTAGAATGGCAGTTAAAGTCTGCTAGGAAGTACAGTTCTCGGAGGTAACGCTCCCTCCCGGCCAAGGACGCTTGGCCCTGACCTATCGGCGAATAGGGTTAGTACGGTTGGCAACCGGGGAGAACTTGGGAACCTCCAAAATAGCTAGGAGTTAGAGTCTCCTTACCGTTTGGAACGGTAGTCTGCGCTTTTTTGGTCAGAAGAAGTTGGACTTCGGGCGTGTAACTTTAACTTAAAACTTCGGGGTAAGCCTTGGCTGGGAAACGCCAAAAAATAGAGCTTCAGGCAAAGTTTGGGTTGGTTGACGCTTTTAAATTGAGTTAGGGATTTTAGAGATGAGGCCAGAAACAGTTAAAGTCTGATACTGGTGAATTGGTCGCAAAAAACTCAGGGAGTTTATCCGCTGGGCGGTTATTTTAAATTTGTCGAAATTGTGTAGGCGCTAAAGCTGACAGATCTGACAGTGGTTGTAAATATAAGATGTCTTTGTAATATAAAATAAGAGATCTCTGTGTGAAAGGAGTCTGAGGCAATGCTGGAGCTATTTTTAGACGGTGTGTGTGTGAGTGAAAATGCAAATGAGTAAGCAGTGAACTGTTTAAACCACAGTTGGTTTTACAAATACTGCTGCAAACATTGTTGAGTGTGTGTTTCAAATGCCATTTGTGTTTATTAGAGGACTATAAATAAAGTTTTGAGTTGCCGTAGTGGATGTATAGTAATTGACTGAGTTTGGATGTAGATATATAAATATATTGAGTGCACTGTATATACTTAAGACTAACACATCACTTTCAGTAGTAACTTTTCTCCAGCAATAGTTGCTGGTGTGTTTTATTTTTTCAATTTCTTGTGTGTGCGGTGAGAATTAATGGAGGTTTCAATTTTTCGTTTGTTTGTTTTTGACTTGCTCTTTCTGATTATGACAAGCATGTCTAAAATACTCTTAGGAAAGTGTGTTTTGAGTTATATTCCTCAACTCTAGTCACAGTTTAAGTGATGTGAATGCTGTGAGTACTCGATTTGAATGATTCTGTGTGATGTGTACAAAATAATAAATAATAATAACACTATGAAAGATGATAGTAGAGTGAGTGCAAGGCGGTGTGTGAACAGAGGAAGTCTGAGAGAGAAGTGTGTGCGTAGGCGAAATGCAGAGTGTGTGCGTGAAATAAGGGTGTTGTTTTTACATCAAGGTTTAGTAGAACTAAAGTAGAACGTCACAAACAAACAAAAGAAGGTAAAATGAAGAGAGAAAATAACTGACAATTACATTAATGAATAGAAAACACACATACACAAAGTGCCATATGTGAAATTATTCTAGGAAGGAATCAGAAGTGAGATAGTTTAATATAAGATGCAATGAAGGAAGCAGCTTACACTCCTTTAATTTCCAGAGCCAGTGTGTTCCCTCCCCTGCCCACTTGGGCCCCGTATCAGGCGAGTATGGAAGGCTGGATAGCCCATGACGGGTAAGATCCCACCTCGAAACCCTGGGACAACCTAAGGCAGGCACAGTCACGATTACTCGGCCTCACTCAGTCCCTGTGAGCTCAGACTCACTGGTGAGATGAAGTGAAGAAGACGGGACCTCAAGGGTAAAGCCGCTGGGCTGAGGCAGAGGGGGAGAGTGGCAAGTGGAGCCCTACCTTCTGGCTGAGGACAAGGAATGCTGCTATTTAAGGTGGGAACTTAGAATTTGGGTTAGTAAATTTGGGAAGGAGTAAATTGACTGTTTAAAGGCAAAATTGTGAAGGAGTCTGACACACTGCAAAAGCAGCATACACAAACAACACAGACGAACCAGCAACTACCATAACAGAAGACACAACTTAAATACACCCAGAGAACACAGGGAGATTACACACAGGTGGGGAACACAGGTGACACTGATAAACATAACGAGACAGGGCAGGAGTGAACACAACATTACGCATACTGACGAGAGACTGTCAAAGTAAAACAGGAAGTACACAGAGGTTCAGACAGGAGGAGAGAGAGCACGGGGAGAACACAGACATAACAGGCTGGGGGAAACATGGAATAAACACAAAGAGAGACGAGAGCTCATAAATACACAGAGGGGCACAAGGGGGTAAGAGTCACAAAGGGAAAAACACTTAGGGAACACCACAACAGGACACCTCAGAAAACCTGGCCTAAATAAGGAGCGAAAATACAAGGAACCAAGAATACTGGGCCAACATGGCCCAGGACCATGACAGAACTGAATCCTGTTTAGAAGATACAATGCCGGTTTTTCAAAGCTGTGAATAATTCTTAGAGGGAAAATTAGTGAGGGTTGAAGGAGTAGAACAGCTTTGATTTCTTTTTGATTTCTAGAAGTAGTGGTTATAATGTAGGCTTACACATACAGATATTACATAGGAGGTATTTTTAGGATAAAGGGGAGAGCTTATAAATAGAAATGATTTTTATACATATTGCATTTTTTGATATGAGTTATTGAAGTTATTGAAGGATTGCACGCGTTTACAGACACAGAGTCCATAAACACACATGACAGTATTGATTCTAGGCAAAAGGCCTCAAATTCATTTAGCTTTTAACTGAACTTAAAGAAGGACCAAAGAGGAAGGAAAGCATATATTTTGGTTAAGTCTGATAAATTAGAATTAGAAGGTATTGTTACATTAAAAGGAGCCAAATGAAATAAAAAGGCTATACCAAAAACAGGTTATAACATAGGAAATGTGAGGTTTTAAAATGAAGTTAGTGTTAACACACAGGTGTTGTTTCAAGGCAGCATTTAGCTATGATGAAATGTATACAGGAGTAATTGCTTATATGCTTAAACTTAATTGATTAAAGTGGTTGTTTTCTTTTGGATCTTTTAGAGTAGAGGAACTTGCAGCAGCGACAATTTGTGCACAGGATGTTGATGATCAGATAAGGGAAAAATAGAGCGAGCAACCGGACGTGAAACCAGCGCTTAAAGAGTTTTAAAGTGATGAGTAACGTTGAAGAATATATATAAATACAAGTCAATAAGTTAAGAACATAATTAGGATCATGCTTTTGATTACAATTTCAATTCCTGTTCTTCCCACACGTGTGTAGTCATTAAAAATCATTGTTTGACCAAAAAGAGCTTCTGGACCATGGGTGGTTTGTACTCTCCTTCCTCAATTTTGAACCTTAACAATGTGCTGGGCTTTTTACCAAGAAGAGACAGATACCGAATACAACTATGTGCTCTCTAGTTTTGATTAGCATCATTTCTTTACTATCTATCTATCTCTCTTTTTTTTTTTAAGTTTATTTTTTTACCGAACTGCGTTGTCCATTCGTGAAACAGTGAGGTAGGCTGCCAGGTTTGCTGTGTAGGACGAACACACGATAAGGGTGAAAAGCCACCAGCTGCCCATGACGATACGGAGAGCCACTGATCCCAGGATGGAGTCACTTCCTGTTGTGGTACAGACAGAAGCACAGAGTTAAAAACTACAAAATAAGTCTTTGCCTTGCACCAGGTTTGGTTTCAAATAATCACTACTGCCATGATTGATTTATCAGGTCATTCTTTCCTCAATTACAAAAATTGGCCAATTTAATTTTCAAAGTGATGTACTGTACTCAAATTGCTTGTGACATTGAGTTTCATTTCAAAGAATATTTGTGGTTGTTTTTCTGTATCACAAATAAAACAAGACGTAGTGAAAAAACCAAACCAAACCCATAAAATGTTTCAGGTTTTTCAAACATGTTGCTGATAAAAATCAAAAAATGCAACCCATTATAGTACATTATAATACTGCTGAAATATATAGATTCTGCTTTACAAAGCAATCACTGTGATTATGTTATAAGAGAGCCATATGATAATACCTTATGTAATGACTATTTTTTTTTTTACCAATATGATTTTAAGATATTTCTTTTATTTTCTAAAGCAATTGTACTCAAAAATTGTGCTAATATTTGCATAAAACACCAGAGAAGCTGTCTGCATGGTGATTCTGTATAATTACTGTAAGATTTAATAATTTACTTTCCCGAGAGCTTTGTGTATTCAAAACCATCTACCCTGAAATGCTACTGTTTTTTTTTTTAATTTTCCCAAAGAACACGCTACTCATTAAAATTCATCCTTCTTTTTTCACCCACATCTTTAATCCTGGCTTTTCCTTGTTTTCCTTGAGGTTAAGAGACTGGTTCATCACATTAGTATTGGTATCATCAGTATTTCTTCTGTCATACCAACACATTCTCTGCAAAACAGTCCTGAAACAGCTTTTGAGGTGCATGAGAAAAATGTCAGCACAAATTCTAATTTTGAAGTGTAAAGCCACAGAAATGCCATCTGAATGATTCAGGAATATGAAATGTAATGAAAACATATTTGTCTAAAAGTGTCACCATCAACACAACTGCACCCTTATGACATCTCGGAAAAGGAAGAAAAAAAGCCCAAAAAATCTGGGGCCTTGTCAGATGCATAGCACTGCGGCATCAGTCATTTTTATTACATACAGCTTTGATTTGTTGAGGTCACTGAATGTGAAATGTGGCTCTGGAAACTTTACTGGATTTTACCCCACTGCAATGGTCCACTGTGGTACAGTCTCTTTCATCTTAGAAACAAATTGATTAAACCCTTTATTCATAAGGAAATTGTGTTAGTTTAATTTGTTCTCCTAGACAGTTTCAGATAATTTTCTACCTTGGTCTGACCTCCTTTTGGAACAAAAGAAGTGTAGTCCCTGCTTGAAAAAGGCAGTGATAAAAGTCAGCATGTCTGGGCGTAGATAGTCCATTGTGCACCGAACATACAACAAAAACCAGCCAAGTGTTGGCATATCATTATAAAATCAGTGGGGGGATATGATTGCCAAGTTTATGCACTCTGACAATGGCACACTATGCATCAGCAGTCAGATCCGTATCAAAGTGACCTACGTCATCCCCAAGAAAAAAATGCAATCCACTTGACTCAAACAAAAAGTGGCAACGTTGGAACATGAGCCAGAAATGAGGGAGAGGCAGAAAAAAGGAGAGGAATTTAGCTTATCTTGAAATATAGTGGGTGTTGGGTTAAAAAAGGCTCACGGGCAGTGTGCCAGACTTTGACAGATGCAGCTGAGGCTTTAACATCAGTTGCTGAAGTAGTCATTTATCCACAGCGGACATACCTGGATCTCCACCAGATCTAAAGATGGGATGCTCTCTTTGTCAAGGGCACCTTTAGAAAATGCTAAGGTGGGCGCTGTGCCCCAGACTGACTCACTACTGAATCAGCATTTTCTCTACACAGACCGTAGACATTAACATATGTTCTTCACTTGATTTGACTTTTTCATTGTGCTCTTTTGTCATTAATCCCTTAAAGCATTTTAATTGTTTTTCGTGACTTGTTCTATTTCATGTCAGGTTTCACATTCAAAACTGTCTGACTGGTGGGTTTCACTGATATGCCACTGAAGGTTTTCATACAGTCACTATGGAACAAAAACCTGCAATGCCTTGACTCTTTGTTATGACAAATACTGTTCAGGATGTGCAATTGCTGTTTTTGGATGTTGTCATTGACTAACACAAACTCTATTACCCACCTTGTTGCACAAAAGCACCGTAGACAATCCAGATAGCACTCTGAAGCGAAGTGGAAACGGTAGGTGGTGGATGACCGGCTGTATTGTTCTGGCAGCGCACTGCCTGGATGCGCCTGAGCAGGAAGATCATGATGCCCACCACAGGGATGGCTGCAGCTATGCATGCCCAGACTGCCAGATCAAATGGTGCGAGTAAAGAAAAAATGTTGATCTTTTCTTCTGACTTGTGCATCAAAATTCCCACTGAGTAATCCAGGTAGCGTTTGCTGAAATCAACCACGCTCTCACGCTCTGGCGTGATGGTGATTGCTGATACTGCCAAGTCAGCACGCTGTGAACAAAGAACAATACGTTTCCATTTTCAGTAACTTTCTAACATTCTATTTTAAATCAACAGAGGAGATAATTACACTGTCATATGTTGTTAGGTATCAGAAACAAATCTAGTTAACTTGACCTGCATTAATTAGTGAATCTTTTCTCAACACTTAGGAGATTAGATTGGCTTGTGTGTCTGTAAAATCATTTGCCTGTGTATATAAAAGGCCTCCAAGCTTGAATCTAATATGTACACTGACACAGGAATTATCCTTTCTGACAGTGTGAAAACCTTGCGTCTTATTCTCTAGACAAACCATTAGCGTGGTGTTTCTGTGACACTGCTCCAAATGGAGGGGCTGAATTGGAAGGATATTTGTTATGTGCCATCTTTTCATTCTTCACAATAACACTGATAAACCTCAAGAACCGCTTTCAGTCCACATTTTCAATTTAAAAATGGATCTTCAGGAAAAAAAAGAGACAGGAATTTGCTATCATCTCAACTCAAGTCCTCACTTAGACAATTTCTCTCTGCCAATTCGTGCCCTCAGCAGAAGAAAAACCAGAATCTTTTGTAATGATGACATGAAACGTCCATCATAACTAACCTGCTACATTGCTGAATAGTCTGTATGGTTATTGTGTGTTATTGTAGCATTGAAAATGTTCCTTCTGCATTTAACAAGTCACACAGCTCACTCAGATAAACAGTTGAATTAAGTAATAACGTGTATCATGCTGTCATATACCGAATACAAGACTCTAAGAAAGTTTATAAAGACACTATGTACAGTGCGCAATATATATACACTTCTGCCTTTATTAAATTGAATCCATTATTATTATGAATCATAACAGTATTTGTCAGGGATCCATTCAAACAGCAGTATTCAGACCCATTCAATCAAACTGGGATGACACCGACTACAAAAAAAAGAAAAGTTTGTTTGATTCTTTCTTTCTCTCTTTCTTTTTCTTTTTTTTATTACTAAGCCTCATTATTAGGTTTCTATTTCAGAGCAAAATAAAAATGGCATGACTCCCAGAAAAAATTATTTGGACTGAAATCTGGACATTGATTGAGTGAGATAAAAAGTAAAACCCACTAACCTTGCCAATGAGCTCTCCAATCATGCCATTCCAGGATCCATTAGGGAGTGCTGAGCCATACTTCCCATCTCCAACTTGGTAGATATCATACTTGAAGCCCAGGATCTTAGCGAGGGCATCTAGCACGTCGATGGAGAAACCCTTGTATCTCTTGGGTTGGCCCAGAATATTTTCTGCCACCATCACAAAAGGTTCTTCCTGTTTGAAACAATATTGTGTCATATAGTAAATGAGCTTTTAGGTAATCTGCTACTAATGCTAGCATAATCTTGAGAAAAGTGTGAATTTTATCTCCACGGCCATGGATTTAGACTTAAACTTTGAAAAGACTAGAGTATGTGTGTGTGTGTGTGTGTGTGTGTGTGTGTGTGTGTGTGCTTAATGACAGGAATGTCATTTATCAAAATGCACCAAAATCCCCTAAGGGACAGATTGGCAACTGAAGCGAGGACACAGTCAGTCATCTTAAGAACAGCAGGGTGACACCTTTATGAAGAGCTTTTGGGTGATCTACTTTAATCTTAATAAAATAGTTTCCTTAGCAACTGTTGACCCGTAACACATGGCGCCATGACAAATGCTATGGGTCATCAATGTGGAAATTGCTATTCTGAATTTATTGCACAGACTCCTGGTTCTTCTTTATGGGTTGAAAGTGTCAGGGCAGAATTAAATGGGTGAAGGTGGACTAAGGCGAGCTGAGAAAAACAGGAGGGGGACAGGTAAGGAGGGGTGGTTGTGGTGCTGGTGGTTAAGTGGGCTGGGGCAAATGACTTGATTAAGTGACACTGCCAGGAAAGAGCTTAGCTGAACTCATGTGAATGAATAAGCTGCAGGTAAATCATGTGTGAAAAAGAGGAAAAATGGAGACTGAGGAGGTGGAGAAGTGACTGAGGGGGAGGACAAGGTTAGAGACTTCGCTTGTCATATTCTAGTAGCAGTCTAAGAAAAGCCGCTGCAGCGTAGGACTGATGCTTAGCAGGCTTCTGCTGTGCTACATTCTCAGGACAAGACAGAGAGCACGACTTAATATTTCACTTTGAAACAGAGAAAATGTGCAGTGTCCTCTCTCATAATGATTATAATGACTGAAATAAATACTTTGAGTAAAAAAATATTCATTGTACCCCTTTCTGTATATTATGCTGAATGTTTAGCAAACTGCCGCACGTGATAGCAGAGGTTCGGTTAAAAGGTTCAGCTTAAAAACATGACTTTACTAGCCGAGGGATCAAGTTTCACTAATCTGTTTGTTCTGTTGTATTTAGTTTATGTTGAAATTCAAGCTTTAAAGAAATATGCAGTGTTGTGTATCATGTAAATAAAGTTTTTGCTTCATGCTGTGCACACGAGACATTTGATCTAACCTGGAAAAGAAAATATTTATTGCAAAAATAGAATAAAAGCCACACAAATTGCAGTTAATTATCAACAGCAAACTTTATGATGTAAACCCCAGGTAATGTCAAAAACATGTAGGGTTAATGTATGAATATCTGAAAAAAATGCAGCAAAACTGTGCTAGTGTATGTGCTACAGAAACACTGATGCTTAATTTGTGGGTAAAAAGAAAAAACTAACAAATGTGTTTGCTTATATTTTGGTGTTTCTTTCTCAGATATTTGCCTACGCAGTTCAAGTGTTAATAGATTCGCTGTACTCCCACAACTTACCAGTAATGTTACAATCTTGAGTGTTACTCCATGCATACCACTTTCTATCCGATTCTCCTTTAGGCTACCATTCAAACCACGAGTGGAGTCCCAGGTTGCCAGCTAATAAGGAGAAAGAGAAATAAGACAGATGAGGAAAAAATAAGAACTTATCAGGTAGCAAGCCTCTAAAGAACAGCTCTGTAATATATTTATTACAGGTAGAACAGAATAAAAACCAAGCATGAGAGCTGAAGTGTTTGTATTGAAGTATAGTGTTGTTTCCCTGCAATGATAATCATAACTCAGTCGCCAAATGCCTACATTAATATGTAAACTGGTTTGATATTAAATTCCTATGTTTTCAACTACAAATGTATTGGCACACACACACAAAGAAAGTGGCAATAAGAATGAAGATGCAAGCAAAATGAATACGATGGGGATATTTTATGCACTTTGTGCTCATCATGTGGAAAATTTGAGAATAAAAACAAAACAGATAAACAGAATTTCAAACCCATCACTTTTTAGTTTGCGTCTCGAGTCTAAGATATCGCTTGACTTTAAAACTCTCATTCCACGCTATCAACTTTTTGAGCCACACCTCACGTCTGTGAGTCTAGTGTTTGTTAAATTCTTAATCAGTGCTGCTAGCTGGACAAGAATTCTCAAGGATCCGACGTGTCATTTGGAGTGGTCTTTGAGATTTGAGCTGACAGGACAAGAATGGTAGCCCACGGTCAGACAACAGACCTTTTTTGCCAACAGCACATCGAGCTCCAGCGAAAACATTAAAAAAGCAGTATGCTATAGAGAGTATGCAAAAGTCACTCATACTATAGTTTTGTTAGATTAGTCTATTTAAAATATAGTAAAGCATATATGAGTTTTATTTTATTCCAACATTTATTTTAAATCATTATTTTAGCTTAAATTTTTTTTAATTTCAAAGAAGATTTTTTTAAAAATGTTTTTAAGCATTTAGTTAGCTTATTCCACCTAACCTCGCTCAGTGGATGCTGAGCCAGCAGATGATAACACTATAATGAACACAAATGTAACCGGCAAATCTTATGCCAAAGAAAACTGTCACATGCTGAAGAGACAGTGAGACCCCTTGCAATCCAGGCCCATCTGTGTGCTCAAATCAAAAGGATTTTGAAACTCTTCCTCAGTTGTTTGATCATTGTCCAAACTGCTACATAGAACATGTGAGCACCAATGGTCTTTCTCTGTTTCATATAAACATACATAAGGCGTGTTTGAGTATTAAAATATGATTATATTAGTGTAATAAAGTGTGCGTTAATAATCTTATCTTAGGTGTTATTTTGTATCTGTTGTCTGTTGTTCTTGCAATGTTCTGTTTGACTAAATGTTTTATAAGAAAAACAAAATGAAGAAAAAAGTTACTTACACCATTCACAAATGCAAACTTAAAATTACAAACAACAACACCATCAAGAGAAAGCAACAATTACTGCAGACAAATAAGGGAGCAACAAAAGCATTCATCTGTGAATAAAAAGCAAGTATCTGAGGCAATCACAGAGGCTTTGATAAAACATCACAAGTGCATTTCATTATCAGCTGGATCTTTTGTTCTTCACAGCCCATCTGCAGAGCATGCAAGTTTACAAATTCTCATTGCTATGTATAGCTTTACTGCAAAATGATCGATGAAATGAATCATGGTTGTAGCACATCAGCTTCTGTTGGTATGTGAACAGTTTTCTCCTCCTGCAGGATTCCACTAATGAATTGTGACTTCTAAGCACAGTCAAGGATCATGGATGACTGTTTGTGTTTAGTCACATATGCGTGACTAAAATGTCATTTCTTGCATTAAATCATGTTTTGTTGGAAATATATGAACCTTACAAAGGTTATGAGCATAGCTCTGAAAGCATGTATTCAACACTTCTACTGTAATAGTCAACTTGTTCAAGTTCATGGTGGATAACGGTGGATCAAAGATGGATCAGACTTGTTCGAGTCCATCAGTCCACACCCTATCTCCAGTTCATGTTTTGAGACACCCCCCTAAGCCTCTTTCTTTCTGAGATGCACCAGTCAAACTCACATTTGTCCATTTGTCTCGCATCCAACATGCTGAGTGGGAGAACAGACGTTATTCGCCTCATATATAAGTGGTAATAATGCTTTGGATCATCGGAGTATACAACTGGCTTGCATGTTTGTGTTTCTAAGTGTGTGCTGGGGCAAAATGTCAGTCTGCATTGCTTGCTTCACAGGGGTCTATTTTCTCCATGAGCAGCTTTGCCCTCAGTGAAAAACACTGAGCAATCTGTGCTCTGTAAACTGAAGAACACTAAAGAGGAACACTTCTACTTCACAGAGCTTTGCACACCAGCATGCCACCAGGAAGGTCACAAACAATATATATGGCAAAGCCACACTCCTTGCATCTGAAAGAGTAACAAATGAATGAACACACGGTGGCCTTTGATTACCAGCTTTGAAAAGTCACTTGTAGGTTAAAAATTGCTTTACTAGAACATAATAATGCAATCTGTCTGCAACAAATAAAGGAAATGTGATGAGATTTCCGAGGATGTGACAGTGAAAAAGGATGGGTATTTATGTCAAGAGAGGATGTATTACAAAAAAAATGTTTTTTGTTGTTTGATTTTTGTTGTTTAATGTGAAATGACTTTTTCCCTGCTCCTTCGAGCTCTTCCTTTGATTAGGGTTTAACTTTTTCTAAAGTCTTTGCATCGCTAAGCATTTAGTCACACGTTACAGGACTTTTGAATGAATGAACAAATCTTCTATCTGAGGCTAATGTTCACCTTGTAAATATAATTTTTTTGCTAATTTCATTTTGGACTGCAGATCTTATGAACTTATGATGGAAGTCCGATCCCTATTCAGTCTATGGGAGGAAATCCAAGAATTCACGGGGAATAAATTCCACAAAGAAACAACTGGGAAAATTACGATGTCGCTGAGGGAAACAAATCTTAATTAAGAGTGTCTTGTTAAATGTAACAACGCTTTAATTTGACAATGAGGTACATGTTTGCTCTAATAAAAAGTTCAAGTAGGGCACACACATCTCTGAAAATGTCATGCAATTTCCGCCTCATTCTCGAGGAGAGGCTATGTTGATAGTCAAGTGTATGTCAAGTATGTGAGAAGACAGAAAGCACAGCTGCAACTGAAGTATGAATTCATAGATTGAAAAATAAATAAAGCTGAAAATAATCAGTAAAACCATTTCAAATAGTTAAAATTGATATGTATTCTTTGACAACACTGTATCTAATTTCATGAATAGACACCAAAGAGAATTATAATATTATATGAAGGTGAGCCATAGATGTTTCTTTGCATAATAATAAGGTAGTACTAACCACTTTTTAGTACTAACCTCCCATTTCAAGTTTTTTTTATGATACAACAATACAATTATGTGAAAAAATAAAGATCAACCTAACCTGCTTCCTGTGAATGGATTTCTCCTGAACGGCAATTGAACAAACTAAGATGATGGTTTATACCACCGGCAATTTTTAATCGCGATGATATGTACTTTTCTTAGAAGACCTCTCCTACAATTTTAAAGCAGTCCTTTTACTTGTACTATTTATTTAAGTTCAAACAAAGTCACATGTGTTAAATTATTTGGAAGGTGTATGCTTTGTTTGGAGGATATTGTGCAAATGAGAATGCTCTAAACCATTTAAAAAGTCACAACAAAAACAGGCTGCTATTTAGCTAATGGTCATGATGCTCAATAGATTTAAATAATCATCTGTAATATTGCTCAGTAAATGCCAATGACTATTTGAAAACAACAAAAGGATGGCAGTCAGACAGCTCTCCTTTCACAGCGCCACTACTGTCTCAATTATTGGATGGTCTAAAAAAACTAACAGAGAGCATTTGGTTCCATTTTATGGAAACTTTTAAATGTTCATCATTATGGACAGGGAACTACAGTTTGAGCTAGTTGCAGCTATTCTGCTTGTCCTTTTGCTAGTTTAGTGAGCCAAGTGCTTACATATTGACAAGCTCATCATACAAGAAAGCTTCTTATTGACCCACAATCTTTGTGTGACTCATCATATGAGTATGCCTACCCCAGTCACTGCTTGTGTCAGGTGAGCCTTTCTAGGTGTCCTTGAATCAACCGTTCTTATTAAATACATTTAATGCCATACTGTAGTACTGTGCAAAAGTATTAAGTCACCCCTAATTTCTATATATTTTTTTGCTTTATGACGCATGACCTGAGAGATGTATCTGGGTCTTCAGTTAATTCATCTTCTGTTCATTGAAGCCTTATCAGAAATGGTCTAAGTGAAATTGGGGCTGTTATGCAGCCAAGTTATGAACAAACAGAAACAAAGAGAAAGGCTGAAATGTGCCAGATTACACACAAACTGGGCGGGAAATAAGCGGCGACTGGTGTTGAATCCAAACTTGATTCAAATTGTCCTCAATATGTACAGAGGAGTTCAGGACAGACGTCTAGTAGGAAAGTGCTGTCAGATATTGATCCACCACACGTTATCATCAAGAAAGTTTCAGATTGGCAACAGCTTCATTTTTCAGAATGATAATGATCCCATAAACACTGCCAGTGTAGGAAAAGCATGCTGGGATAGGAAAGCGCATAATAGAACGCTATCAGTCAGAAGTCTGGAGAATTCCACCTGCATCCTTAAAGAAACGTCAACTGTGACAAGGACTAAAGGTGGCCAAACCAAATACTGACTGAAATTTTGCCTTACATACTATATTCCCATTTTTTTAAAAAGTCCATCAATCCATTTTCTTCAGCACATCAGATTCAGGGGCTGGAGCCTATCCTAGAAGACTATTTTAGAGGGGGGTACACCCTGGAAAGATTGCTAGTCTGTTGCAAGGCTAAAAAAATGCACCAAAACTGTTTGATTTCTGTTATTAAAATACTGCTCCAAAAACTTGGTGCTTCCTACTTTTTATACATTTAGTTGATTTGATTTGATTTGATTTGATATACCGGTACCTTTATTAGTCCCACAAGGGGAAATTTCATAAGGCTGCCGACCTATTGCACGCAATGGCGGCGCCATCTTACCCTCCGACCATACATATATTACAATATAATATATATAATATATAAATAACAAAATGTAAATGTAAATAATTTAATGGATAAAAAACACACTGTGTCAGAGCACACAATAAAAGTCACAGGGTAATTGAAGCTGCACTGGTTATTGTAGCTACAATTCACATTTCAAAATTTAAGAAAGGTAAATTGATAGAGCAAGCTAATAGCATTTGTAATTATATACTGCCATTCAACTCAAAACCCAAACAGATGTTAATGCACCAGTGCCCTGACAGTACCGACAAGAGTTATCCCTGCTGCAAAAGTTTCTCTGTAATAAGTACTCACACATGTGTTGTCATGATTTGTCTGTACAAATGGACACAATACTTATTTATTTTTAATGTTCCATTTTACCTTCTCCATCCCAGAGGAAAACACTGGAGTGGGACTGGCTCTGTTATCTCTAATCATCAGCACTACAGTGAAAAATAAGCTAGCCATTTAAATTAGCCAAGAAAAGAGACATCTTATCTGTCCTGATATACTAAAAATGAGGTTGGCAGACATGGCGCCAGTCTATCACTCTAACCTCTAATAAGCAACATGAAGCAGGATTTAGTCTGTAAAACTGTGTCAGACAGTGGAAAAAAAAGAAATGAAGGGGAATAGAAACGAACAAAACGGAAAAGGAAGAAGAAATACAAAATGAAAATGAGTTCACCCCATTTCTGAATAGAAATCATTGCCTTAAGAAAACCAGAAGTAAAATAAAAGCACTCAGTGATCAGTTTTTCTCCCTGTTATTTGCTATTCATGCATTTATACTAAGACTTTTAATACAATGTACAGTGTGTGCCACAGTAGTTTGATGAGTGCAGTTATTCAAGCAGCAGTATAACCCTTCCTCTCTTTTTATATGAATTATTATAGTAAACGACTACATACAAAAGGTGAAGAAAGGCAGATCCATTGAGTCACTGTATACAGTGTCGACTTTAAAAATACTGTGAACATATGATGGTGTGACATGCAAATTTGCAGGCTAACGTAAAACGTAGGGCACTGGTTCTGTTTTCAACTCATTAAATTTACTGAAAAGTGAACAAAGAGCAGATGATTTTGCACATTTAAAATCATATCACCGGTTATAAGGGTGTTAACATTTGTTCAGTATTATTTTTATGATGGATTGAAGCATGTAAGAGAAAATACATTCAGGGATGAAGAGAATATCATCCACTTTTCATCCAATTATTTGAGACTCTCAGAAGGATTTACTTTTGTCAGCACAGTGTGGCAGTCAGACAAGCATAAGTGGGTACAGACAGTTTTAATGCTTTTCTTTTATGCAGACACTTGTGAGAAAAGGCAATTTGCACATGATAACAGTTGCACAAGTTACAGGATTACAATGCTTCTGTGATTTATTTATTTCTGACTATGCAACTTTACCAAACTAAATAAATTGGATATGGTTAATGGAGCTTCAGTAAGCTGTTAATTTATCAATCAATTGTCAACTGAGGATTTTCAGCATTAACAGGTGTCTGGCACTGCTTACAGGGGCCTGTGATTGAACGTATGTAAAAAAAAACAAAAACTTAATTATTACTTTCCATATGTAATAATTATCTGGTGAGACCACAGACCCAGCAAAAATAATTAATTTTAATTGGCCCAGAAGTACATTATGATATAACATTTAAAATAAAGGTTACCTAATTTGCGTTTTAGTTTGTGAAATGATCTTTATCCACCTGTGGGTTACAACCAAAGTAGGTACAGGAGATTGGAAAACCAGCACAGGAGCCAGAAAGTGAGTTTCCCGAAGCTAGACATCTCAGAGCCTGGCAAATGAATCGCTAGATCAACAGCCCTATCAACCCCCTGTAGATCTATTGTTGGAAAGAGAGACGTGCCCTTTAGAGACTATTTAATGTCATTTCTGCCTCATGGGTCTATGAGAAATAGGGTTGAGGATGAATAAATCAGCGATCAATAAATGCCTGCTTTTTAGATGGCCGTGCAACAAGCCACATTAGAGCTCATGTGAACCTACTATCTACTATCATGAATATCAAAAGTCACAACATTAAAGGGTGATTTTATCCAGACTAAGCGACTGATTTAACAAAGGGAAATACACCTGGATCCCTGGTGTCTAAGCTTGGCTTGGTCAATGCAACGTTGCCAGATTTGGCCGGATTATGTGCGCACAGACTCGGTCTGATATGGTGCAAAGACTGCTCCAGTTAGCAGCACTTGGGTAGGTTTTAGAAAAGTGTTGGCAACTAGAAGTGTTAACATGTACTTTCTTCTGAATCTGGTGCATTTTTACTTAAATCTGCCAAGAAGCTAGTCGCCAGACATACCAGATTATAACTGCTGATGAAAAAGTCGTTTTAGTATCCTGGGGAGGAGTTTAAAACATGCATGTACTGTACTGTAATAACCAGCCAAATTACCAGATTCAGCAAATGCTGTGCATTTACATTGTAGCAAACTGAACTCCTGTTAGGACTCAAAACGTTTTTAGATTAAAGTATGTTCGTAATATCTTCTAGTTTGGAATCTAGCTCCCAACAAACATTTCTTAGGCCGCCATATCATAGATTATTTTCATTGCAAAATAGGACAGTTAGGAACAGTTTCAACGGGAACATCAGCACTAGCTGCTGCATGTTATAGTTCCATGACTAACACTGCAACCATAAAATTAAATGAAGAGAATTCAAAGCAGCCCTTTTAAGAGACTATCAAGCAGATATACAGTAATATTTAATGTAGGGTAATATTTTTAGTTTAAGTGTGTTAAAAAGTGGTTCCGAATAATACATTAACACCAGCGCTGTTGCTGTAGACACATTCGCGAATAACTACTGCATGATACATGCAAGATAGTGGCTTGAAGGAATAATTACATTCAAATGAATTGACTTTTCTCTATGAGAGCTTCGTGTAAGCTGGAAGTCATTAGCAATATCTGCTTATAGACGAGCTGACACATCAATAAGAGCAAACTGGGAAACCAAAACAACAACAACAACAACAGCATCGATCACTCTGCATCAGTTCTAGATGGTGGAGAAAACTCACAGTAGCCATCCAGGAAATAGTATTTCAGTCTTCATTACAGTTTCTAACCAGAAAGACGCCTCATCTAAGACCTATCAGGCTGGGAAGAAAATGGACTGAATGCAGATAAATGATGATGGAAAGGGAGGAAACCAGGGCTGAAAAATGAGCAGAAAGGGTTAGTGAAGAAGGGAAGAAGTGACCAGATTGAGGGAAGGATGAGCAGGATGGGAAATGAGAAGAAAGGATAAAAGGGAAGTAAAAGGGACAGAATGGGGATGGCTGGCAAGGGTGGAGAGGGGTTGGCATGGACTCACTTTTACACCCAACTTGGGAAAGAAAAAGTACAGCAAAAACAGGAACCTGCATCATATTGCAGAGGCATTCTAGTGTGGTATAATAATTAGTGTCGTACAGAAAGAGAGTGGAGCGGTAGATGAATTCATGTCTGTTTTCTCAGAGTAAATGGTTCTGCCAGCTAGTGAACACACCGGGTAATGAACAGCAGCACTGAATGCAGCTGGCACCCCATTATCTGACCTTGCTGTCCCCATTATCTGGCCTTGCTGTCCCCTTGTGCCTCTAATGATTTTGAGATATAAGCGTCCACATGTTAGCTTGCTCTCTGGCCTCTGTTCTATGTTTGCCTGGCTGTATGCTTGAAGGTTTCTGAGATTCAACAAGGATCTCAGACAGATAAACAGGCTGTGCAGTGCATGTTTATTATGGAGTGCACAGTGTGTATATATGTTCCTCTGGGTGTCTGTCCTCCTAGCTAATGCTAATGACCACATTATGATGAATTGGCTCCATGATTTCTGTTAGGCTGAGTGGTGATTAAATCTTCATTACCGCTTCTGGTCAGTCCTGCTCTACATAGATTGCCAAGAAACTCAATTCCTCTTCATTCAAGAAGAAGCCCCTGACTGAATCAGGACAAACAGCGACAAACAAATTACAGCTAAGAAAGGAGAGCACAAATAATGCTCTCAATCTCTCACTTCAGCTCTACACCGTCGCAAAGATCAAACAAGTTTTGCAGTAAAAAGTCCAAAATCAACTTACAGAGCCTGATGGAAAACAGGCAAATGTCTGTGTCCGTCATGAGAGATGGTGTGTTTTAATAATAACTCTAATAATAAAAGTATATTCTCACACACACACACACACACACACACACACACACACACACACACACACACACACACACACACACACACACACACACACACACACACTTTTTATTTGAATTCTTGGATCGTAGAACAAGCCAAGATGGTTGGTGTGATGAAATGGATGACTATAGGAAAAAGAGCAGTTTAATTCCAGAGCTCCAGTAGAGGGCACCCAAATACCTGGCACCTAATTGACAAGTAGTTAATCCCTGTGACCACAGCTTTCAGGGGTTTACGTACAGATGAGTATCTGCCCTGCATGTAAGTTCATTTAATTCACCTCCTGAACCAAGAAATAACGTTTAACTTCAGGGCTTTGAACCAAAGAATAAAGATTGGGAAGTGACGATACAAAACCAAAAGACAAGTGGACAGCTTCGATGGAATATTTCCTCTAGCAAAAACCCCCAAAGGACCTTTAAGATATCTGATAAAAAGGTTTACCAAGTTTTGATTCTCATGGACACATATCCTAGAGGGTCCTCGCTGGTAATAAGTTAGCCACAACTGTTACGTGCGATAAATAAACATTTACAGAAAATAAACTGTCAGGACAACAGTTTTCCTTGTTCTGAAATTGACTGCCTAAATATAGGTGATTTGAAAAGGGGCATTTGCATGATGACAGTTTAATTTTAGTTAC